>NC_080379.1:141746393-142062520 GCF_014773155.1 Arachis stenosperma | reverse complement strand
GAAAAATTTTTTAAAAGAAAATAAAAGACTCTGACCCAAAAGACAAAATTTTCCTAATCTAAGCAACAAGATTCACCGTCAGTTGTTCAAACTCAAACAATCCCCGGAAACGGCACCAAAAACTTGGTGCACGAAAATTACACTCACACTATGTAATTCCGCACAACTAACCAGCAAGTGCACTGGGTCGTCCAAGTAATACCTTACGTAAGTAAGGGTCGATCTCACGAAGATTACCGGCTTGAAGCAAGCTATGGTTATCTTATTATTCTTAGTTAGGATACCAATAGGGTTCTTTAGTTTTAGTTGTAAAAAGTGAAAGAGCATGAAATGAGTATTTGTTACGCAGTAATGGAGAATGTGTTGGAGTTTTGGAAATGCTTTGTCTTCTGAATCTCTGCTTTCTCCTTGTCTTCTTTTTCATGCACGCAAGGTTCCTCTTATGGCAGGCTGTGTGTTGGTGGATCACCGTTGTCAATGGCTACCATTCATCCTCTCAGTGAAAATGGTCCAGGTGCGCTGTCACGGCACGGCTAATCATCTGTCGGTTCTCACTCATGCTGGAATAGGATCCATTGATCCTTTTGCGTCTGTCACTACGCCCAACCCTTGTGAGTTTGAAGCTCGTCACAGTCATTCAATCCCTGAATCCTACTCGGAATACCACGGACAAGGTTTAGACTTTCCGGATTCTCAAGAATGCTGCCAATGGATTCTAGCTTATACCACGAAGATTCTGATTAAGGAATCCAAGAGATACTCATTCAATCGAAGGTAGAACGGAGGTGGTTGTCAGGCACGCGTTCATAGATTGAGAATAGTGATGAGTGTCACGGATCATCATATTCATCAAATTGAAGTGCGAATGAACATCTTAGAGAGAAATAAGTGTGTTTGAATAGAAAACAGAAATAATTGCATTAATTCATCGAGACGCTGCAGAGCTCCTCACCCCCAACAATGGAGTTTAGAGACTCATGCCATCAAAAAGTACAAAGTTCAGATCTAAAATGTCATGAGGTACAAAATAAGTCTCTAAAAATTGTTTAAATACTAAACTAGTAACCTAGGTTTACAGAAAATGAGTAAACTAAGATAGATAGTGCAGAAATCTACTTCTGGGGCCCACTTGGTGTGTACTGGGGCTGAAACTTGAGCTTCTCATGTGCCTGGGCTGTTTCTGGAGTTAAACGTCAGGTTGTGACCTGTTTTGGGCGTTTAACTCCAATTGGTAACCTGTTTCTGGCGTTTAACGCCAGAATGGAACATGGAACTGGTGTTAAACGCCAGTTTATGTCATTTATCTTCGAGCAAAGTGTAGACTATTATATATTTCTGGAAATCCCTAGATGTCTACTTTCCAACCCAATTAAGAGCGCGCCAATTGGACTCCTATAGCTCCAAAAAATCCATTCCGAGTACAGGGAGGTCAGAATCCAACAGCATCAACAGTCCTTTTTCAGCCTAAATCAGATTTTTACTCAGCTCCCTCAATTTCAGCCAGAAAATACCTGAAATCATAGAAAAACACACAAACTCATAGTAAAGTCCAGAAATATGAATTTTGCCTAAAAACTAATAAAAATATACCAAAAACTAACTAAAACATACTAAAAACTACATGAAATTACCCCCAAAAAGCGTATAAAATATCCGCTCATCACAACACCAAACTTAAACTGTTGCTTGTCCCCAAGTAACTAGATAAATAAAATAGGATAAAAATAAATCAAGAAGCAATAATATCTCAGAGATTCAAGTGAAGCTCAGATTCTAATTAGATGAGCGGGGCTATTAGCTTTTTGCTTCTGAACAGTTTTGGCATCTCACTTTATCCTTTGAAATTCAGAATGATTGGCATCCATAGGAACTCAGAATTCAGATAGTATTATTGATTCTCCTAGTTTAGTATGTTGATTCTTGAACACAGCTATTTTATGAGTCTTGGTCGTGGCCCTAAGCACTTTGTTTTCCAGTATTACCACCGGATACATAAATGCCACAGACACATAACTGGGTGAACCTTTTCAGATTGTGATTTAGCTTTGCTAAAGTCCCCAATTAGAGGTATCCAGAGTTCTTAAGCACACTCTTTTGCTTTGGATCACGACTTTAACCACTCAGTCTCAAGCTTTTCACTTGGACCTGCATGCCACAAGCACATGGTTAGGGACAGCTTGATTTAGCCGCTTAGGCCTGGATTTATTTCCTTGGGCCCTCCTATCCATTGATGCTCAAAGCCTTGGATCCTTTTTACCCTTGCCTTTTGGTTTAAAGGGCTATTGCCTTTTTCTATTGCTCCTTCTCTTTTTTTTTCACTGCTTTTTCTTGCTTTAAGAATCAATTTCATAATTTTTCAGATCATCAATAACATTTCTCTTGTTCATCATTCTTTCAAGAGCCAACAATTTTAACATTCATGAAATTCAATATAAAAAATATGCACTGTTCAGGCATTCATTTAGAAGACAAAAAGAATTGCCACCACATATAAATAATTAGAATTTTCCTTATTAAAAACTCGAAAAAATATTGCCTCTTTATTCTAAAAATCTACTATTTTATTCATGTTTAATGATGATGAGAAAAATAAATTATAGCTTAATTGGAGATAAAATCAAAATAGAGATACTAATTACTACTACTCATATATAACTTCTAAGGTAAATTCCTAATAAGAACAATTATCACAGAGTTAAGGCTAAGATTAGGACTCAACAACCTTTATTTTGCTTCAGTTCACGCCCTTACTCTTCTTGTTCCCTAAGCAGTTTGCAAAGCATACTACTTTTATTTTGCTGTTCTTCCTTTAGTTGGTCCATAGCTTCTTGCAACTTGGTGACAGATGCTTCAAGACGCTCCCAGTATTCAATTTGAGGGATTTTCGAGAGGAACTCCTGTGCTTTCCTCTTGATGGGGTCGTCCTACACTTGTTGTCCTTCCATTGACTTTTTGGTGATTGGTTGCTCAATTGAGATATACTCAGTTACTCCCATCTTCACCCCAGCATCTTTACATAGCATAGAGATTAAGCTTGGATAAGCCAATTTGGCATCTTTAGAGTTCTTGTTTGCAATTGTGTAAAGTTCACAAGAGATCAGCTGATGAACTTCCACTTCTTTTCCTAACATAACGCAATGGATCATTACTGCTCTTTTGATGGAGACTTTAGAGCGGTTGCTAGTGGGCAGTATAGAACGCCCAATAAAGTTCAGCCAGCCTCTGGCAACTAGTTTGAGATCTTCTCTCTTGAGTTGGTTTGGGACATCCTTTGTGTTGGTTGTCCACTTGGTTCCAGGGAGGCATATGTCCTCTAGAATTTCGTCCAAGCCCTTATTTGTTCTCATCATTCTCCTATTAAAGGAGTCTGGGTCATCTTTCAGTTGAGGCAGCTTGAAGATCTCTCTTATTTTGTCAAGGTAGAGGTGAACAATCTTCCCTCTAACCAGAGTTCGATAGTCATAGAAAGAAGTTCCAGCTACTCTCTGCCTGTCTGTTTGCCACAGATTAGAGTAGAATTCCTGAACCATTTTTCTTCCCATCTTTGTTTCAGGATTAGCTAGGATTTCCCAGGTCCTGTTTCGAATTTGCTCTTGGATCTCCGGATATTCGTCTTCTTTCAGATCGAATTTAACTTCCGGGATCACTGACCTTAGACCCATTATTTTGTAGTAATGGTCTGAATGTTCTTTGGTTAAGAACTTCCCTTGATTCCAAAGTTGTTTTGGAATATTCTCTTTCTTGCCTCTTGGAGTGGTTTGTTTTCCCTTAGGAGCCATGATCTTAGTGGGCATTGGTTTAGTGATCACGGATAAACACACCAAACTTAGAGGTTTGCTTGTCCTCAAGCAAAAGAAAAGAAAGAAGAGGGATAGATGGAGAGCCAAGTTCGAATTGTGGAGGAGAGGAGGGAGTCGAATGTGGATTTAAAGGGAGGGGTGGGTTTTTTGAAAATTTTGAAGAAGATATGATAGAAGATATGATTTGTAAAAGACAAGTATGATAGGAAAAAGATGCACTTTTAAAATTTAAAAGATATGAAAGATATTTGAAAAAGATAAATCTGAATTTTGAAAAGAAGATATGATGAGTTTAAAAAATATTTGAGAAGAATTTAAAAAGATTTGAAAAGAATTTAAAAAGATAATTGAGTTTTGAAAAAGATTTATGTTTAGAATTAAGATACATTTGATATCTTTGAAAAAGGATTTGAAAAATTAGGATTTGTAATGTGTTTATGCAAGAAATTATGGATGGAAACATAAAAATTTGAAAAAAATCAAGTTGGGAACAAAAACTTCCTCCCTTCCACAATCCTGGCGTTAAACGCCCAACTACTGCATGTTTTGGGCGTTTAACGCCCAGTTGGTGCTTGGTCTGAGCGTTTAACGCCCAGCTGTTGCTTCTAGATGGCGTTAAATGCCAAAAACTCCTTTATCACTGGGCATTTTTCTGAACGCCCAGGATGCTGTAAATATGGCGTTAAACGCCCAGAAGCTGCTTCTTTCTGGCGTTTAACGCCCAGATGGCTATCTCTACTGGCGTTAAACGCTCAGTAGATGCTTCTTTTGGGCGTTTAACGCCCAAAACAGCTGTTACTGGTTTTTTTTGCACCAGTGAGCTTCTTTTTGTTGTTTCAACCTTTGAATCCATCTGTAACTCTGTGAACTCATGCAATTGCTATTTTTACCTTGAAGATAATTAATATAAACATGTAAAATTATCATGTAATTAACAAATAAGCTTTGTTAATGGCTGGGTTGCCTCCCAGCAAGCGCTTCTTTATTGTCTTTAGGTGGACTATTACTGAGCTTTAATCAAGTCTTAGTTTTGAGCATTCTTGCTCAAAATTGCTTTCAAGATAATGTTTGACTCTCTGTTCATTAACAATGAACTTTTTGTCAGAATCATTATCCTGAAGCTATACGTATCCATATGGTGACACACTTGTAATCACATATGGTCCTCTCCACCGGGATTTCAATTTTCTGGGGAATAATCTGAGCCTAGAATTAAACAGCAGAATTTTCTGCCCTGGCTCAAAGACTCTGGATGACAGCTTCTTATCATGCCATCTTTTTGCTTTCTCTTTGTAAATTTTTGCATTTTTGAAAGCATTGAGTCTGAATTCCTCTAGCTCATTTAACTGGAGCAATCATTTTTCTCCAGCTAATTTGGCATCAAGGCTTAGGAATCTGGTTGCCCAGTAGGCCTTGTGTTCCAGTTCCACTGGTAAGTGACAGGCTTTTCCATACACTAGCTGGTATGGAGAGGCCTCTATAGGAGTCTTGAATGCTATTCTGTATGCCCACAGAGCATCATCCAAGCTTCTTTCCCAATCCCTTCTACGGTTGATCACAGTCCATTCCAGGATTCTTTTAAGTTCTCTATTAGAGACTTCAGCTTTCCCATTTGTCTGTGGATGATATGGAGTTGCCACCCTGTGGCTAACTCCATATCGAACCATAGCAGAGTAAAGTTGTTTATTGCAGAAATGAGCGCCCCCATCACTGATTAGTACTTTAGGGACACCAAATCTACTGAAGATATGTTTTTAGAGGAATTTCAGCACTGTCTTAGTATCATTAGTGGGTATTGCAATAGCCTCTACCCATTTGGATACATAATCCACTGCCACCAGAATATAAGTGTTTGAGTATGATGGTGGGAAAGGTCCCATGAAGTCAATACCCCATACATCAAACAACTCAATCTCTAAGATCCCTTGTTGAGGCATGGCATAACCGTGAGGCAGATTGCTAGATCTTTGGCAACTGTCACAATTACGTACAAACTCTCAGGAGTCTTTATAGAAAGTAGGCCAGTAGAAGCCACATTGGAGGACTCTTGTGGCTGTTCACTCACTTCCAAAATGTCCTCCATACTGTGATCCATGGCAATGCCAGAGGATCTTTTGTGCTTCTTCTTTAGGCACACGTCTATGGATTACTCCATCTGCACATCTCTTGAAGATATATGGTTCATCCCAAAGATAGTACTTTGCATTCGAAATCAATTTCTTTGATTGCTGCCTACTATACTCTTTGGGTATGAATCTCACAGCCTTGTAGTTTGCAATGTTTGCAAACCATGGTACGTCCTGGATGGCAAAGAGTTACTCATCCAGAAAGTTTTTAGAGATCTCAGTAAGAGGGAGGGACGCCCCTTCTACTGGTTCTATTCGGGACAGGTGATCTGCTACTTGATTCTCTGTCCCTTTTCTGTCTCTTATTTCTATATCAAACTCTTGCAGAAGCAACACCCATCTTATGAGTCTGGGTTTTGAATCCTGCTTTGTAAGTAGATATTTAAGAGCAGCATGATCAGTGTACACAATCACTTTTGATCCTACTAAATAAGATCTGAACTTGTCAATGGCAAAAACTACTGCAAGTAACTCTTTTTCTGTGGTTGTGTAGTTCTTCTATGCGTCATTTAAAACACGACTGGCATAATAAATGACGTGCAGAACCTTGTCATGCCTTTGTCCCAACACTGCACCAATGGCATGGTCACTGGCATCACACATTAGTTCAAATGGTAATGTCCAGTCTGGTGCAGAGATGACTGGTGTTGTGACCAGCTTAGCTTTCAGAGTCTCAAACGCCTGCAAACACTCCTTATCAAAGATAAATGGCGTGTCAGCAGCTAGCAGATTACTTAGAGGTTTTGCAATTTTTGAAAAATCTTTTATAAACCTCCTATAGAATCCTGCATACCCCAGAAAGCTTCTGATTGCCTTAACATTGGCAGGTGGTGGTAATTTTTCAATTACCTCTACCTTAGCTTGATCCACCTCTATTCCCTTGTTCGAAATTTTGTGCCCAAGGACAATTCCTTCAGTCACCATAAAGTGACATTTCTCCCAGTTTAAAACCAGGTTAGTCTCTTGGCACCTCTTTAGAACAACTGCTAGATGGTCAAGACAGGAGTTGAATGAGTCTCCAAATACTGAAAAGTCATCCATGAAGACTTCCATAAATTTTTCCACCATATCAGAGAAAATAGAGAGCATGCACCTTTGAAAGGTTGCAGGTGTATTGCACAGACCAAATGGCATCCTTCTATATGCAAATACTCCAGATGGACATGTGAATGCTGTTTTCTCTTGATCCTGGGAATCTACTACAATTTGATTATAACCTGAATATCCATCCAGGAAGTAGTAGTATTCATGACATGCTAGTCTTTCTAGCATCTGGTCTATGAATGGTAAAGGAAAATGATCCTTTCTGGTAGCTGTATTGAGCCTTCGGTAATCAATATACATACGCCACCCTGTAACTGTTCTTGTAGGAACCAGTTCATGTTTTTCATTATGAACTGGTGTGCGAAATTGTGATCACTACTTTTCACAACTCTATTAATCCCTAGTAATGGCCCCAAGAACTTGGTGCTCACTACCATGGCATAAACACAACTTTGCACAACTAACCAGCAAGTGCACTGGGTCGTCCAAGTAATAAACCTTACGCGAGTAAGGGTCGATCCCACGGAAATTGTTGGTATGAAGCAAGCTATGGTCACCTTGTAAATCTTAGTCAGGCAGACTCAAATGGGTATAGATGATGAATAAAACATAAAGATAAAGATAGAGATACTTATGTATATCATTGGTGAGAGCTTCAGATAAGCGTATGAAGATGCCTTCCCTTCCGTCTCTCTGCTTTCCTACTGTCTTCATCCAATCCTTCTTACGCCTTTCCATGGCAAGCTTATGCAAGGGTTTCACCGTTGTCAGTGGCTACCTCCCATCCTCTCAGTGGAAATGTTCAACGCACCCTGTCACGGCACGGCTATCCATCTGTCGGTTCTCGATCAGGCCGGAATAGAATCCATTGATTCTTTTGCGTCTGTCACTAACGCCCCGCCCTCAGGAGTTTGAAGCACGTCACAGTCATTCAATCATTGAATCCTACTCAGAATACCACAGACAAGGTTAGACCTTCCGGATTCTCTTGAATGCCGCCATCAGTTCTTGCCTATACCACGAAGACTCTGATCTCACAGAATGGCTGGCTCGGTTGTCAGGCAAGCACTCGGTTGTCAGGCGATCAACCATGCATCGTGTATCAGGAATCCAAGAGATAAACACTAGAGCCTTGTTTGCTTGTAGAACAGAAGTGGTTGTCAGTCACTTTGTTCATAAGTGAGAATGATGATGCGCGTCACATAATCATCACATTCATCAAGTTCTTGAGTGCGAATGAATATCTTAGAATAAGAACAAGCGGAATTGAATAGAAGAACAATAGTAATTGCATTAATACTCGAGGTACAGCAGAGCTCCACACCTTAATCTATGGTGTGTAGAAACTCCACCGTTGAAAATACATAAGAACAAGGTCTAGGCATGGCCGAATGGCCAGCCTCCAAATGATCTCAGAACTAGATGTCCAAAAGATCCCCCAGATACAATAGTAAAAGGTCCTATATATAGAGAACTAGTAGCCTAGGGTGTACAGAGATGAGTAAATGACATAAAAATCCACTTTCGGGCCCACTTGGTGTGTGCTTGGGCTGAGCAATGAAGCATTTTTCGTGTAGAGACTCTTCTTGGAGTTAAACGCCAGCTTTTATGCCAGTTTGGGCGTTTAACTCCCATTTTGGTGCCAGTTCCGGCGTTTAACGCTGGGAATTCTGAAGGTGACTTTGAACGCCGGTTTGGGCCATCAAATCTTGGGCAAAGTATGGACTATCATATATTGCTGGAAAGCCCAGGATGTCTACTTTCCAACGCCGTTGAGAAAGCGCCAATTGGGCTTCTGTAGCTCCAGAAAATCCACTTCGAGTGCAGGGAGGTCAGAATCCAACAGCATCTGCAGTCCTTTTGAGTCTCTGGATCAGATTTTTGCTCAGATCCCTCAATTTCAGCCAGAAAATACCTGAAATCACAGAAAAATACACAAACTCATAGTAAAGTCCAGAAAAGTGAATTTTAACTAAAAACTAATAAAAATATGCTAAAAACTCAACTAAATATACTAAAAACATACTAAAAACAATGCCAAAAAGCGTACAAATTATCCGCTCATCACAACACCAAACTTAAATTGTTGCTTGTCCCCAAGCAACTGAAAATCAAATAAGATAAAAAGAAGAGAATATGCAATGAATTCCAAAAACATCTATGAAGATCAGTATTAATTAGATGAGCGGGGCTTTTAGCTTTTTGCCTCTGAACAGTTTTGGCATCTCACTCTATCCTTTGAAATTCAGAATGATTGGCTTCTTTAGGAACTCAGAATCCAGATAGTGTCATTGATTCTCCTAGTTAAGTATGATGATTCTTGAACACAGCTACTTATTGAGTCTTGGCCGTGGCCCAAAGCACTCTGTCTTCCAGTATTACCACCGGATACATACATGCCACAGACACATAATTGGGTGAACCTTTTCAGATTGTGACTCAGCTTTGCTAGAGTCCCCAATTAGAGGTGTCCAGGGTTCTTAAGCACACTCTTTTTGCCTTGGATCACAACTTTATTTCTTTCTTTTTCTTTTTCTCTTTTTTTTTCGTTTTTTTTTTGTATTCACTGCTTTTTCTTGCTTCAAGAATCATTTTTATGATTTTTCAGATCCTCAGTAACATGTCTCCTTTTTCATCATTCTTTCAAGAGCCAACATTCATGAACCACAAATTCAAAAGACATATGCACTGTTTAAGCATGCATTCAGAGAACAAAAGTGTTGCCACCACATCAAAATAATTAAACTGTTATAAAATTCAAAATTCATGCAATTCTTCCTTTTCAATTAAGAACATTGTTTATTTAAGAAAGGTGATGGATTCATAGGACATTCATAACTTTAAGGCATAGACACTAAGACACTAATGATCATAAGACACAAACATAGATAACATAAGCACTAAAATTCGAAAAAAACAGAAAAATAAAGAACAAGGAGATTAAAGAACGGGTCCACCTTAGTGATGGCGGCTTGTTCTTCCTCTTGAAGGTCTTATGGAGTGCTTGAGCTCCTCAATGTCTCTTCCTTGTCTTTGTTGCTCCTCTCTCATGATTCTTTGTTCTTCTCTAATCTCATGGAGGATGATGGAGTGTTCTTGATGCTCCACCCTTAGTTGTCCCATGTTGGAACTCAACTCTCCTAGGGAGGTGTTTAGTTGCTCCCAATAGTTTTGTGGAGGAAAGTGCATCCCTTGAGGTATCTCAGGGATCTCATGATGAGAGGGGTCTCTTGTTTGCTCCATCCTCTTCTTAGTGATGGGCTTGTCCTCATCAATGGGGATGTCTCCCTCTATGTCAACTCCAACTGAATAACAGAGGTGACAAATGAGGTGAGGAAAGGCTAACCTTGCTAAGGTAGAGGACTTGTCCGCCACCTTATAAAGTTCTTAGGCTATAACCTCATGAACTTCCACTTCTTCTCCAATCATGATGCTATGGATCATGATGGCTCGGTCTAGAGTAATTTCGGACCGGTTGCTAGTGGGAATGATTGAGCTTTGGATAAACTCCAACCATCCTCTAGCCACGGGTTTGAGGTCATGCCTTCTTAGTTGAACCGGCTTCCCTCTTGAATCTCTCTTCCATTGGGCGCCCTCTTCACAAATGTCAGTGAGGACTTGGTCCAACCTTTGATCAAAGTTGACCCTTTTTGAGTTTGAAAGGGATCTCAGGGATCACCTTCTTCAAGGCCACAACTTCATAGAAGTGGTCTTGATGCACCCTTGAGATGAATCTCTCCATCTCCCATGACTCGGAGGTGGAAGCTTTTGCCTTCCCTTTCCTCTTTCTAGAGGTTTCTCCGGCCTTGGATGCCATAAATGGTTATGGAAAAACAAAAAGCAATGCTTTTACCACACTGGTGCACGAAATTGTGATCACTACAACTCAAATAATCCCTAGTAATGGCTCCAAAGACTTGGTGCTCAATACCATGGCATAAACACAACTTCGCACAACTAACCAGCAAGTGCACTGGGTCGTCCAAGTAATACCTTACGTGAGTAAGGGTCGATCCCACGGAGATTGTTGCTATGAAGCAAGCTATGGTCACCTTGTAGATCTCAGTCAGGCAGACTCAAGTGGGTATAGTGATAAACGAATAAAGCATAAAGATAAAGATAGAGATACTTATGTATATCATTGGTGAGAGCTTCAAATAAGCGTATGAAGATGCCTTCCCTTCCGTCTCTCTGCTTTCCTACTGTCTTCATCCAATCCTTCTTACTCCTTTCCATGGCAAGCTTATGCAAGGGTTTCACCGTTGTCAGTGGCTACCTCCCATCCTCTCAGTGAAAATGTTCCTATGCTCTGTCACAGCATATGGCTAATCAGCTGTCGGTTCTCGGTCAGGCCGGAATAGAATCCATCGATCCTTTTGCGTCTGTCACTAACGCCCCGCCTGCTAGGAGTTTGAAGCACATCACAGTCATTCAATCATTGAATCCTACTCAGAATACCACAGACAAGGTTAGACCTTCCGGATTCTCTTGAATGCCGCCATCAGTTCTCGCCTATACCACGAAGACTCTGATCTCACGGAATGGCTGGCTCGTTTGTCAGGCGAGCACTCGGTTGTCAGGCGATCAACCATGCATCGTGTATCAGGAATCCAAGAGATAAACACTAGAGCCTCGTATGCTTGTAGAACAAGAGTGGTTGTCAGTCACTTTGTTCATGAGTGAGAATGATGATGAGTGTCACGGATCATCACATTCATCAAGTTGAAGAACAAGTGATATCTTGGACAAAGAACAAGCGGAATTGAATAGAAGAACAATAGTAATTGCATTAATACTCGAGGTACAGCAGAGCTCCACACCTTAATCTATGGTGTGTAGAAACTCCACCGTTGAAAATACATAAGAACAGGGTCTAGACATGGCCGTGAGGCCAGCCTCCCAATGATCTAAGAACTAGATGTCCAAAGATGATCTAGAGATCTAAAGTGATCAAAAGATATGAAAATACAATAGTAAAAGGTCCTACTTATAGAAAACTAGTAGCCTAAGGTGTACATAGATGAGTAAATGACATAAAAATCCACTTCCGGACCCACTTGGTGTGTGCTTGGGCTGAGCAATGAAGCATTTTCGTGTAGAGACTCTTCTTGGAGTTAAACGCCAGCTTTTATGCCAGTTTGGGCGTTTAACTCCCATTTTGGTGCCAGTTCCGGCGTTTAACGCTGGAAATTCTGTAGGTGACTTTGAACGCCGGTTTGGGCCATCAAATCTTGGGCAAAGTATGAACTATCATATATTGCTGGAAAGCCCAGGATGTCTAGTTTCCAACGCCATTGAGAGCGCGCCAATTGGGCTTCTGTAGCTCCAGAAAATCCACTTCGAGTACAGGGAGGTCAGAATCCAACAGCATCTGCAGTCCTTTTCAGTCTCTGGATCAGATTTTTGCTCAGATCCCTCAATTTCAGCCAGAAAATACCTGAAATCACAGAAAAACACACAAACTCATAGTAAAGTCCAGAAAAGTGAATTTTAACTAAAAACTAATAAAAATATAGTAAAAACTAACTAAAAGATACCAAAAACATACTAAAAACAATGCCAAAAAAAGGTACAAATTATCCGCTCATCACAACACCAAACTTAAATTGTTGCTTGTCTCCAAGCAACTGAAGATCAAATAAGATAAAAAGAAGAGAATATGCAATGAACTCCAAAAACATCTATGAAGATCAGTATTAATTAGATGAGCGGGGCTTTTAGCTTTTTGCCTCTGAACAGTTTTGGCATCTCACTTTATCTTTTGGAACTCAGAATGATTGGCTTCTTTAGGAACTCAGAATCCAGATAGTGTTATTGATTCTCCTAGTTAAGTATGATGATTCTTGAACACAGCTACTTATTGAGTCTTGGCTGTGGGCCAAAGCACTCTGTCTTCCAGTATTACCACCGGATACATACATGCCACAGACACATAATTGGGTGAACCTTTTCAGATTGTGACTCAGCTTTGCTAAAGTCCCCAATTAGAGGTGTCCAGGGTTCTTAAGCACACTCTTATTGCCTTGGATCACAACTTTATTTCTTTCTTTTTCTTTCTTTCTTCTTTTTTTTTCGGTTTTTTTTTTCGCTTGCTTCCCCTTTTTTTTTGTATTCACTGCTTTTTCTTGCTTCAAGAATCATTTCTATGATTTTTCAGATCCTCAGTAACATGTCTCCTTTTTCATCATTCTTTCAAGAGCCAACATTCATGAACCACAAATTCAAAAGACATATGCACTGTTTAAGCATACATTCAGAAAACAAAAGTGTTGCCACCACATCAAAATAATTAAACTATTATAAAATTCAAAATTCATGCAATTCTTTTCTTTTTCAATTAAGAACATTTGTTTATTTAAGAAAGGTGATGGATTCATAGGACATTCATAACTTTAAGGCATAGACACTAAGATACTAATGATCACAAGACACAAACATGGACAAACATAAAGCACAATTTTCGAAAAACAGAAGAATAAAGAACAAGGAGATTAAAGAACGGGTCCACCTTAGTGATGGTGGCTTGTTCTTCCTCTTGAAGGTCTTATGGAGTGCTTGAGCTCCTCAATGTCTCTTCCTTGTCTTTGTTGCTCCTCTCTCATGATTCTTTGATCTTCTCTAATTTCATGGAGGAGAATGGAGTGTTCTTGGTGCTCCACCCTTAGTTGTCCCATGTTGGAACTCAATTCTCCCAGGGAGGTGTTTAGTTGCTCCCAATAATTTTGTGGAGGAAAGTGCATCCCTTGGGGTATCTCAGGGATCTCATGATGAGAGGGGTCTCTTGTTTGCTCCATCCTTTTCTTGGTAATGGGCTTATCCTCATCAATGGGGATGTCTCCCTCTATGTCAACTCCAACTGAATAACAGAGGTGACAGATGAGGTGAGGAAAGGCTAACCTTGCCAAGGTAGAGGACTTGTCCGCCACCTTGTAGAGTTCTTGGGCTATAACCTCATGAACTTCCACTTCTTCTCCAATCATGATGCTATGGATCATGATGGCTCGGTCTAGAGTAACTTCGGACCGGTTGCTAGTGGGAATGATTGAGCGTTGGATAAACTCCAACCATCCTCTAGCCACGGGTTTGAGGTCATGCCTTCTCAATTGAACCGGCTTGCCTCTTGAATCTCTCTTCCATTGTGCGCTCTCTTCACATATGACTGTGAGGACTTGGTCCAACCTTTGATCGAAGTTGACCCTTCTTGTGTAAGGATGTTCATCTCCTTGCATCATAGGCAAGTTGAATGCTAACCTTACATTTTTCGGACTAAAATCCAAGTATTTCCCCCGAACCATTGTAAGATAATTCTTTGGATCCGGGTTCACACTTTGATCATGGTTCTTGGTGATCCATGCATTGGCATAGAACTCTTGAACCATCAAGATTCCGACTTGTTGAATGGGGTTGGTAAGAACTTCCCAACCTCTTCTTCGGATCTCATGGCGGATCTCCGGATATTCACCCTTTTTGAGTAAAAAGGGGACTTCGGGGATCACCTTCTTCAAGGCCACAACTTCATAGAAGTGGTCTTGATGCACCCTTGAGATGAATCTATCCATCTCCCATGACTCGGAGGTGGAAGCTTTTGCCTTCCCTTTCCTCTTTCTAGAGGTTTCTCCGGCTTTCGATGCCATAAATGGTTATGGAAAAACGAAAAAGCAACGCTTTTACCACACCAAACTTAAAATGTTTGCTCGTCCTCGAGCAAAAGAAGAAAGAAGAGAGTAGAAGAAGAAGCAATGAGGAAGAAGGGAATGGCTTTGTGTTCGGCCAAAGAGGGGGAGAAGTGGTGTTTAGGTTGTGTGAAAATGAAGGAGTGAAGAAGGGTTTATATAGGAGAGGGGGGCTCATGGTTCGGTCATGTGTGGGTGGGTTTGGGAGGGAAAGTGGTTTGAATTTGAAGGGTGAAGTAGGTGGGGTTTTATGAAGGATGGATGTGAGTGGTGAAGAGAAAGATGGGATTTGATAAGTGAAGGGTTTTGGGGAAGAGGTGTTGAGGTGATTGGTGAATGGGTGAAGAAGAGAGAGAGAGTGGTGGGGTTGGTGGGGATCCTGTGGGGTCCACAGATCCTGTGGTGTCAAGGAAAAGTCATCCCTGCACCAAATGGCATTCAAAATCCCGTTTTGAGCCATTTCTGGCGTTAAACGCCGGGCTGGTGCCCATTCCTGGCATTTAACGCCAGGTTCTTGCCCTTTTCTGGCGTTTAACGCCAGTCTGGTGCCCCTTTCTGGCGTTAAACGCCCAGAATGGTGCCAGACTGGGCGTTAAACGCCCAACTGCTAACCTTACTGGCGTTTAAACGCCAGCAACATCTTCCTCCAGGGTGTGCTGTTTTTCTTCCTGTTTTTCATTCTATTTTTGCTTTTTCAATTGATTTTGTGACTTCTTATGATCATCAACCTACAAAAAACATAAAATAACAAAAGGGAAATAGATAAAATATAACATTGGGTTGCCTCCCAACAAGCGATTCTTTAATGTCAGTAGCTTGACAGAGGGCTCTCATGGAGCCTCACAGATATTTAGAGCAATGTTGGAACCTCCCAACACCAAACTTAGAGTTTGAATGTGGGGGTTCAACACCAAACTTAGAGTTTGGTTGTGGCCTCCCAACACCAAACTTAGAGTTTGACTGTGGGGGCTCTGTTTGTCTCTGATTTGAGAGAAGCTCTTCATGCTTCCTCTCTATGGTGACAGAGGGATATCCTTGAGCCTTAAACACAAAGGATTCTTCATTCACTTGAATGATCAGTTCACCTCCATCAACATCAATCACAGTCTTTGCTGTGGCTAGGAAGGGTCTGCCAAAGATGATGTTTTCATCCATGCACTTTCCAGTCTCTAGGACTATGAAATCAGTAGGGATGTAATGGTCTTCAATCTTCACCAAAACATTCTCTACAAGTCCATAAGCTTGTTTTCTTGAATTGTCTGCCATCTCTAGTGAGATTCTTGCAGCTTGTACCTCAAAGATCCCTAGCTTCTCCATTACAGAGAGAGGCATGAGGTTTATGATGTGTGGAAAATGATCCAACACAAAACTCACCGGCAAGTGTACCGGGTCGCATCAAGTAATAATAACTCACATGAGTGAGGTCGATCCCACAGGGATTGAAGGATTGAGCAATTTTAGTTTAGTGGTTGATTTAGTCAAGCGAATCAAGTTTTGATTGAGTGATTTGTGTTTAACAGGAAGTAAATGACAGTAAATGTAAAGGGGGAAGGGAAAAGTGCAGTAAATTGAAGAACAGAATTGTAAATTTGCAGAATCTTAAAGAGCAAGAAAGTAAATGACTGAAACTTAAAGTGCAAGAAACTTAAAGTGCAGTAACTTAAATGGCAAGAAAGATAAATGGCTTGAATATAAAAGGGAATTGAGGAATGGGATTGCAAGATCTAAACAAAGAAGAAGTAAATTGCAGCAATGGATTGAGCAGAAATTAAATCAGAAGCAAATATCATTCAAACAGAAAGAAAATAAAATGCAGTAAAGGTTCACAGAAGAACCCAAAATGAGTTGTGATCTCAGGACCCAAGGGCTTAGGTAGCAGAGCCTAAAACCCAATTTCCTTCCCAGATCTGAATTAACTAAGCAATTGACAGAAAATTAAAGAAGAAGTAATAGAAGAACAGAATTGGAATAGAATTATGCAGAAAACAAAGTGCAAAGAGCTTGAATGGGAATTGGGACAGAATTTCCCCAATTTCACACACCCAAAACTCAAAAAACAAGAGAGTAGAATTGCCCAAGGGAAATGAGGAAGGAGATCAGTCAATTCTCCCTTGATCCTCTTAGTTCTCGGACAAGTCTCTCAAGAAAGCTCAAAGAAAATGAAATTCAAAAGCCAAGGTAAAAGTCTGAGTGGTCAAAAGTAAAAGTAAAAGCTCAAGGTAGCTAAAAAAAGGTCCTAATTACATCAAACTATCTCCTATTTATACACTTTCTATTCTTGGATAATGGGATTTGGATGGGCTTTTGATTTGGTGAAGAAATGAACTAAAATGGGATTTTAATTTAAATTTTCGGCCCATGAAATTCACTCCCAGGAGGCTGCCCTGCCCTTGTGGAGGGCAGGGCAGAAAATTGATGCATGGCTCGAGACTTGGTGCGGCAACGTGTGAGTCTGGCGCGGCCATGGTGCGCCAAAATTGTGTTGATGCGCGTGGAACGCTGCCCTGCCCGCGCCAAGGGCAGGGCAGGAAAGGATTGGTGCGCCAGGGACGGGTTGGTGCGCGCGGATCGTGCCAAGGAAGGAATTGGTGCGCGCGTTGGTGCTTCTTGGTGCGCCAAGTTCATGTGCCTTCCAAATGCTGCCCTGCCCGCGCCAAGGGCAGGGCAATGTTGCCACTTTGCTGTCCCGTGTTCGAAACACGGCTGGGGCACAAATTCAATTAATTTCCTTGGCTTCTTGGCACGGCACTCATCCTTAAATCCTAGCTTCCTCATGGTTCCTTGTTCAAACCTTGTAGCATGCATGGGTGACCTTTTTCTCTTGAATTTCTTCCTTATAGAGCCCGATTCTTCCCTCCACAAGAGCAGGGCAATGTTTTCTTCTTCATGGTTTCAAAGCACTATTTTGTGCTCTGCCCTTGTGGTGGGCAGGGCAGAAGTGCCTTCCGTGTTTGGTTCCTTCATGTGTGCTCTCCTAGAGGGCATTCTGCCCTTGTGGAGGGCAATGTTGCTTCCCCCATTAGTTGCGGCACGCTTCATCTTGATTCGGCCACGCTTTTCTTTCTTTTGCTACACTTTTTAGGCCACGCTTTTCATTTTCTTTTCTTTTCTTCTCCTACAATAAACCAAAACAACCACTCAAAGTATCACTAAATTCAAGAGGCTTATAAATCAATTAAAATGCAATTAAAATTAGCTTAAACCTCATGATTTAACATTAATTTCATGGTGGTTGCTTGATTTAGAGAAGTTATGCATTTTCAATCCAAATCTCTTACTTAGGATGCAAGAAAGTGCATAAATGCTAACAAAACAAGTGAAATTAGCTTGAAAAATGGGTATATGATGATTTGTCATCACAACACCAAACTTAAACCTTGCTTGTCCCCAAGCAAGCATCAAAACTAAGAGTAAATGAAATGAATAAGAAAAGAATGCATATCCTTATTATGCAGATAGCAGAACTTGATCTATGGGGCATTTATGCAGACAATGACAACTCAAGTTATTGTTCTTGTTACATCAGATACATTTTGCATCAAAGGTTTGCTAAACTTGCTGTTATAAGACTCACCTTTTGATTACTCCCTTGCTAACTCTTCTTGGCTTATAATGCTTTAACAAGCTTATTATTCTTTTAGAGGTTGGGTGTCAAATGCTGCAGCATAGCCTTTGGCTTTATTTTCTTTTCTTTTGCTCAACATCTTTCCACCACAGACACTTGGCTCACTAATTCTTCCTAGGATCATTGATGCCCAGCATCTCTTTGGATCACTAAGTGCTTTGTATCTAAGTTGCTCTTTATTGTGGATTTTCAATTGGCCATCCCAAATCAGTTGATCTAAGTGACCGGGTTTCAAAATACCCCTTAGAATTTACTCATCCAAGCAGATCTCAGTACAAGAACACCACAGGCATTTGTCCTAAGGTTCAAGCCATTGGTGTCCAACCTTTATTCTTTGTTTTTCTTGCCATTTTGGCTTTTTCCTTCCTTTTTCTTTCTGTTTTTGTTACCAAGGGTTGTTTCATTCTTGATAAAAGTCTTTGTAACAGCAAGTTAACTCACAATTGAATGAGAATGATATTATGCAACACTTATTTCATGAGTCATGCATTTAATCAAACACATATGCCACCACTAACTTCCATTCATACTTATGCAACATTGGATATTTTACTTTTCAATTCAAACCAAACTCTTTTATTTAAGCATATGGGAAACAAAGCAATATTTAAAGCTAAGTGATGGATAACAAGCATTATGCAGACTTATCATTTTTAACAAGCTATTTCACTTGCAACTAGATGAACACTTTAGCAAGACATACAATGGTTCCCATGTTCAAAACAACACACAGCAGCAAGGATTAAGTTCAGATACAACCTTTGAAGTTGCAGCCCTTTGATTCTTCCTTCTGTTGTGTTCTCTTTGAGTTAGAATGCATTTGGCTCATATCCTGCATAGTCCTCAAAGTCGCTTGCTTCTCAAGCCCTTAATTTATATGGTTAGTGTTCATAAACTGAGTGTGGTTTCAGGATTTGTTTTGGTGTGTGAACACCAAACTTAATTGTTTTGCCACTGTCTCAGATGCAACAAGTTAACCATATTTGAAATCATGTATCCTTGCTAAAGGTTAATGGAATTAAAGCTAGAAAACAACTCAATAGTTGAATAATACGTTTGATTGCTTTGAGCTAGAATCATGCAAGAGGTGAGAATATGTTTTTAAATGATATTTTTGGTGGAACACCAAACTTAGAAGTTTTCATTCTCCCTCAAATTGTTTTGGTGTGCAACACCAAACTTAGCTCCTTGCATTCCACACCAATTATTCAACATTTTTATTGAAAAGCTATGAAAAGAAACTACCTCAGGTTGGGTTGCCTCCCAACAAGCGCTCTTTTATTGTCATTAGCTTGACATCTTCGTTTTTGTTTATCATGGAGGTCGAAAATCACAGTGCCTTAGCTTGTCTGTCTTCACTATGAACTTCCTTCCGGTTTCCTCTTTGATGACTTCTATAGATTCTTGTGGAAGGATCTTAGTCACAGTGTAGTGATCATACAACTGTGGGGATACCTTCATGGTTTGACTATTGATCATCACTCGATCCCCTAGTGAAAACCTTCCAGTGGGGATTTTCTGCTTGTCTTTAGTTCTCTCCTCTGTCTCTCTTTGAAGGAATTCTCTGTTGTGTTTTTCTTGGCTGGTACTTCCTTTCTCATTGTCTTCTATGATCCTTTTCCATCCTTCCTTCCTTGTAGCATCTTCACTATTGGTTGGTTTATCTTCACTGGTTTTGAAGAAAGTATTTGGTTTCTTCTCACCCATTTCTGCAAAGTGCTTTGCCAATTGAGCTATCTGCTCCTCAATTCCTCTCATTAACATCTCTTGGTTCCTCGTTGTTTCCTCTTGATGTTTCATCATTCTTTCCATTAGGATCTCCAAGTTTGTGATTCTCTGAGAGTCTTGTAGGGTCGGTTGGTTATGACATGTTGAAGGTAGGAAGGGTGAGTGTGGTGGCGGCATGTAGTGGTTGTTATTGCTGTAATGGTGTTTTTGATGGTTTATGAAGTTTGGGTTGTTGTAATGGAATTCTCTTGGTCTGTGATTTTGGTACTCACTCCTTCTCCAGTTGAGATGGGTTTGGGAATGTCTGTGTTGTGGGTATTGGCTTTGGGTGGTATTGGTGGGTGGGAGATGTTGATTGGTTGTGGTCATGGAATTGTCCTGGCGGAAACTTCCTTGTTCTTGATGTTGAGGCTCCCTCATTCTCAGATAAGAGTGAGGTCTCCATGGTGGAAATTTGGCATTCACTGCAGCAGACAACTCTATATTTTGCTGCTGTGGTTGATGGTGCATTTGTTTGTTTTGGTCCTTGAACGCATTCACCCCTTCAATAATTGCCACTTCTTTTTCTGAGATTGCATTCTGTGGTTTCTCAGATGGATGTTGGTTGTTGACTCCTTTGTCATTGAAGTCTGTAATTCCTTGAGCATTTGTTGTTGCTTTGAGTAAGCCATCTGAGAAGTAGTCCACTGCTATTCTTGTTTCTGGGGTCAATCCTTCATAGAAAGCTCGGAAGCCCACTTTGTCAGTTGCTTTCTTGTATCTTTCCCAAGCCTTGAAGAGTGGTTCTTCGTCCCCTTGTGTGAATAGATGTCCCTCTTCTTTCAGCTGGATGATCTGTCTGGATGAGGTGAATTTGGCTAGAAATTTGGTGACCAAATCATCCCAACTAGTGATACTTCCTTGGGGAAAAGTTTCAAACCATTGTGCAGCTTCACCCTTTAATGAGAAAGGGAATAACAGGATCTTGTAAGTGTCCTGATCTGGACCATCAGTTTTGACCGCATTGCAAGTTCTCAGGAAAGTAGATATATGCTGTTGAGGATCCTCTGATGGTTTTCCATCATAAGAACAATTGTTCTTGATGAGTGCAATGAGTGGTGACTTCATGTCATGATACCCTCTGTCTGTAGAAACTTGATTTCCTATGATATGCAAACAATCAGGATGACCAAACAACAGCACGCTTGAGAATTAAGTGCAATTATTTGAGAAAAATTGTTATTAAGTTAATAGAAGCAATTTCTCAAACAGTTAGTGTGTTAGTAAGAGTTAGAATAACAGAAAAAGAAAAGTGCTTAATCTAGACCTCCACTTCACTTAATCATTGTCAATCTATTTCAATCCCTGGCAACGGCGCCAAAAACTTGATGTGTGGAAAATGATCCAACACAAAACTCACCGGCAAGTGTACCGGGTCGCATCAAGTAATAATAACTCACATGAGTGAGGTCGATCCCACAGGGATTGAAGAATTGAGCAATTTTAGTTTAGTGGTTGATTTAGTCAAGCAAATCAAGTTTTGATTGAGTGATTTGTGTTTAACAGGAAGTAAATGACAGTAAATGTAAAGGGGGAAGGGAAAAGTGCAGTAAATTGAAGAACAGAATTGTAAATTTGCAGAATCTTAAAGAGCAAGAAAGTAAATGACTGAAACTTAAAGTGCAAGAAACTTAAAGTGCAGTAACTTAAATGGCAAGAAAGATAAATGGCTTGAATATAAAAGGGAATTGAGGAATGGGATTGCAAGATCTAAACAAAGAAGAAGTAAATTGCAGCAATGGATTGAGCAGAAATTAAATCAGAAGCAAATATCATTCAAACAGAAAGAAAATAAAATGCAGTAAAGGTTCACAGAAGAACCCAAAATGAGTTGTGATCTCAGGACCCAAGGGCTTAAGTAGCAGAGCCTAAAACCCAATTTCCTTCCCAGATCTGAATTAACTAAGCAATTGACAGAAAATTAAAGAAGAAGTAATAGAAGAACAGAATTGGAATAGAATTATGCAGAAAACAAAGTGCAAAGAGCTTGAATGGGAATTGGGACAGAATTTCCCCAATTTCACACACCCAAAACTCAAAAAACAAGAGAGTAGAATTGCCCAAGGGAAATGAGGAAGGAGATCAGTCAATTCTCCCTTGATCCTCTTAGTTCTCGGACAAGTCTCTCAAGAAAGCTCAAAGAAAATGAAATTCAAAAGCCAAGGTAAAAGTCTGAGTGGTCAAAAGTAAAAGTAAAAGCTCAAGGTAGCTAAAAAAAGGTCCTAATTACATCAAACTATCTCCTATTTATACACTTTCTATTCTTGGATAATGGGATTTGGATGGGCTTTTGATTTGGTGAAGAAATGAACTAAAATGGGATTTTAATTTAAATTTTCGGCCCATGAAATTCACTCCCAGGAGGCTGCCCTGCCCTTGTGGAGGGCAGGGCAGAAAATTGATGCATGGCTCGAGACTTGGTGCGGCAACGTGTGAGTCTGGCGCGGCCATGGTGCGCCAAAATTGTGTTGATGCGCGTGGAACGCTGCCCTGCCCGCGCCAAGGGCAGGGCAGGAAAGGATTGGTGCGCCAGGGACGGGTTGGTGCGCGCGGATCGTGCCAAGGAAGGAATTGGTGCGCGCGTTGGTGCTTCTTGGTGCGCCAAGTTCATGTGCCTTCCAAATGCTGCCCTGCCCGCGCCAAGGGCAGGGCAATGTTGCCACTTTGCTGTCCCGTGTTCGAAACACGGCTGGGGCACAAATTCAATTAATTTCCTTGGCTTCTTGGCACGGCACTCATCCTTAAATCCTAGCTTCCTCATGGTTCCTTGTTCAAACCTTGTAGCATGCATGGGTGACCTTTTTCTCTTGAATTTCTTCCTTATAGAGCCCGATTCTTCCCTCCACAAGAGCAGGGCAATGTTTTCTTCTTCATGGTTTCAAAGCACTATTTTGTGCTCTGCCCTTGTGGTGGGCAGGGCAGAAGTGCCTTCCGTGTTTGGTTCCTTCATGTTGCTCTCCTAGAGGGCATTCTGCCCTTGTGGAGGGCAATGTTGCTTCCCCCATTAGTTGCGGCACGCTTCATCTTGATTCGGCCACGCTTTTCTTTCTTTTGCTACACTTTTTAGGCCACGCTTTTCATTTTCTTTTCTTTTCTTCTCCTACAATAAACCAAAACAACCACTCAAAGTATCACTAAATTCAAGAGGCTTATAAATCAATTAAAATGCAATTAAAATTAGCTTAAACCTCATGATTTAACATTAATTTCATGGTGGTTGCTTGATTTAGAGAAGTTATGCATTTTCAATCCAAATCTCTTACTTAGGATGCAAGAAAGTGCATAAATGCTAACAAAACAAGTGAAATTAGCTTGAAAAATGGGTATATGATGATTTGTCATAAGTTTACACTTGACCCTAAGTCACACAGAGCCTTCTTGAAGGTCATGGTGCTTATGGTACAAGGTATGGAAAACTTCCCAGGATCTTGTCTCTTTTGAGGTAATTTCTGCCTAGACAAGTTATCCAGTTCTTTGGTGAGCAAAGGAGGTTTATTCTCCCAAGTCTCATTTCCAAATAACTTGTCATTTAGCTTCATGATTGCTCCAAGGTATTTAGCAACTTGCTCTTCAGTGACATACTCATCCTCTTCAGAGGATGAATACTCATCAGAGCTCATGAATGGCAAAAGTAAGTCCAATGGAATCTCTATGGTCTCATTTTGAGCCTCAGATTCCCATGGTTCCTCGTTGAGGAACTCATTGGAGGTCAGTGCACGCCCATTGAGGTCTTCCTCAGTGGCGTTCACTGCTTCTTCCTCCTCTCCAAATTCGGCCATATTGATGGCCTTGCACTCTCCTTTTGGATTTTCTTCTGTATTGCTTGGAAGAGTACTTGGAGGGAGTTCAGTAACTTTCTTGCTCAGCTGTCCCACTTGTGCCTCCAAATTCCTAATGGAGGACCTTGTTTCAGTCATGAAACTTTGAGTGGTTTTGATTAGATCAGAGACCATGGTTGCTAAGTCAGAGGGGTTCTGCTTAGAGTTCTCTGTCTGTTGCTGAGAAGATGATGGAAAAGGCTTGCCATTGCTAAACCTGTTTCTTCCACCATTATTGTTGTTGAAACCTTGTTGAGGTCTCTCTTGATTCTTCCATGAGAAATTTGGGTGATTTCTCCATGAAGAATTATAGGTGTTTCCATAGGGTTCTCCTAGGTAATTCACCTCTTCCATTGAAGGGTTCTCAGGATCATAGGCTTCTTCTTCAGATGAAGCATCCTTAGTACTGCTTGGTGCATTTTGCATTCCAGACAGACTTTGAGAAATCAAATTGACTTGTTGAGTCAATATTTTATTCTGAGCCAAAATGGCGTTCAGAGTGTCAATCTCAAGAACTCCTTTCTTCTGGTTAGTCCCATTGTTCACAGGATTCCTTTCAGAAGTGTACATGAATTGGTTGTTTGCAACCATTTCAATTAGCTCTTGAGCCTCTGTAGGCATCTTCTTCAGATGAAGAGATCTTCCAGCAGAGCTATCCAAAGACATCTTGGATAGTTCAGAGAGACCATTATAGAAAATACCTATGATGCTCCATTCAGAAAGCATATCAGATGGACACTTTCTGATCAATTGTTTGTATCTTTCCCAAGCTTCATAGAGGGATTCTCCATCCTTCTGTCTGAAGGTTTGGACTTCCACTCTAAGCTTACTCAATTTTTGAGGTGGAAAGAACTTTGCCAAGAAGGCATTGACTAGCTTTTCCCAAGAGTCCAGGCTTTCTTTAGGTTGTCAGTCCAACCATATCCTAGCTCTGTCTCTTACAGCAAAAGGGAATAGCATAAGTCTGTAGACCTCAGGGTCAACCCTATTAGTCTTGACAGTGTCACAGATTTGCAAGAATTTAGCTAAAAACTGATGAGGATCTTCCAATGGGTTTCCATGGAACTTGCAATTCTGTTGCATTAGAGAAACTAATTGAGGCTTAAGCTCAAAGTTGTTTGCTCCAATGGCAGGGATAGAGATGCTTCTCCCATAGAAGTCGGGAGTAGGTGTAGTAAAGTCACCCAGCACCTTCCTTGCATTGTTTGCATTGTTGTTGTTTTCAGCTGCCATGTGTTCTTCTTCTTTGAAGAATTCGGTTAGGTTCTCTACAGAGAGTTGTGCCTTAGCTTCTCTTAGCTTTCGCTTCAAGGTCCTTTCAGGTTCAGGGTCAGCTTCAACAAGAATGCCTTTGTCTCTGCTCTTGCTCATATGAAAGAGAAGAGAACAAGAAAATGTGGAATCCTCTATGTCACAGTATAGAGATTCCTTGAGGTGTCAGAGGAAAAGAAAAATAGAAGAAAGAGGTAGAAGAATTCGAACTTGATTAGATAGAGTTCGAATTGTGCATTAAGAAGGAGTTATACTCCATAAATAGAAGGATGTGAGAAGGAGGGAAGTAATTTTCGAAAATTAAGTAAAAGATTTTAAAATATTTTGAAAAACACTGATTAATTTTCGAAAATAAAAGTAGGGAAGAAATCAAGTTATTTTTGAAAAAGATTTTGAAATTAGAAATCAAAAAGATTTGATTGAAAACTATTTTGAAAAAGATGTGGTTAAGAAGATATGATTGGTTTTAAAAAGATGTGATTGAAAAGATATGATTTGAAAGCAATTTTAAAAAGATTTGATTTTAAAAATTAATGACTTGTCTAACAAGAAAAGATATGATTCAAACATTAAACCTTCCTCAACAGAAAAGGCAACATACTTGAAATGTTCAATCAAATCATTAATTGTTAGTAAGTATCTTTGAAAAAGGAAAGAGATTGATTTTGAAAACATTTGATTGAAAAGATTTGATTTGAAAAAGATTTGATTTTGAAAAACTTTGAAAACTAAAAAAAAATTGATTTGAAAAACAAAATCTTCCCCCTTGTGCCATCCTGGCGTTAAACGCCCAGAATGGTATCCATTCTGGCGTTTAACGCCCAAAATGCTACCTTTTGGGCGTTAAACGCCCAACTAGGTACCCTGGCTGGCGTTTAAACGCCAGTCTGTCCTTCTTCACTGGGCGTTTTGAACGCCCAGCTTTTTCTGTGTAATTCCTCTGCTGCATGTTCTGAATCTTCAATTCCCTGTACTATTGACTTGAAAATTGAACCAAGATCACATAAACAATGCAAGACACCAAACTTAAGATTAGACACTAGACTCAAACAAGAAACATAAAATATTTTTGGTTTTTATGATTTTGTAATTTTTTTGTGCTTTTTTCGAAAATTATATGAAAAAAAAAATAAAGGTTTCAGAACTCTCAATTTGGATTCCAGGAATCAGTGCAATGCTAGTCTAAGACTCCGGTCCAGGAATTAGACATGGCTTCACAGCCAGCCAAGCTTTCAAAGAAAGCTTCGGTCCAAAACACTAGACATGGCCAATGGCCAGCCAAGCCTTAGCAGATCATTGCTCCAATAGCAAGTTTGATAGAGATCAACAAGCTATTGTAATCATTAGTTGAAACCTCGGTCCAATAAGATTAGACATGGCTTCACAGCCAGCCAGATTTCAACAGATCACCATGAAACACTAGAATTCATTTTTAAGAACTCTGAAAAAAAAAATACCTAATCTAAGCAACAAGATGAACCATCAGTTGTCCATACACAAACAATCCCCGGCAACGGCGCCAAAAACTTGGTGCACGAAATTGTGATCACTACAACTCAAATAATCCCTAGTAATGGCTCCAAAGACTTGGTGCTCAATACCATGGCATAAACACAACTTCGCACAACTAACCAGCAAGTGCACTGGGTCGTCCAAGTAATACCTTACGTGAGTAAGGGTCGATCCCACGGAGATTGTTGCTATGAAGCAAGCTATGGTCACCTTGTAGATCTCAGTCAGGCAGACTCAAGTGGGTATAGTGATAAATGAATAAAGCATAAAGATAAAGATAGAGATACTTATGTATATCATTGGTGAGAGCTTCAGATAAACGTATGAAGATGCCTTCCCTTCCGTCTCTCTGCTTTCCTACTGTCTTCATCCAATCCTTCTTACTCCTTTCCATGGCAAGCTTATGCAAGGATTTCACCGTTGTTAGTGGCTACCTCCCATCCTCTCAGTGAAAATGTTCCTATGCTCTGTCACAGCATATGGCTAATCAGCTGTCGGTTCTCGGTCAGGCCGGAATAGAATCCATCGATCCTTTTGCGTCTGTCACTAACGCCCCGCCTGCTAGGAGTTTGAAGCACGTCACAGTCATTCAATCATTGAATCCTACTCAGAATACCACAGACAAGGTTAGACCTTCCGGATTCTCTTGAATGCCGCCATCAGTTCTCGCCTATACCACGAAGACTCTGATCTCACGGAATGGCTGGCTCGTTTGTCAGGCGAGCACTCGGTTGTCAGGCGATCAACCATGCATCGTGTATCAGGAATCCAAGAGATAAACACTAGAGCCTCGTATGCTTGTAGAACAAGAGTGGTTCTCAGTCACTTTGTTCATGAGTGAGAATGATGATGAGTGTCACGGATCATCACATTCATCAAGTTGAAGAACAAGTGATATCTTGGACAAAGAACAAGCGGAATTGAATAGAAGAACAATAGTAATTGCATTAATACTCGAGGTACAGCAGAGCTCCACACCTTAATCTATGGTGTGTAGAAACTCCACCGTTGAAAATACATAAGAACAGGGTCTAGACATGGCCGTGAGGCCAGCCTCCCAATGATCTAAGAACTAGATGTCCAAAGATGATCTAGAGATCTAAAGTGATCAAAAGATATGAAAATACAATAGTAAAAGGTCCTACTTATAGAAAACTAGTAGCCTAAGGTGTACATAGATGAGTAAATGACATAAAAATCCACTTCCGGGCCCACTTGGTGTGTGCTTGGGCTGAGCAATGAAGCATTTTCGTGTAGAGACTCTTCTTGGAGTTAAACGCCAGCTTTTATGCCAGTTTGGGCGTTTAACTCCCATTTTGGTGCCAGTTCCGGCGTTTAACGCTGGAAATTCTGTAGGTGACTTTGAACGCCGGTTTGGGCCATCAAATCTTGGGCAAAGTATGGACTATCATATATTGCTGGAAAGCCCAGGATGTCTACTTTCAAACGCCGTTGAGAGCGCGCCAATTGGGCTTCTGTAGCTCCAGAAAATCCACTTCGAGTGCAGGGAGGTCAGAATCCAACAGCATCTGCAGTCCTTTTCAGTCTCTGGATCAGATTTTTGCTCAGATCCCTCAATTTCAGCCAGAAAATACCTGAAATCACAGAAAAACACACAAACTCATAGTAAAGTCCAGAAAAGTGAATTTTAACTAAACTAATAAAAATATAGTAAAAACTAACTAAAAGATACCAAAAACATACTAAAAACAATGCCAAAAAAGGTACAAATTATCCGCTCATCACACACCAAACTTAAAAGGTTTGCTTGTCCTCGAGCAAAAGAAGAAAGAAGAGAGTAGAAGAAGAAGAAATGAGGAAGAAGGGAATGGCTTTGTGTTCGGCCAAAGAGGGGGAGAAGTGGTGTTTAGGTTGTGTGAAAATGAAGGAGTGAGGAGGGGTTTATATAGGAGAGGTGGGCTTATGGTTCGGTCATGTATGGGTGGGTTTGGGAGGGAAAGTGGTTTGAATTTGAAGGGTGAGGTAGGTGGGGTTTTATGAAGGATGGATGTGAGTGGTGAAGAGAAAGATGGGGTTTGATAGGTGAAGGGTTTTTGGGGAAGAGGTATTGAGGTGATTGGTGAATGGGTGAAGAAGAGAGAGAGTGGTGGGGTTGGTGGGGATCCTGTGGGGTCCACAGATCCTGAGGTGTCAAGAAAAAGTCATCCCTGCACCAAATGGCATGCAAAATCACGTTTTGAGCCAATTCTGGCGTTAAACGCCGGGCTGGTGCCCATTTCTGGCGTTTAACGGCAGGTTCTTGCCCTTTCCTGGCATTTAACGCCAGTCTGGTGCCTCTTTCTGGCGTTAAACGCCCAGAATGGTGCCAGACTGGGCGTTAAACGCCCAACTGCTAGCCTCACTGGCATTTAAATGCCAGTGAGTTCTTCCTCCAGGGTGTGCTGTTTTTCTTCCTGTTTTTCATTCTGTTTTTGCTTTTTCAATTGATTTTGTGACTTCTTATCATCATCAACCTACAAAAAAACATAAAATAACAAAGGAAAATAGATAAAATATAATCATTGGGTTGCCTCCCAACAAGCGCTTCTTTAATGTCAGTAGCTTGACAGAGGGCTCTCATGGAGCCTCACAGATACTCAGAGCAATGTTGGAACCTCCCAACACCAAACTTAGAGTTTGAATGTGGGGGTTCAACACCAAACTTAGAGTTTGGTTGTGGCCTCCCAACACCAAACTTAGAGTTTGACTGTGGGGGTTCTGTTTGTCTCTGATTTGAGAGAAGCTCTTCATGCTTCCTCTCCATGGTGACAGAGGGATGTCCTTGAGCCTTAAACACAAAGGATTCTTCATGATCAGTTCACCTTCATCAACATCAATCACAGCCTTTGTTGTGGCAAGGAAGGGTCTGCCAAGGATGATGGATTCATCCATGCACTTCCCAGTCTCTAGGACTATGAAATCAGTAGGGATGTAATGGTCTTCAACTTTCACCAAAACATCTTCTACAAGTCCATGAGCTTGTTTTCTTGAGTTGTCTGCCATCTCTAGTGAGATTCTTGCAGCTTGTACCTCAAAGATCCCTAGCTTCTCCATTACAGAGAGAGGCATGAGGTTTACACTTGACCCTAAGTCACACAGAGCCTTCTTGAAGGTCATGGTGCCTATGGTACAAGGTCTTGAAAACTTCCCAGGGTCTTGTCTCTTTTGAGGTAATTTCTGCCTAGACAAGTCTTCCAGTTCTTTGGTGAGCAAAGGGGGTTCATCCTCCCAAGTCTCATTTCCAAATAACTTGTCATTTAGCTTCATGATTGCTCCAAGGTATTTAACAACTTGCTCTTCAGTGACATACTCATCCCCTTCAGAGGGAGAATACTCATCAGAGCTCATGAATGGCAGAAGTAAATCCAATGGAATCTCTATGGTCTCATTTTGAGCCTCAGATTCCCATGGTTCCTCATTAGGAAACTCAGTGGAGGCTAGTGCACGCCCATTGAGGTCTTCCTCAGTGGCGTTCACTTCCTCTCCTTCCTCTCCAAATTCGGCCATGTTGATGGCCTTGCACTCTCCTTTTGGATTTTCTTCTGTATTACTTGGGAGAGTACTAGGAGGGAGTTCAGTAATTTTCTTACTCAGCTGTCCCACTTGTGCCTCCAAGTTCCTAATGGAGGACCTTGTTTCAGTCATGAAACTTTGAATGGTTTTGATTAGATCAGAGACCATGGTTGCTAAGTCAGAGTGGCTCTGCTTAGAATTCTCTGTCTGTTGTTGAGAAGATGATGGAAAAGGCTTGCCATTGCTAAACCTGTTTCTTCCACCATTATTGTTGTTGAAACCTTGTTGAGGTCTCTGTTGATCCTTCCATGAGAAATTTGGGTGATTTCTCCATGAAGAATTATAGGTGTTTCCATAGGGTTCTCCTAGGTAATTCACCTCTTCCATTGAAGGGTTCTCAGGATCATAAGCTTCTTCTTCAGATGAAGCATCCTTAGTACTGCTTGGTGCATTTTGCATTCCAGACAGACTTTGAGAAATCAAATTGACTTGTTGAGTCAATATCTTGTTCTGAGCCAGAATGGCATTCAGAGTATCAATCTCAAGAACTCCTTTCTTCTGATTTGTCCCATTGTTCACAGGATTCCTTTCAGAAGTGTACATGAATTGGTTATTTGCAACCATTTCAATTAGTTCTTGAGCTTCTGTAGGCATCTTCTTCAGATGAAGAGATCCTCCAGCAGAGCTATCCAAAGACATCTTGGACAGTTCAGAGAGACCATCATAGAAAATACCTATGATGCTCCATTCAGAAAGCATGTCTGAAGGACACTTTCTGATTAATTGTTTGTATCTTTCCCAAGCTTCATAGAGGGATTCTCCATCCTTCTGTCTGAAGGTTTGGACTTCCACTCTAAGCTTACTCAATTTTTGAGGTGGAAAGAACTTTGCCAAGAAGGCATTGACTAGCTTTTCCCAAGAGTCCAGGCTTTCTTTAGGTTGAGAGTCCAACCATGTCCTAGCTCTGTCTCTTACAGCAAAAGGGAATAGCATAAGTCTGTAGACCTCAGGGTCAACCCCATTAGTCTTGACAGTGTCACAGATTTGCAAGAACTCAGCTAAGAACTGATGAGGATCTTCCAATGGAAGTCCATGGAACTTGCAATTCTGTTGCATTAGAGAAACTAATTGAGGCTTAAGCTCAAAGTTGTTTGCTCTAATGGCAGGGACAGAGATGCTTCTCCCATAGAAGTCGGGAGTAGGTGCAGTAAAGTCACCCAGCACCTTCGTTGCATTGTTGGCATTATTGTTGTTTTCGGCTGCCATAGGTTCTTCTTCTTTGAAGAATTCGGTCAGGTCCTCAACAGAGAGTTGTGCCTTAGCTTCTCTTAGCTTTCGCTTCAAGGTCCTTTCAGGTTCAGGGTCAGCTTCAACAAGAATGCCTTTGTCTTTGTTCCTGCTCATATGAAGAAGAAGAGAACAAGAAAATATGGAATCCTCTATGTCACAGTATAGAGATTCCTTGAGGTGTCAGAGGAAAAGAAAAATAGAAGGCAGAAGTAGAAAATTCGAACTTATCAAAGAAGATGGAGTTCGAATTTTGCATTAAGGAATAGTGTTAGTCCATAAATAGAAGGATGTGAGAAGAAGGGAAGTAATTTTCGAAAATTAAGTAAAAGATTTTAAAATATTTTGAAAAAAAACTAATTGATTTTCGAAAATAAGAGTGGGAAAGAAATCAAGTGATTTTTGAAAAAGATTTTGAAATAAGAAAAAGATATGATTGAAAACTATTTTGAAAAAGATGTGATTAAAAAGATATGATTGAAAAGTTATGGTTTTAAAAAGATGTGATTGAGAAGATATGATTTGAAAACATTTTAAAAAAGATTTGATTTTAAAAATTAATGACTTGCCTAACAAGAAAAGATATGATCCAAACATTAAACCTTTCTCAACAGAAAAGGCAACATACTTGAAATGTTCAATCAAATCATTAATTGTTAGCAAGTATTTTTGAAAAAGGAAAGAAATTGATTTTGAAAACATTTGATTGAAAAGATATGATTTGAAAAAGATTTGATTTTGAAAAGATTTTGAAAACTAAGAGAAAATTGATTTGAAAAACAAAATCTTCCCTCTTGTGTCATCCTGGCGTTAAACGCCCAGAATGGTGCACATTCTGGCGTTTAACGCCCAAAACTCTACCCTTTTGGGCGTTAAACGCCCAACCAGGCACCCTGGCTGGCGTTTAAACGCCAGTCTGTCCTTCTTCACTGGGCGTTTTGAACGCCCAGCTTTTTCTGTGTAATTCCTCTGCTGCATGTTCTGAATCTTCAGTTCCCTGTACTATTGACTTGAAAATAGAACCAAGATCAAATAAACAATGCATGCAAGACACCAAACTTAAAATTAGACATTAGACTCAAACAAGAAACATAAAATATTTTTGGTTTTTATGATTTTGTAATTTTTTTGTGCTTTTTCGAAAATTATATGAAAATAGAAAATGAAGGTTTCAGAATTCTTAATTTGGATTCCAGGAATCATTGCAATGCTAGTCTAAGACTCCGGTCCAGGAATTAGACATGGCTTCACAGCCAGCCAAGCTTTCAAAGAAAGCTTCGGTCCAAAACACTAGACATGGCCAATGGCCAGCCAAGCCTTAGCAGATCATCGCTCCAGTAGCAAGTTTGATAAAAATCAACAAGCTATTGTGATGATTAGTTGAAACCTCGGTCCAATAAGATTAGACATGGCTTCTCAGCCAGCCAGATTTCAACAGATCATCATGAAACTCTAGAATTCATTTTTAAAAACTCTGAAGAAAAATACCTAATCTAAGCAACAAGATGAACCGTCAGTTGTCCATACACAAAACAATCCCCGGCAGCGGCGCCAAAAACTTGGTGTGCGAAATTGTGATCACTACTTTTCACAACTCTATTAATCCCTAGTAATGGCCCCAAGAACTTGGTGCTCACTACCATGGCATAAACACAACTTTGCACAACTAACCAGCAAGTGCACTGGGTCGTCCAAGTAATAAACCTTACGCGAGTAAGGGTCGATCCCACGGAGATTGTTGGTATGAAGCAAGCTATGGTCACCTTGTAAATCTTAGTCAGGCAGACTCAAATGGGTATAGATGATGAATAAAACATAAAGATAAAGATAGAGATACTTATGTATATCATTGGTGAGAGCTTCAGATAAGCGTATGAAGATGCCTTCCCTTCCGTCTCTCTGCTTTCCTACTGTCTTCATCCAATCCTTCTTACTCCTTTCCATGGCAAGCTTATGCAAGGGTTTCACCGTTGTCAGTGGCTACCTCCCATCCTCTCAGTGGAAATGTTCAACGCACCCTGTCACGGCACGGCTATCCATCTGTCGGTTCTCGATCAGGCCGGAATAGAATCCATTGATTCTTTTGCGTCTGTCACTAACGCCCCGCCCTCAGGAGTTTGAAGCACGTCACAGTCATTCAATCATTGAATCCTACTCAGAATACCACAGACAAGGTTAGACCTTCCAGATTCTCTTGAATGCCGCCATCAGTTCTTGCCTATACCACGAAGACTCTGATCTCACGGAATGGCTGGCTCGGTTGTCAGGCGAGCACTCGGTTGTCAGGCGATCAACCATGCATCGTGTATCAGGAATCCAAGAGATAAACACTAGAGCCTTGTTTGCTTGTAGAACAGAAGTGGTTGTCAGTCACTTTGTTCATAAGTGAGAATGATGATGCGCGTCACATAATCATCACATTCATCAAGTTCTTGAGTGCGAATGAATATCTTAGAATAAGAACAAGCGGAATTGAATAGAAGAACAATAGTAATTGCATTAATACTCGAGGTACAGCAGAGCTCCACACCTTAATCTATAGTGTGTAGAAACTCCACCGTTGAAAATACATAAGAACAAGGTCTAGGCATGGCCGAATGGCCAGCCTCCAAATGATCTCAGAACTAGATGTCCAAAAGATCCCCCAGATACAATAGTAAAAGGTCCTATATATAGAGAACTAGTAGCCTAGGGTGTACAGAGATGAGTAAATGACATAAAAATCCACTTCCGGGCCCACTTGGTGTGTGCTTGGGCTGAGCAATGAAGCATTTTTCGTGTAGAGACTCTTCTTGGAGTTAAACGCCAGCTTTTATGCCAGTTTGGGCGTTTAACTCCCATTTTGGTGCCAGTTCCGGCATTTAACGCTAGGAATTCTGAAGGTGACTTTGAACGCCGGTTTGGGCCATCAAATCTTGGGCAAAGTATGAACTATCATATATTGCTGGAAAGCCCAGGATGTCTACTTTCCAACGCCGTTAAGAGCGCGCCAATTGGGCTTCTGTAGCTCCAGAAAATCCACTTCGAGTGCAGGGAGGTCAGAATCCAACAGCATCTGCAGTCCTTTTCAGTCTCTGAATCAGATTTTTGCTCAGGTCCCTCAATTTCAGCCAGAAAATACCTGAAATCACAGAAAAACACACAAACTCATAGTAAAGTCCAGAAAAGTGAATTTTAACTAAAAACTAATAAAAATATACTAAAAACTCAACTAAATATACTAAAAACATACTAAAAACAATGCCAAAAAGCGTACAAATTATCCGCTCATCATGAACCACTGTCATGCCACCCTTTTTAGGGACGACTTAGACAGGGCTCACCCAGGGGCTATCAGAAATAGGATAAATAATCTCAGCCTCTAGTAATTTAGTGACCTCCTTCTGTACCACCTCCTTCATGGCTAGATTCAGCCGCCTCTGTGGTTGAACAACTGGCTTAGCGTCATCCTTCAATAGGATCTTGTGCATGCATCTGGCTGGACTAATGCCCTTAAGATCACTGATGGACCACCCAAGAGCTGTTTTGTGTGTCCTCAGTACTTGAATTAGTGCTTCCTCTTCTTGTGGCTCTAAGGTAGAGCTTATGATTACAGGAAAGGTGTCACCTTCTCCCAGAAATGCATATTTCAGGGATGGTGGTAATGGTTTGAGCTTGGGTTTAAGAGGTTTCTCCTCTTCCTAAGGGATTTTCAGAGGTTCTATTATTCTCTTTGGTTCCTCCAGATCAGGCTGAACATCTTTAAAGATATCCTCTAGCTCTGATTCGAGACTCTCAGTCATATTGACCTCTTTCACCAGAGAGTCAATAATGTCAATGCTCATGCAGTCGTTTGGGGTGTCTGGATGCTGCATAGCTTTGACAACATTCAACTTAAACTCGTCCTCATTGACTCTCAGATTTACTTTCCCTTTTTAGACGTCAATGAGGGTTCATCCAGTTGCTAGGAAAGGTCTTCCTAGAATGAGAGTTGCACTCTTGTGCTCCTCCATTTCCAGCACCACAAAGTCAGTAGGAAAGGTAAATGGCCCAACCTTGACAATCATGTCTTTAATCACGCCTGATGGGTATTTAATGGAGCCATCAGCAAGTTAGAGACATATCCGGGTTGGTTTGACTTCTTCAGTCAAACCAAGCTTTTTGATAGTGGATGCAGGTATTAGGTTGATACTTGCTCCAAGATCACATAGAGCTTTCTTGGTACAAGTACCCTCTAATGTGCATGGTATCATGAAGCTTCCGGGATCTTTAAGCTTCTTTGGTAAGCTTTTCAGAATGACTGCACTGCATTCTTCAGTGAGGTAAACTTTTTCAGTTTCTCTCCAATCCTTCTTATGACTTAAGATCTCTTTCATGAACTTAGCATAAGAGGGTATTTGCTCAAGTGCCTCTGCAAACAGAATCTTTATTTCAAGAGTCCTGAGATAGTCTGTAAAGTAGGCAAATTGCTTATCCTGTTCCGCTTGGTGGAACTTCTGAGGATAAGGCATTTTGGCTTTGTATTCCTCAACCTTAGTTGCTGCAGGTTTATTTCCTACAGATGTGGTTGGAGAAGCCTTTTTAGAGGGGATAGCTATCAGCACTTGTATGTGTCTGATCCCTCACTGGCATTTGAATGCCAGGGTTGGAAGCTGGATTGGCGTTGGACGCCAATTCCTTACCTGTTTCTGGCGTTTGAACGCCAGAACTGAGCTTCCTTTGGGCGTTTAACACCAACACCTTGCCTATTTGTGGCGTTTGAACGCCAGAACTGAGCATGGGTTGGGTGTTTAACGCCAGCTCTTCACCCTTTTCTGGTGTTTGAGCGCCAGAATTATTCCTCTCTGGGCTCTTACTGTCCTCAAAGGGATTTTGGGTATCAGTTTGTTCATTTTTTGGCTTTCTGCTGCCTTGAAGTGAGGTATTTAATGTTTTCCCACTTCTTAATTGAACTTCTTGGCACTCTTCTGTTATTTGTTTTGATAACTGCTGTTCTGTTTGCTTCAACTGTACTTCCATATTCATATTAGCCATTCTTGTGTCTTGTAGTATCTCCTTGAATTTGGCTAGCTGTTTTGTTAGAAAATCTAATTACTGATTGAATTCAATAACTTGTTCTGCAGGACTGAGTTCAGCAGTTACTGTTTTAGCCTCTTCTTTCATGGAAAACTCACTACTTAGGTACAGATGCTGATTTCTGGCAACTGTATCAATGAGCTCTTGAGCTTCTTCAATTGTCTTTTTCATATATATAGATCCACCAGCTGAGTGGTCCAAAGACATCTGAGCTTTCTCTATAAGCCCATAATAAAAGATGTCTAACTGCACCCACTCTGAAAATATTTCAGATGGGCATTGTCTTAGCATCTCTCTGTATCTCTCCCAAGCATCATAAAGAAATTCATTATCTCCTTGTTTAAAGCCTTGGATGTTCAGCCTTAGCTGTGTCATCCGTTTTGGAGGGAAATATTGATTCAGGAATTTTTTTGACAGTTGTTTCCATGTCCTTATGCTAGCCTTAGGTTGGTTATTTAACCACCTCTTAGCTTGCTCTTTTACAGCAAATAAAAATAGTAATAATCTGTAGACATCCTGATCTACTTCCTTATCATGTACTGTGTCAGCAATTTGTAAAAATTGTGTTAGAAACTCTGTAGGTTCTTCCTGTGGAAGACCGGAATACTGGCAACTTTGCTGCACTATGATAATGAGCTGAGGATTCAACTCAAAACTACTGACTCCGATGGAGGGTATACAGATACTACTCCCATATGAAGCAGTAGTGGGGTTAGCATATGACCCCAGAGTCCTTCTGGACTGTTCATTTCCACTTAGGTCCATGAAGGAGAAAGGGAGATGACGTGAATTTATTTTATTTATTTTATTATATAAAAAATTTTTTGAAATAATAAAATAAGATAAAATAAAAAGTAAGATAAAAATAAAAATGAAAAAAAATTTGAAAATATTTTATGAAGATTTTCGAAAAAGTGAGGAGAGAGAAAGTGGTTAGGATATTTTTGAAAAAGATATGATTTTAAAAATCTTAAAAGGATAAGATTTGAAAAATTTTGAAATTGAAGTCTAAAATTTTTTTTAAAAAAAATTCGAAATAATTGCTTAAAAAAAGTTAGAAAAGATATTTTTTGATTTTTGAATTTTATTATGAAAGAGAAAAACACACAAAAGACACAAGACTTAACATTTTTAAATTCAATGCTCCTTGTTTTCAAAAATTTTGGAGGAAAAATACCAAGGCACACCAAACTTAAAAATTTTAAGATCAAAACACAAAGAAGACTCAAGAAAACCTTGAAGACTCACAAAAACACCAAGAACAAAAGAAAGAACACCAAACTTAAAATTTTTAGAAAACCAAATTAAAACTTTCGAAAACTAAAGAAAATTAACAAGAGAACACCAAACTTAAAGTTTGGCACAAGATTTAATCAAAGAAAAATTATTTTTGAAAGAGTTTTAAAAGGAAGATACCCAATTACCAAGAACACAAACACAATGCTCTAGCCAATTGAACTATAAATGTAACGTGTTTTAAAGAGGTATTTTTAATAAATAAATTTTTTTGAAAACTGATATTTTGAAAAAGCACAAGAAAAATAAGAAAAGACACAAAACAAGACAAACTAAAGATCAAACAAGGAAAATAGACAAGAACAACTTAAAGGTCAAAGATGAACAAAGAACATGCAATTTCGAAAATTGAAAGACAAAGAAAAGCATGCAATTGACACCAAACTTAAAACATGACACTAAACTCACATAAAAACTAAAAATTAATAAAGAAAAATAATATTTTTGAAAAATTTTTAAAAAGAAAATAAAAGACTCGGACCCAAAAGACAAAATTTTCCTAATCTAAGCAACAAGATTCACCGTCAGTTGTTCAAACTCAAACAATTCCCGGCAACGGCGCCAAAAACTTGATGCACGAAAATTACACTCACACTATGTAATTCCGCACAACTAACCAGCAAGTGCACTGGGTCGTCCAAGTAATACCTTACGTGAGTAATGGTCAATCCCATGGAGATTGCTGGCTTGAAGCAAGCTATGGTTATCTTATTATTCTTAGTCAGGATACCAATAGGATTCTTTAGTTTCAGTTGTGAAAAGTGAAAGAGCATAAAATGAGTATTTGTTACGCAGTAATGGAGAATGTGTTGGAGTTTTGGAGATGCTTTGTCTTCTGAATCTCTGGTTTCTCCCTGTCTTCTTTTTCACGCACGCAAGGTTCCTCCTATGGCAAGCTGTGTGTTGGTGGATCACCGTTGTCAATGGCTACCATCCGTCCTCTCAGTGAAAATGGTCCAGGTGCGTTGTCACGGCATGGCTAATCATCTGTCGGTTCTCACTCATGCTGGAATAGGATCCATTGATCCTTTTGCGTCTGTCACTACGCCCAACCCTTGTGAGTTTGAAGCTCGTCACAGTCATTCAATCCCTGAATCCTACTCGGAATACCACAGACAAGGTTTAGACTTTCCGGATTCTCAAGAATGCTGCCAATGGATTCTAGCTTATACCACGAAGATTCTGATTAAGGAATCCAAGAGATACTCATTCAATCGAAGGTAGAACGGAGGTGGTTGTCAGGCACGCGTTCATAGATTGAGAATAGTGATGAGTGTCACGGATCATCATATTCATCAAATTGAAGTGTGAATGAACATCTTAGAGAGAAACAAGTGTGTTTGAATAGAAAACAGAAATAATTGCATTAATTCATCGAGACGCTGCAGAGTTCCTCACCCCCAACAATGGAGTTTAGAGACTCATGTCGTGAAAAAGTACAAAGTTCAGATCTAAAATGTCATGAGGTACAAAATAAGTCTCTAAAAGTTGTTTAAATACTAAACTAGTAACCTAGGTTTACAAAAAATGAGTAAACTAAGATAGATAATACAGAAATCCACTTCTGGGGCCCACTTAGTGTGTGCTGGGGCTGAGACTTGAGCTTCTCACGTGCCTGGGCTATTTCTGGAGTTAAACGTCAGGTTGTGACCTGTTTTGGGCGTTTAACTCCAACTGGTAACCTGTTTCTGGCGTTTAACGCCAGAATGGAACATGAAACTGGCGTTAAATGCCAGTTTACGTCATTTTTCTTCGAGCAAAGTGTGGACTATTATATATTGCTGGAAAGCCCTGGATGTCTACTTTTCAACCCAATTGAGAGCACACTAATTGGACTCTGTAGCTACAAAAAATCTATTCCGAGTGCAGCGAGGTCAGAATCCAACAACATCAGCAGTCATTTTTCAGCCTGAATTAGATTTTTGCTCAGCTCCCTCAATTTCAGCCAAAAAATACCTGAAATCACAGAAAAACAGACAAACTCATAGTAAAGTACAGAAATATGAATTTTGCCTAAAAACTAATAAAAATATACTAAAAACTAACTAAAACATACTAAAAACTACATGAAATTACCCCCAAAAAGTGTATAAAATATCGGCTCATCAGCTGTCCCAGGAACCTTTTGAAATCTTAGAAGGCTTGCTCGCACTTCGTTGTCCATTTGAATTTCTTTCCCTTCCTTAGCGTAGCGTAGAAGGGAAGAGATCTTATTACCGATCCGGCTAGAAATCTGGACAAGGCTGCTAACCTCCCGTTGAGTTGTTGTACCTCTTTGACACAAGTTGGACTCTTCATGCTGAGTATGGCCCGGCATTTATCCGGGTTTGCTTCGATTCCTCTTTGTGTGAGCATAAAACCCAAGAATTTGCCGGCTTCTATTGCGAAGGTGCATTTTGCGGGATTGAGTCACATGCCATGCTGTCTTATAGTGTCGAATACTTGGGTCAGGTTGGACAACAACATCTCTTCATTTTGTGTCTTTATTAGCATGTCGTCCACGTAGACCTCCATGATTTTTCCGATGTGATCTAAAAAGACCTTATTCCTTAATCTCTGATAAGTAGCTCCTGCATTTTTAAGACCGAAAGGCATGACGATGTAGCAATAGTTTACTTTTGGGCTCAAGAAGGAAGTTTTTTCTTGGTCGGGTGGATACATTGGGATTTGATTGTATCCCGAATATGCGTCTATAAACGAGAGGTATTTATATCCGGAGGAGGCTCTATAAACGAGAGGTATTTATATCCGGAGGAGGCATCAACCAGTGCCTCGATACTTGGGAGTGGATAAGGATCTTTTGGGCAGGCTTTGTTGAGATCAATGTAGTCGGTGCACATACGCCACTTCCCATTTGATTTTTTCACCAAGACGACGTTAGCCAGCCATAGTGGGTATTTGACTTCTCTTATGAACCCTGCTTCCAATAGAGCTTGTATCTGCTCTTCTACAACTTGGGAGCGTTTTGGGCCGAGCTTTCTACACCGAGATCCCGGGTAGACTGCTAGCTTGTGGCACATTAACTTGGGGTCTACACCTGGCATGTCTGCAGCCTTCCATGCAAAGAGGTCGACGTTGTCTCGTAAGAACTATATGAGGGATTTCTTTATGTCTTCTTTTAGGATTGTACCGATATTGATTGTTTGGTCCGGGGTGTCCCCGATCTGGACTTCCTCTATTTCACCTTCAGGTTGTGGGCGGAGTTCTTCCCGCCTCTGAACTCTACCGAGTTCGATTGTGTGGAATTCTTCTCCTCTGCCTTTGAAGTTTAGACTTTCATGGTAACAGCGGCGCGCCGTCTTCTAGTCTGCCTTTATTGTAGCTATCCCTTCTGCCATTGGAAATTTCATACATAGATGTGGAGTCGAGACTATTGCACCGTACTAATTTAATGTTGTCCGACCTATTAAGACATTGTAGGCTGAACTTACGTCGACCACGATGTAATCTATCTTGAGTGTTCTTGACTGGTTTCTTTTTCCGAAAGTTGTGTGTAGCGAGATGTATTCCATCGGTTGAACCGGGGTGTCTCCTAGTCCGAACAGGCTGTTCAGATATGCTCTAAGTTCTTTTTCTTCCAAGCCAAGCTTGTCGAAGGCAGTTTTGAATAAGATGTCGGCGAAGCTCCCTTGGTCTATCAGTGTGCGGTGGAGATTTGCGTTTGCCAGTATAACAATGATGACCATGGGATCGTCGTGTCCTGACATGATGCCGGATGTGTCTTCTTTGGTGAAAGTAATCGCGGGGATGTTGGGTGCTTCCTCCTTCCCTTCAGCATGATATACGTCTTTGAGATGTCTTTTGCGAGATGATTTGGAGATTCCTCCCCCCACAAATCCGTCATGTATCATGTGGACATGTCTTTCTAGTGTACAAGGTGATCGCTTGGTTTGTCTGACATCTTCTACTCTTCTTCTTTTTCTTTTGTCATCGTCCCGGGTGGCCAGATACCGATCTAGCTTCCCCTCTCTTACTAGTTTTTCTATGACATTTTTTAAATCGAAACACTCATTGGTGGAATGCCCGCGGAGTCGATGATATTCACAATATTCAGCCCGATTTCCTCCTCCTTTTTTGCCTTTGAGTGGTCGAGCTGGAGGTATTTTTTCAGTGTTGCAAACCTCTCTGTAGACATCCACAAGAGACACCCGAAGGGGGGTATAATTGTGGTATTTCTCTATGTCGAGCTTCCTTCTTTTTGGATTCTTTGTCCTTATCCCGGGAGGTGAATCCGGATTTTGAGGTCTCTCCTAGTTAAGAGTTTTTCTCCATGTTGATGTACTTCTCTGCTCGTTCTTGCACTTCGTTCAGAGATGTGGGGTGTTTTTTCGATATAGATTGACTAAAAGGTCCCTCTCGCAAGCCATTGATGAGGCCCATAATGGCAGCCTCTGTTGGTAGGTTCTGTATGTCCAGGCATATTTTGTTGAATCTTTCCATATAGTTGCGGAGAGTTTTCCGTTCTCCTTGCCTGATTTCTAATAGACTTGGAGCGTGCTTAGCCTTGTCTTTTTTGATGGAGAATCTAGCCAAAAACTTCTTGGCCAAATCGTTAAAACTCGAGATGGACCTAGGAGGTAGATTGTCAAACCATCTAATTACCGTCTTTGTTAAAGTAGTCGGAAAGGCTTTGCAACGAACTGCGTCTGAGGCTTCGGTGAGGTACATTCTACTTTTGAAATTGCTGAGATGATGATCGGGATCTATACTGCCGTCGTATAAAGTCATATCTGGGAGTTTAAAGTCTTTTGGGATTTTGGTCTTCATGATCTCCTTGGTGAATGGATCTTGTTCTTTGCGGGAGCTATCCTCATGAGGGTATCAGTTGGCTTTGGTATTGAGATCGGCTTCGAGCTTTAGGAGTTTGTCTTCCAATTCTCAGCATCGCCTTATTTCCTTCTGTAGGTCTTTCTCAGCCTCTCGTTGACGTAGGGCTTCTTCTTCAAGTTGTTTTAAACGGTCTTGAAGCGCCTCAATGGCTCCTGCGTTTGGAGAATTCTTTTTGTTGTTAAGTTGAGAAGTATCCTTTGGTGTAGTGTCTGCATTTTTGTGCGGCGTTCTATCCTCTAGATCTGAATTATGGTCGTTGTCATGGTCGTTCGCTGATGAGCGGATAATTTGTACCCTTTTTGGCATTGTTTTTAGTATATTTTTAGTATCTTTTAGTTAGTTTTTATTATATTTTTATTAGTTTTTAGTTAAAATTCACTTTTCTGGACTTTACTATGAGTTTGTGTGTTTTTCTGTGATTTCAGGTATTTTCTGGCTGAAATTGAGGGATCTGAGCAAAAATCTGATCCAGAGACTCAAAAGGACTGCAGATGCTGTTGGATTCTGACCTCCCTGCACTCGAAGTGGATTTTCTGGAGCTACAGAAGCCCAATTGGCGCGCTCTCAACGGCGTTGGAAAGTAGACATCCTGGGCTTTCCAGCAATATATGATAGTCCATACTTTGCCCAAGATTTGATGGCCCAAACCGGCGTTCAAAGTCACCTACAGAAATTCCAGCGTTAAACGCCGGAACTGGCACCTAAATGGGAGTTAAACGCCCAAACTGGCATAAAAGCTGGCGTTTAACTCCAAGAAGAGTCTCTACACGAAAATGCTTCATTGCTCAGCCCAAGCACACACCAAGTGGGCCCGGAAGTGGATTTTTATGTCATTTACTCATCTTTGTACACCTTAGGCTACTAGTTTTCTATAAGTAGGACCTTTTACTATTGTATTTGAGAGCTTTTGATCATGTTTTTATGATTGAACTCACTTTGGGAGGCTGGCCATTCGGCCATGCCTAGACCTTGTTCTTATGTATTTTCAACGGTGGAGTTTCTACACACCATAGATTAAGGTGTGGAGCTCTGCTGTACCTCGAGTATTAATGCAATTACTATTGTTCTTCTATTCAATTCCGCTTGTTCTTTGTCCAAGATATCACTTGTTCTTCAACTTTATGAATGTGATGATCCGTGACACTCATCATCATTCTCACTCATGAACAAGGTGACTGACAACCACTTTTGTTCTACAAGCAATCAAGGCTCTAGTGTTTATCTCTTGGATTCCTGATACACGATGCATGGTTGATCGCCTGACAACCGAGTGCTCGCCTGACAAACGAGCCAGCCATTCCGTGAGATCAGAGTCTTCGTGGTATAGGCGAGAACTGATGGCGGCATTCAAGAGAATCCGGAAGGTCTAACCTTGTCTGTGGTATTCTGAGTAGGATTCAATGATTGAATGACTGTGACGTGCTTCAAACTCCTAGCAGGCGGGGCGTTAGTGACAGACACAAAAGAATCGATGGATTCTATTCCGGCCTGACCGAGAACCGACAGCTGATTAGCCATATGCTGTGACAGAGCATAGGAACATTTTCACTGAGAGGATGGGAGGTAGCCACTGACAACGGTGAAACCCTTGCATAAGCTTGCCATGGAAAGGAGTAAGAAGGATTGGATGAAGACAGTAGGAAAGCATGAAGAGCCCCCACAGTCAAACTCTAAGTTTGGTGTTGGGAGGCCACAACCAAACTCTAAGTTTGGTGTTGAACCCCCACATTCAAACTCTAAGTTTGGTGTTGGGAGGTTCCAACATTGCTCTGAGTATCTGTGAGGCTCCATGAGAGCCCTCTGTCAAGCTACTGACATTAAAAGAAGCGCTTGTTGGGAGGCAACCCAATGTTATATTTAATCTATTTCCCTTTGTTATTTTATGTTTTTTGTAGGTTGATGATCATAAGAAGTCACAAAATCAATTGAAAAAGCAAAAACAGAATGAAAAACAGGAAGAAAAACAGCACACCCTGGAGGAAGAACCCACTGGCGTTTAAACTCCAGTGAGGCTAGCAGTTGGGCGTTTAACGCCCAGTCTGGCACCATTCTGGGCGTTTAATGCCAGAAAGGGGCACCAGACTGGCGTTAAATGCCAGAAAAGGGCAAGAACCTGGCGTTAAACGCCAGGAATGGGCACCAGCCCGGCGTTTAACGCCAGAAATGGCTCAAAACGTGATTTTGAAGGCCATTTGGTGCAGGGATGACTTTTTCTTGACACCACAGGATCTGTGGACCCCACAGGATCCCCACCAACCCCACCACTCTCTCTCTTCTTCATCCATTCACTAATCACCTCAATACCTCTTTCCCAAAAACCCCTCACCTATCAAATCCCATCTTTCTCTTCACCACTCACATCCATCCTTCATAAAACCCCACCAACCTCACCCTTCAAATTCAAACCACTTTTCCCTCCCAAACCCACCCATAATGGCCGAACCCCATCTCCCCCCTCTCCTATATAAACCCTTCTTCACCCCTTCATTTTCACACAACCTAAACACCACTTCTCCCCCTCTTTGGCCGAATACAAAGCCACGCCCTTCTTCCTCATTTCTCCCTCTTCTACTCTCTTCTTTCTTCTTTTGCTCGAGGACGAGCAAACCTTTTAAGTTTGGTGTGGTAAAAGCATTGCTTTTTGTTTTTCCATAACCATTTATGGCATCCAAGGCCGGAGAAACCTCTAGAAAGAGGAAAGGGAAGGCAAAAGCTTCCACCTCCGAGTCATGGGAGATGGATAGATTCATCTCAAGGGTGCATCAAAACCACTTCTATGATGTTGTGGCCTTGAAGAAGGTGATCCCCGAGGTCCCCTTTTCACTCAAAAAGGGTGAATATCCGGAGATCCGACATGAGATCCGAAGAAGAGGTTGGGAAGTGCTTACCAACCCCATTCAACAAGTCGGAATCTTGATGGTTCAAGAGTTCTATGCCAATGCATGGATCACCAAGAACCATGATCAAAGTGTGAACCCGGATCCAAAGAATTATCTTACTATGGTTCGGGGGAAATACATGGATTTTAGTCCGGAAAATGTAAGGTTAGCATTCAACTTGCCCATGATGCAAGGAGATGAACATCCTTACACTAGAAGGGTCAACTTTGATCAAAGGTTGGACCAAGTCCTCACAGTCATATGTGAAGAGGGCGCACAATGGAAGAGAGATTCAAGAGGGAAGCCGATTCAATTGAGAAGGCATGACCTCAAGCCCATGGCTAGAGGATGGTTGGAGTTTATTCAACGCTCAATCATTCCCACTAGCAACCGGTCCGAAGTTACTCTAGACCGGGCCATCATGATTCATAGCATCATGATTGAAGAAGAAGTGGAAGTTCATGAGGTCATAGCTCAAGAACTCTACAAGGTGGCGGACAAGTCTTCCACCTTGGCAAGGTTAGCCTTTCCTCATCTCATTTGTCACCTCTGTTATTCAGTAGGAGTTGACATAGAAGGAGACACCCCCATTGATGAGGACAAGCCCATCACCAAGAAAAGGATGGAGCAAACAAGAGATCCCTCTCATCATGAGATCCCTGAGATACCTCAAGGGATGCACTTTCCTCCACAAGACTATTGGGAGCAACTAAACACCTCCCTAGGAGAATTGAGTTCCAACATGGGACAACTAAGGGTGGAGCACCAAGAACACTCCATTCTCCTCCATGAAATTAGAGAAGATCAAAGAATCATGAGAGAGGAGCAACAAAGACAAGGAAGAGACATTGAGGAGCTCAAGCACTCCATAAGACCTTCAAGAGGAAGAACAAGCCACCATCACTAAGGTGGACCCGTTCTTTAATCTCCTTGTTTTTTATTTTCTTGTTTTTCGAAATTTTCATGCTTATGTTATCCATGTTTGTGTCTTATGATCATTAGTGTCTTAATGTCTATGCCTTAAAGTTATGAATGTCCTATGAATCCATCACCTTTCTTAAGAATTGTTCTTAATTGAAAAAGAAAAGAATTGCATGAATTTTGAATTTTATAACAGTTTAATTATTTTGATGTGGTGGCAACACTTTTGTTCTATGAATGTATGCTTGAACAGTGCATATGTCTTTTGAATTTGTGGTTCATGAATGTTGGCTCTTGAAAGAATGATGAAAAATGAGACATGTTACTGAGGATCTGAAAAATCATAAAAATGATTTTTGAAGCAAGAAAAAGCAGTGAATACAAAAAAAAAGGGAGCAAGCGAAAAAAAAACTGAAAAAAAAAAGAAAAAAAAAAGAAAGAAATAAAGTTGTGATCCAAGGCAAAAAGAGTGTGCTTAAGAACCCTGGACACCTCTAATTGGGGACTTTAGCAAAGCTGAGTCACAATCTGAAAAGGTTCACCCAATTATGTGTCTGTGGCATGTATGTATCCGGTGGTAATACTGGAAGACAGAGTGCTTTGGGCCACAGCCAAGACTCAATAAGTAGTTGTGTTCAAGAATCATCATACTTAACTAGGAGAATCAATAACACTATCTGGATTCTGAGTTCCTAAAGAAGCCAATCATTCTGAATTCCAAAGGATAAAGTGAGATGCCAAAACTATTCAGAGGCAAAAAGCTAAAAGCCCCGCTCATCTAATTAATACTGATCTTCATAGATGTTTTTGGAGTTCATTGCATATTCTCTTCTTTTTATCCTATTTGATCTTCAGTTGCTTGGGGACAAGCAACAATTTAAGTTTGGTGTTGTGATGAGCGGATAATTTGTACCCTTTTTGGCATTGTTTTTAGTATATTTTTAGTATCTTTTAGTTAGTTTTTATTATATTTTTATTAGTTTTTAGTTAAAATTCACTTTTCTGGACTTTACTATGACTTTGTGTGTTTTTCTGTAATTTCAGGTATTTTCTGGCTGAAATTGAGGGATCTGAGCAAAAATCTGATCCAGAGACTCAAAAGGACTGCAGATGCTGTTGGATTCTGACCTCCCTGCACTCGAAGTGGATTTTCTGGAGCTACAGAAGCCCAATTGGCGCGCTCTCAACGGCGTTGGAAAGTAGACATCCTGGGCTTTCCAGCAATATATGATAGTCCATACTTTGCCCAAGATTTGATGGCCCAAACCGGCGTTCAAAGTCACCTACAGAAATTCCAGCGTTAAACGCCGGAACTGGCACCTAAATGGGAGTTAAACGCCCAAACTGGCATAAAAGCTGGCGTTTAACTCCAAGAAGAGTCTCTACACGAAAATGCTTCATTGCTCAGCCCAAGCACACACCAAGTGGGCCCGGAAGTGGATTTTTATGTCATTTACTCATCTTTGTACACCTTAGGCTACTAGTTTTCTATAAGTAGGACCTTTTACTATTGTATTGGAGAGCTTTTGATCATGTTTTTATGATTGAACTCACTTTGGGAGGCTGGCCATTCGGCCATGCCTAGACCTTGTTCTTATGTATTTTCAACGGTGGAGTTTCTACACACCATAGATTAAGGTGTGGAGCTCTGCTGTACCTCGAGTATTAATGCAATTACCATTGTTCTTCTATTCAATTCCGCTTGTTCTTTGTCCAAGATATCACTTGTTCTTCAACTTGATGAATGTGATGATCCGTGACACTCATCATCATTCTCACTCATGAACAAGGTGACTGACAACCACTTTTGTTCTACAAGCAATCAAGGCTCTAGTGTTTATCTCTTGGATTCCTGATACACGATGCATGGTTGATCGCTTGACAACCGAGTGCTCGCCTGACAAACGAGCCAGCCATTCCGTGAGATCAGAGTCTTCGTGGTATAGGCGAGAACTGATGGCGGCATTCAAGAGAATCCGGAAGGTCTAACCTTGTCTGTGGTATTCTGAGTAGGATTCAATGATTGAATGACTGTGACGTGCTTCAAACTCCTAGCAGGCGGGGCGTTAGTGACAGACACAAAAGAATCGATGGATTCTATTCCGGCCTGACCGAGAACCGACAGCTGATTAGCCATATGCTGTGACAGAGCATAGGAACATTTTCACTGAGAGGATGGGAGGTAGCCACTGACAACGGTGAAACCCTTGCATAAGCTTGCCATGGAAAGGAGTAAGAAGGATTGGATGAAGACAGTAGGAAAGCAGAGAGACGGAAGGGAAGGCATCTTCATACGCTTGTCTGAAGCTCTCACCAATGATATACATAAGTATCTCTATCTTTATCTTTATGTTTTATTCATTCATCATCTATACCCATTTGAGTCTGCCTGACTAAGATTTACAAGGTGACCATAGCTTGCTTCATAGCAACAATCTCCGTGGGATCGACCCTTACTCGCGTAAGGTTTATTACTTGGACGACCCAGTGCACTTGCTGGTTAGTTGTGCGAAGTTGTGTTTATGCCATGGTATTGAGCACCAAGTTCTTTGGAGCCATTACTAGGGATTATTTGAGTTGTGTAAAAGTAGTGATCACAATTTCGTGCACCATTCGCCATGATGATGGGATGACTTCCAGGTCCCCGGCAACGGCACCAATGTTCCGAGGGTTACCTGAAACTATAGGTCGATCTCGATCGAGATCTTCTGTGCTGGTTGGAGAGGACGTATCCGGCGTGTAGGTGATGGCCGGAGCTGCCACGTCCGACTTGTTGGACTACAAATGCTACTGATCTTTTGTAACCGGAGGGTGGTGGTACCTGCAAGAAACTCCGATGCTTAAGTTAGCAAGGGTATTAAACAGGTTTTTAGTAGAATCAGAGTATGAGTTATACCTGGGTGCTCCAGCATATTTATAATGGTGTGGAGTGACCTTTTTAGATAAGATAAGTTAGTTATCTTATCTTATCTTATCTCTGGGTGGGGTCAGCTTATCTTCAAGGGAACCGCCCTTATCTCTATAGGCCTGGGCTTCCTTTGAATTTGGGTCGTGTTCCTCTATTTGGGCCCTTTTCTGGGCTTTCCTGGCAATTTGGTCGAGCTCTTTGAGAAGAGGTCGGATAGTCTGACCCGAAGAGGTCGGTCGCTTTGTCACCAAACATCCTAGCTCGGACAGCTTGACCCAGGGTATAAACACTTACTATATATGTATGTATACTATATGCTCGGGCCAGTTATCTTTGCAAGCCAAGTTCTGAGTCTTGATATACGTATTTTGGCACTCTTTTGTATGTCCCTACGCGTTAGCTTACTCCTTATATGATTCGTTTACGTTATCTATCGGAGAGTTGCGCTTTTTGATTTAAACGGTTTTGTATTTACCCCTTTTTCTTCGAAGGCTCCTAGTTATAAACATTTCTTGTAATACTATATGTACTAGATCTTATTTTTAGAGGGCGTAATTCCTTGCCACCTCTGTCTTATGACGTAAGTATAAGGCTCCGTGTGGAAGGGTGTTACAAAGGGCCTTTCCCAGAGGTCGTTGATAAGTCCCATGATAGCTGCTTCTATAGAGAGATTTTGTATGTCGAGACATGCTTTGTTGAATCTTTTCATGTAGTTTCGAAGACTCTCCCGATCCCCTTTTTTGATCCCCAGTAGGCTTGGGGCGTGTTTGGCTTTGTCTTTCTGTATGGAGAATCTGGCTAGGAATTTTTTGGCGAGATCATCAAAGCTAGTAATTAACCTCGAGGGTAGGCTGTCGAACCACTTTATAGTCGTCTTGGTGAGGGTAGTCGGGAAGACCTTGCAGCGAGTTGTGTCTAAGGCGTCCGTGAGGTACATCCTACTCCTAAAATTGCTGAGATGATGGCTTGGGTCGGACGTTTTGTCGTATGGGGTCATGTCGAGGGCTTTGAAGTCTTTTGGGACTTTAGCCTTCGTGATTTCTTTCGTAAATGGGTCTTCTTCTTTGTGAGGACTTGCTTCATGATTGGATCGGGTAGTCCTGGTTTTGAGGTCAGCTTCAAATTTCTGGAGTTTTTCCTCTAGCTCTCTACGCCGTCTTGTTTCTCCTTGCAGGTCTCGCTCGGCTTCTTGTTGTCGTTCAGCTTCTTGTTCGAGTTGTTCTAGGTGATACTGTTGTTCACGGATGGCGTCTAGGATTTTTGTGTTTTGAGGCTGTTTGTCCCTTTTAGAGTGGTTCGCTTCTTTTGGTGATGGTGGTGTGACATCCGCGTTTTTGGTTGGTGTACCGTCTTCCAAGCCAGAGGTGTGGCCGTTGTTAGGAGGGTCGTTTGCCATGATCTTGGGATGACTTCTAGGTCCTTGGCAATGGCGCCAATGTTCCGAGGGTTACCTAAAACAGGAAAGTCAAATTCAGAGAAGATATTCTGGTTTAGTCAAGACTGTCGTGTCCGACTTGTTGGAGCTTGAGGTGCTGCTAGTCCTCGATCACCGGGGGGTAGTGGTACCTGCAAAAGACTCCGATACTTAAGTCAGTACAGGCTTTAGGCAGATTTTTTGTAGAATTGGAGTATGAGTTATACCTGGGTGCTCCAGTGTATTTATAGTGGTGCTCAACGATCTTTCTTTAAGATAAGTTTATTATCTAATCTTATCTTTTGTGGGTGAGATCATATCTTTGGCCAACCGCCTTCTAGTAGGTGGTGGTTCTTCGCTTTGGGCCTTCTTGGGCCTCTGGGGAGATTGTATGAGCTCTAAACAAAGAGGTCGGTAGCGGGCTAACCTTTCATGAGGTCGGTCCCTTTGCTTTTGACCACCCCGACCCTATTGCTCGAACCAATGTATGAACACATACTTATAATTATTATCATTATATTATGGGTAAATCACATATATAAACCAAATAGAGCTCAAAATTACACAATTCTACCAAAGCAAAAAACGTTACAAGAATCTACCAGAAGGACAATTTTATGTAATTCGAATCAGCCTCATTCGAATTACCCATTCCAACACTAATTCGAATTAGACCAATTCGAATTACTAGAGATACACACGAATCAAATTGGTCATATTTATATAATTCGAAATAGCCTGAGCCGATTTATGCATGCATGTGAAGTTCCCACTAATTTGAAACAAGCTGTTTCGATTTTCACCTGATTTTGTTCTTATATAATTCGAATGGGGCTGATTCGAATTACTATGCATAAGCTATTACAAATTTTTACAGCACCCCTCACATTTTTTAAGTTATTTTTTAAAATTATTTTGCATGGAATAAAATCTTTTTTGTGGTATAATTTAAATAAATTTATTAAAAAAAATTATTAAAAATTATATTTACTCAAATTTCAAATATAATACTCTTTTACATAATTAATAATTTAAAAATTAAAAAATTATTTTATTTCATGCAAAGCAATTAAAAAAAGATTAAATTTAAATACAAATATTCATGTATGTACTCAAATTTTAAATAAAATACTCTACATAATCAATAATAATTTTAAAATTTAAAAGAATTATTTTATTCCATACAAAACCGTTTAAAAAGAAAAAATGAGCTAACAAACTATTTAATTATGAGACTTTTTTAAAATATTCATGAGCCATCAAGAATGGGCTGAAGAGTATTGTATTGAATTCGAATTAATAGTTTATCAATATTTTGAAAAAGTCTCGTAATTAAATATTTTGTTAGTTTTTTTTAATGCATGGAATAAAATATATTTTGTTTTATTTCTAAATTATTAATTTTTTTAATAAATTTATTTAAATTATATCACAAAAAAATATTTTATTCCATACAAAATAATTTTAAAAAATGGCTTAAAAGATATTAGGAGTACTATTAAAATTAAAAAATATATATTTTTATCATTTATTTACCTAAGTCACTGGGACATTACAAATTTTTACAGTACTCCTAACATCTTTTAAACCATTTTTTTAATTGCTTTGCATGAAATAAAATATTTTTTATTTTTTAAATTATTATTAATTATGTAGAGTATTTTATTTAAAATTTGAGTACATACATGAATATTTGCATTTAAATTTAATCTTTTTTTTAATTGTTTCACATGAAATGAAATACTTTTTTAATTTTTAAATTATTAATTATGTAAAAGAGTATTATTATATTTGAAAATTGAGTAAATATATTTTTTAATAAATTTTTTTAATAAATTTATTTAAATTATACCACAAAAAGATTTTATTCCATACAAAATAATTTTTAAAAAATGACTTAAAAAATGTTAGGGGTAATGTAAAAATTTATAATAGCTCGATGCATAGTAATTTGAATCAGCCCCATTCAAATTATATAAGAACAAAACCAAGGGCTAAATCAAAACAGCTTGTTTCGAATTAGTAGGGACTTCACATGCATGCATAAATCGACTCATGCTGTTTCGAATTACATAAACCAATTCGATTTGTGTGTATCTCTAGTAATTCGAATTGGTCTGATTCGAATTAATATTAGAATGAGTAATTCGAATAAGGCCGATTCGAATTATATAAAAAATTGTCCTTCTGTTAAATCTTCGTAACGTTTTTCCTTTTGGTAGAATTGTGTAATTTTAAACTCTATTTGGTTTATATGTGTGATTTGTTCTTATATTATTCTATCACGCGGTAATATTTTGGTGTCAAGAATATTGACGTGATACATTTTAGTATCAATATACATATTTTTCTCTTCTCAGTGTATTTTAAAAAAATATATTCTTTATAATTATATACAAATCAACATTTAATAAATAATTATATTAATTAATTGTCAATCATTATAATACAATTTTTAATCAAATATAATTAACCATAAAATTATGATATTAACGTTAATAGATAATGTATGCACGTGTGTATTAATTAGTATGAAATTGATATTGATATCAATTTCTATAATTAATTTTTGTGCGGTTAAAAGTTATATATAATGTTTCTTTTATTATTTATGAATCTAAATTTTAAAGTCAAAAAATTTTATTTAATTTTTTAATTTGTTATTTTTTCTTAACTGTTTCTTAGGACATCGAAATTAATTTTTTCTAAGGCACAAGTTATACCTTTTTATGATCTTTCATTGATATAGCCATTCTCTTATTCTTTAGATAATTTAATGATTATTCTTACTCAATTTTGTTATCTAATCTTACAATATGATTGTCTTTTATCGCAATTATTTACGGTACACTACATCTATCAAATATCACCTTAAATTGTATTTACTAATTTAGATTCTAATTATATAGATGTAAGAATTTAATAAAAGAACAATGAACTCTATTTTAGTGAAAGATTGTTGGATCTATTTATATATTATGAAAAATTTAATAGAACATGAATAAAGTATTTTTTTAGAAGAGTTTGAATTTTGATTGAATCAAAATATTGTTTTTGTTTTTTAATTTTTTTTCTTCCTTAACTAATAACTATTTCATATAATAATAATAATAATATTTTTTTATCGAAATTAATCCCTTTTTAAGATGTAAGTCATAATTTTGCCATTTTTTTATGAATCTAACTTTATTTTTATTTTTTAATTATATAATGAATATTTTTACTCAATTATTTTATTTTTATAACGTGATCATCTTTTACATAATTATTTACAATGCATTATATCTATCGTATTCTATCTCGAGTTATTTTCATTGATCCGGATGCTAATTATATTTAAATTTGATAAGTTATGTCTATTTAATTTGGATATGTAATTTTTTTTTAATTTTTTTTTACTATTTATGAGTTTTTTTTATCGTATTCAAATATATCCAGAAATTAAGTTAAGAATACTACTAATATGATAGTATGCCATATAATCTTAATATACTCTCAAGCTATTAATACATAAAAATGAATTTTTTAAAATAATAATAGTATTTATTTGTCAATAATACTAAATGTGTATAAGAAAAAGAATACTTTAAATATGTGTTTTACATAATATATATTTTACATAGTTAATATATTATATAACATTGGTAACAAATATTATAGAAAAAACGTGGATATTAATACATGATTATAAAAAAATTAATATTCTAAATCATTTAATGGTAGAATGTACATAATTATATTATTAGGAAAAAAATAATATTTTAATTTATTATAAATTATACGAAAATGTAAATATTCAAATTATACATAAAATTGCACATAATTATTTGTTCTTAAATTAGAGAATTAAGTTATTATATCATTATCATTAATTAATAATTTTCTTAATTTTAAAAATATTATAATTAAATTTACAGACTCTGACCAAAAAGTAAATATATTAATTTATTAAATAAAATTATCAAATTAAATTTTGAGAATAAAATAATATTTTTTATTCAAACTTCATAGTTTGTTTTAGATAGTTTAAGATTTTGTTTTCTGGTGCATTGAGTATGAATTTATTTTAATATTTTTTATTATTATATCATTAGTTAATAATTTCTTTCTGAATCTTAAAATTATTATACTAATGGAAGAAATATGTATATTAATATATGATTATGAGAAATAAATTATTCATATATTATTAAAGTTAGAATACATGCATTAATATTTTAGATCAATTAAATGGTAAGGATATATATATTATTAGGAGAAGGATAATATTTTAATTTATTACTAATTCTACTAAACATAAATTATACAAATTATAACTACAATTATCTTATAAGTGTTATACAAATTATAACTAAGCATGATAATTATACAAATTATAACTACAATTATACAAATTATAACTACAAATTATAACTACAATTATACTAATTCTACTAAGCATGATAATTAAATGTATAAATTCGAATTAAGGGATAAATATGTTAATTGTAATGATCTAACTCCTACAAATTATATTACAATTATACATAATTATTTGTTCTTAAATTAGAAAATTATATTATTATATTATTAATTAATAATTTATTTTCTAATCTGATAATTAAATATATAAATTCGCATTAAGGGATAAATATATTAATTGCAACGACCCAATTCCTAACACGTTATGGCCAATAATAGTAGTTAGGTGGTACTGTTCGGCTTACTTTAAGGACTCAAACTAGATATATTAAGTATATTATCATGCCTATATCACTTATCAAGATCGTGAGTTAGTCAGTATATAAGGTATAGATTTAGACAATTCAAAACATGCCAGCATATACATATAAAAAGAAAGCATGTAAGTGTCATATAAATGCTCATAGGCTTAGTTTAATACACCAAATATTTTAAAAAATACATAACGACTTATTTATATACAACAGATACATATACAAACTCTATGACTTATATTATTAGGCTTCGACTCACACAAGAGTCACTCTGCACTAGAACATGTTTAGATTATATAACTATATACAAAAGATACTAGTCCTCTAAAAGTCTATATAACACAAGGACGAAATATCACTATACTACTAAGCTACTGATAGATGCTAACGGAAAAAATTCGTCTACTGATATAGAAAGTCACTTAGACATGCCTATGAAATCGTTGTTACGGGCCTCCTTTGCTGCGTTCTGTCACTAGATCCACATACTATCCCAATTGCTTGATACTTAGAGAAGATCACATCTGTGCCCATCCGTGGAATATGGGAGATAAGGAGGTAAGAACTTAAGGTTCCTAACAAAGTACTAAGTAGGAAAACTAAGGATTCCACATTTAAGTCTAGGAATTCGCATAGTTACATAGGTAAGTCATGCAAACAAGTACAAGCACGATTATATAGCAGAATAATAATCACAAGTACAAGTATGCAGTCACAAGCACAGAGAAATATAATAACTAAGTATAATACATACCTAGTCCTATACAGACCATGAAGTCACGCGTCGGTTGACTACCCACAATCCGACGTTATTTGAGACTAAATTCGAAAATACTTTTTCCAATTACGTATGTTCTGCACACGTGTTTAATGAACAAATATACAAACATTCTGACAACTAACAATTATCGCAGAACTTGATACCATATTATGCTAATAGTTAGAGAAACAATATGCATTTTGATGGGTGTCTCCAGTATCAATCTCAATCAAACAGTGAAAAAAAAGACACAACTACTACACTTGCCAAGCATACAGTTTGAAATGGCGTAATTCTAAAATCTTAAAGTCTCTAATTCCTTTTTTCTTATAATACCTTATTTCTTTCTTAGTGTATGACCATTTTGTCCACAATCTTTTAACATAATTACCATGCTACCTTTGCTTTCACTAAGGGTCCTTTTACTCTTAGTTTTTTATAAAATTTGTATTTTACCCTTTTTTTTCATTAAATTTCACTTTAGTTATCTTTCTTACATTTTTTAAAGATATTTTTATCCCTTAGGTTGCTATTTTACCATTTTATTATTATATTTTACCAAAAGAACTATTTTACCTTCTAATAAGTTATTTAACTATTTTTATGTCTTACTTTATTCCAAGATTAGTATTATACTCTTAAATATTTTAAGTAATATTTTTTAGTCTTATTTAGTGCCAAAATTACTGAAATAACCTTATGACTCCTCATTTACTAATTTACTCCTAATACTTTTAATTTATGCTAATTTTATTCTTAATAACATTAAACACTATTTTACCCTTAACTTCTTGTGCTGATCCTAGTAGTTATCATATTTTCAATTTTAATCCTAAATTTTACTAAAGCTTTTATTTAGATTCAAAATTTCATCTTAACTGCCATTTTAACCCAACTTTTTTATATAATTATAATTTTATCCTTAAGGCTACTAAAATTATAATTTTAAGCCTAATTTCTTTTAATTACATTTTTAGCCCTTTGTTTTTCCTAATAACTGAGTTACCCCTTGTGTTTCATCATACTAATTCCATAGAACCTATGAAGCATAGGAACTTTACTGAGTTGTTGTGTCTACGTATTAGATACATTTCTAACACGACACTCATCCGACATGCGTGTTTGCTGTGTCCAATCGTGTCTTAATAAAGTATATTTTTTTTACCGAACACGCTTGGACACATCTAAATACCATCACGTGTCAACGTGTCCAATTTTATTCTTAACTGTATTCTTGAAATGAATTTGAAAATAATATATTATTATTTATTAAAATAAAAAATATTTTAAATATTTTATATAATTAAAAGAAGACATTAAAAACAGTTAAAAAGTTATTTTTAATAATAAAATATTAAAATATTACTAAATTTATCTAAAAATACTTTATATTTTATATATATCGTGTCTCCGTATCTTATAAAATTTTAAAATTCGTATGATTGCGTGTCCCACGTCCATATCAGTGTATGTGCATCATAGCATAGAACTAAAACTTGATTTTTAGCTTCTTTTTAACCTTCTTATTTAATACATTTTACACTATTTCATGGCTGAATTTTTAGAGATATTTTTTTCGCGTTGTTCTCTTTTTTTTAGTAATTTTTAAAGCTGAAAACTTAAACCTCAAGTGTTGGAATTTTTTGGCCTTTGGACTTTTTGTTTATAGGCATGGGACACTAAGACACGGACATAGAGAAAAAAATTGTATTTGGTAAAGGAGACATAAATAGAAAAATTATGTCCAAAGACAATGAATTAGTGTATTTTGTGTCCATCCTGACAGAAAGGACACATAATCACTAATAAGAGACATAACTTATTTTTTATTTTTTTATTATTTTTATTAATTTTTTATAATTATATTTTTTATTATTATATTTTTCTTTTCAAATTTATTGAATGAAAAAGATAAGAATAAATTGGACTTTTAGAATTTGTTCTAGTTTATCATCAAACAAAATACAAAAATACTAATTTTTATATCTTTGTCCTTTGTATCTTGTTCTCAATGTCTTATCTTATCTTATTTTCAGAACCAAACACACCCTTAAATACAAGAAACATAAGCATCAAAAATTCATATTTTACATAAATGTCAAGACGAGAATAGCTGTGCATCATATAATTTTTAGAATCAATTTTTATGCACAAAGTCATCTTAAAATGGTTCATATGAACACGAAATTAAGCATGGAGATAATCTAACTAATACAAACTCATATCTCTTGTTCAAATCAATCCTTAAACACTTTAAAAATAAAAAATCACCTAAACAAAAATAAAAAGATAATTAATGAAAATTAAATCCTCTTGGCTGAATCATTGTGCCGAAAAAGTGATGAATTTCTTTCACTTTGAACTTAAAATTTGAGTGCTTTTTAGTGTGCTTCCTTAAGATCTTAAAAAATGATTTTCTAGACATGGAAGAGAGCAGCATAACTTCTTAGTTTTAGGTTCAAAATTAAAAAAGAAAAGATATAGAATAATAGTTATGTTTGTTGGAATTCGTGTGATGAAATAAGAAAAGCAAGGAAGAACAAGAATTTGGGCTTGAAATGCTTGAATTCTTGAATGGATAAACACTATGAATATGTGCTGAAAAAATGACGAACCTGGCTGAGGATGCACTTTTTCTTTCTCTAAAACTCGGCTCTTTCTCTCTCAACTTTTACTAGCTTTGTCAAATTGTAACATAATGTGTTTGCTTAAATAAAGATTGGAGTAAAACATGCAATTGTGGTAGTAAAAGGCTGCTCAAATTTCGTGGTTAAGGGCGGAAGAATGAGGGAAGAAGTGACGTGAATTAGGAAGTTTTGGTTAGCGCTTGCGAATTGAGTTTATCCGTAGTTAACTGCAGTTAGTTATTCGGGGTCAAAAACACTACGGAGAGGGTAAAAGAGAGAGAAAATTCGATCACTCTAAGGTAGAGAGGACAATGTTACTTGAGAGAGAAGAAAGAGAATTCGAAATCTCTAGGAGATGTTTGTAGAATACTAGGTTGAGGTTCACCTCGGATTAAATTTTACTGCGTGATAAAATATTAAACAGTTGAGATTTAGTCTTAAAAGAACAAATTAAGAATGAGTAGCTGAGATTAATCCTAAAACATAATTACCAAGGTGGTAACTACATTTGTTACTTATTTTACGATTTTCGATGCGTTGACTTTTTTCCAGCGCACGCAAAATCGTCATTAAAAACAAATTCCGATTAAAAAAAATATCTAGTGAGAAAAAACGGACCAAAATCAAGTGTGACCATGTCTCTACTAAGTCAAATTTGACCAGAGAAATTTACTACTATGTAAATCAAATTTGACCTATTTATTGCTCTTTTTTTCTATTTATTTTCGTTTTTTTCTCCTGGGCATGCCTCGTGATGAGCAATTATTCTCGGATTTTGCGAAATAAATCGTAGAATAGCTAAAAATTCCTATTTATCAAAAACTGAGTCCTTGTATTAATCTCTTAAATAAAATTTTTAAATTAAATTTTGATAATAAAATAATATTTTTAATTTATTCTTTATTAAAAATTTTGTGATTAATTTGTTTTAGATAGTTATTTTGAGATTTTATTTTCTGGCATATTGGGTATAATTTTATTTTGATACTTTTTATTTTTTCGCCTACGCATAGGTGTTTTATGAGCGTACAACTATTAAAAAAATATTTTAAAAATATTAAATCTTTTTTATATTTATTTTATACAAAATCATAAATAGAATAACTTTTTGTAACTACAATTAAAAAAAATATATGATAAAATAATCATTAAATATAACATATATTAATTAAATTGTTACAATTAATAAAAAAATTAGTGTAAATAGATACATAATTAATATATAATTATGAGATGAATAATATCCTAATTTAATACCAATTAAAAATGATCATTAGATTTATGTATTAAATTCATGAAAAAAGAATCAAATATCATTTATATTTTCACAAATTATATGATATTTTTAAAGTAGACTTTTTTTATTTAAATAAGTATAAGAAAATGATTAATTTCAGAATGTGCATGGATGGAAATTTGAAACAAAATACGTATGACCATCTCAGGGGCAGTACACACGAAATGGAATTACACTCCATTCCAAGAAAAATGCCAATGAAATGGAGCTTCCAATTCACCTGCATCACCTATGAAACGAAGCTTCCAAAGCAGGCTCGGCAGACGCGAAGTAGAGCTTGCAGGTCTCCTTCCAAGCTGGGTGTGCTGGACACGAAATGGAGATTTCAAGTGGGGTACACATGAAATGGGCACCAGATTCTGGTGTACCACAAACGAAATGAGCCAAATAAGTGTACCACAAATGAAATGGAACCAAAATTAGACTATATAAACGATGCTGCCACCAGGTGTCTTGCCACAACTTCAATTCACTCTTTTTTTACTCTCTCTTTCTCACCGTAAAACTCATTTTCTAAAATTTTGTTCTCTTCTACTTTTGTTGTTAATATGGCATCTGAACACATATATCTGATCGTATATCCGAATGGAAAAATCTCTCATACATTTGAAAGTGTAACATTTATTTGTGATGATTCATTTTGGATGATGATTCCTCCACAAACATCTTTGCAACAATTGAAAAATTTGATTCTGATGAATACTGAAATGATTGGAAAAAAAAGAGATCAGTAAGTTAGCTTACAGAATTCCAATTGCGTAAGCCAATTTATTTGCTTATCAGAAAATAAAGATTAAATTTGACCAGCATGTTTCGATGATATTTTCTTATCATTGTAGCATTGCAAGCATCTATTCCATAGAATTTTGTGTGAATCTTCAAGATGTTGGTGGTAGCTCATCTATTTCGAATAATGTGGAGGGAACTCGAAATTTCAATACGGCTGAAGCCATTTCCATTCTGGAAATTGGTACGGCAGAAGCCATATAATATATTACCTTGTAGCTAACGAAAACGTATACGGACTCATCACGTCTAGTGCCTAGAAAGGAAGCCTGTAGTATATCCATGGCATTAGCAACGTATGACAGCCAGCCGTACCCTCCATGTTATAATCTATTGCTAAGCACATGGCTCGATATAACCAACAGAGAACGGTGCTACCTCAACTATAGATACTAATAGCATCATAATTGGCCAAAAGAGGAAGATAACGGACGTGAACCATGTTGTTTGCCTTGCCCGGTAGTAGAACGTCGCCCAACAAATACAAAATGTAACAACATGCATGCCGTATGACGGCTTCATCTGGAGAGTCAAGCAGCATCTATTGGAGACGACTCCTGAGTTACTTTAATTTTATGTTAAACTTCGTTGTCCCGACATGCCCATCAGAAACTTCACCGAGGATTTCTCCACACTATTGCCATATATCCCTCTGGTGGAACTTACTTTAAGACCTCAGAGTGTCGCTGACAGGCTCGCCATCAATTGGTAACCCCAATTGGATCACGACGTCCTCCAGAGTAACAATACACTCACCCCATGGGAGGTGAAACGTGTGGGTTTCAGGACGTCATCTTTTTACAAGGGTGCTTATCAATAGGTTGTCGTATTCAAAACGCTTTATCAATGATGCATAATAGAATCCAGCTCTTTTTAAATACAGTTCAAGCATCTGCCGCCTAATCTCCATGCTTGGATCCGACTGATTTGAAGTAAAAACGTCAACTAGTGTGCCATACATAACAAACACACGTGTTGGCTGAAATAGAAAAAGATGAAAACACGATTATTCAAAATAATCTAAGAAAGATAAAATAATAATAATAAAGTTACTACTAACAAGACTACTAATAGCATACTCGACAAAAAATATTCACATAACTGCTTAAATTTATACATTTTTTATGGTTTAATTACTTTGTTCGTCCCTATAGTTTTGCAAAATTTTCAATTAGGTCCCTATACTTTTTTTTCTTTTTAATTGAATCCTTGCACCAAATTTTAGTTTTAATTGGGTCCCTATACTTCTTTTTCCTTTTATTTAGGTCCCTACACTAATTTTTTTTAAATTGGGTCCCTATATAATTAAACCAATTACTGTTAAGAGGGACCTAATTGAAAACAAAAAATTGATGCAAGGACCCAATTAAAAGGAACAAAAAGTATAGGAACCTAATTGAAAATTTTGCGAAACTATAGGGATCAACAGAGTAAGTAAACCTTTTTTTATCAATAACAATTATTTTTTAATTAATAAAAAAATTAAACTTTAGATGTAAATGCACAGAAATATGAAACTCATCCAACTTATTATGATTTTTTTTCAACATTATTCTACTACTACTCATTTTAGTAAAAATTTTTTACCATACTATAATTTTTTTATCACACAAAAAATATTCAATTTTTTTCCAGCACTCTGTCTCTCCTAATCCTAATGACCCGGCGAATTGGTCCCCTCACCCTTCACCCCTTTTATATTAATCCAGGCACAACCCTCCAAATTCTTGCCACCCAAACCATCCACTGCATGTTCGTACGGAAACTGTGATTACTGAAATTTGCTGCCATTAATGCCACCTCGCCATTTCGTACCTGCCACCACTGTCTTGGACCAATTTGTGTCTGTCTCCTCTAAAGTCCTCCAATTCGTGGCTGATGTTCAAGAGGTGGCAATTTCATATCTGTGTCACCTAGAATAGCATGTCAGCTGCACAGTCAACCCTGTCAGCTTTATTTTGCTAGCGCTTGTTCTAGAGTGGAGTGCAATTTCATTTTGTGTATACTACCCTAAGTTAATCATGTACATTTTGTTCTAACTTTTCATTCATGTGTATTCTGGGAATTAAATATTTTTTAAAACTTATTTAAATAAAAACGCCTTGAAATTATGAATATCTAACCATTAAACTCCTTAAAATAACAATAATTAGAACCTAATCAATTCGTATGTACATGTGCGATGCTAAACATAATTAGAACCTAATAATTAGAATTATAGTCTCTTAATAAAAATAATTTTTCATTTGAATTTTGAGAGTAAAAGAATGTTCTAAATAATACTAAACGTAAATGAATATAATATATAAATTTATATAATAAAATAGAAAGAATATGTATACTAATTAGTATACAAACGGTAAGAATTATATATTACTAAAATTATTATGTGTGCATTAAAACGTTAAATCAATTTATGGAAGAAAAGTATATTATTACATTATTAAAAAAATAATATTCTAATTTATTATTATTTACATGTATTAAATGTGATCTATATAAATTGTCCCACAATCATACATATTTTTTAAAATTAGAAAATTAAATTATTATATAACAAAATTACCATGACTACTAGATTATGTTCTAACATTTAATTTAGTATATTGTTAAATAGAGTATTGTAACACTCTATTACACAAAGTTTTACGCTTAAATTGTAGAGTAGAGGTAATGTGGTGTTACGGACCTCTAGACAGCAAAATGAATACATAATAGAGAATAAGATACTATACTAGGAGCCTTGAAACAAAACGGATAAGCAAAAATCGCAAAATGAAAAGCGCAACGCTCAAAGGAAAAGATTACTTGCGTGCTAAGAAACCTAATAGGAACATGATAAAACAATAAACGAAAGGATAAAGAAAAGCCAAGAAACAGCATAACTAGCCCCTGACTCAGTATGCGAAACTAAGGTTGGCCAGAGGATACATATATACATATAAACATACATAAGTGTCTCCAAAATATACATAAATATCAAAGTAAACTCCCATCTCTTCCTCAACCTATAAGAGGAGCATCGTATATAAGTTACTTGGAGAGTAAGCTACACATATATATACATATATACAAATTGAAACCAAAATACACCCAAGGACTACCTCGCTTTCCAGGATCCAGACGCCTAGCGAGGAGCCTCTCGACCTGCATCTGAAAAACAACAATACAATATGGAATGAGAACCGGAGGTTCTCAGCATGGTAAAAGTGCCACGCGTATAATAAATAAGGTCATGAGAATGCCATAGGTAATCCTAGAACTCCGTTATTCAGTTATCCAATTTAAGTACTAACCAGAAGCCATAAATAGAGGTAAGTGTTCTAATTCTACCTAACTTACTCAAGTTTCAACTTAACCCAACACCAGACCATTTCCTTCGTTTCCTCCATCCTTCCATCATTCAGAATGCAACAGAAACAGGCAACCAAACAAGTTCACGCACAAGTAGTGAGCAGATAGTACAAGTAGCAAGTATAATAGATAGTAAGTGATATTTATCAATTAGGCATACCCAGAAAATGCATAGCAAATAATACAAACAAATGCAGATAATGCATGCCTGTCCTATGTCTGATGGGGCCCATCTGTCGGTTATCCAGCCAACCCAACAAGTCTGAAAACCTTGGACTGTCCCTCGTCGCGCATCCCCAAGAGTCTATGCATAGAGTTCACATTCATATTTCATAAAATCACTCAATGGAGGCTATCCATACCCGGGAATTTATACGTGCCTGGTCACCCTTACGACATAGGATCAACAGAGTATCGAGATTCAACCTAGAACATGTGGTGGCGAGCCACGGCTCTTACCCAGGAAACTCGTATCTTAGATAGCATTATTCATAAGCCATTTCATAGTCATAATCATTATTTAATCATTCATCAAGCCATGGCATGTTAACTCCTTTTATTAACAACCTCCCTTTCACATTTTTCATCATCATTCCCTTATAATTCATTTTGATTACCCTTTCTGGGTCCTGACCACACTATTTATCAAATTCTTCTCAACCTTTTTAATATAAAATAATCTTAAAATCAACCCAACTCTAACATTAAATCAATCACATCAAATGAAGATTAAACTTTAACTTCTCGAACCCATGACTATCACTAAGATATCCTCGACACTCTATTTTCTTTTTTGTTTTTAATATAGCAAATGAACTCAGAATTACAAAAACTTTATGTCCCGGCGTTCATCTTGAAATAATCTTTCTAACAAACTAAAGATCATAATTTTTTGATTTCTCTATCCTCAGGAATAAAGGAAAAACTGTGACTGCTCTGTAGTGCATAAAACCAGAAAAACAGCAGCAGCATGTGATATTCAAAATTCAATATAAAATCCAAGTTAAATCCAATGACTTTAAAAATTAATGTAGTTAAACTTTACTCATCCAGGTTTCTTTCTCAATCGATTCTGAGTTAATACCATTTTTAATGAAGAAGTTACATTACCTGGAAGTTAAGTAAAAATGAGTCAAAATCTGTTTTTGAAACCAACAAGCTTAGTACCTTTCAATTTGAATAACTTTTATTACAAAATTCCAATTAAGCTAAATTTTGATTTGGGAACTCCTAACTCATCCAAAAACAAGTGTGTCTTGGTTGCAACCCAATTGCTATTCAATTCTAAGAATTACAAGCATTGGAAGTTGATGCATAGCTTGCTGAAATCTGTTTCTTTTCAACTTTGACCACCAATATTCAAAAATTCACAACTCCCAATCCTCAACTATTAAAATTCTGATGTTTTAGAGCAATAAAGCAAGTTAATCAAATTTTATAAAAAAATTGGTTTCGCTCTAAAACTCAACTCGTAGAAGTCGCAGCAAGACAAACAAGTTGCTGCCCTGTTTGACCTTTTCTGCTGCAGGACAGATTTAACAACCTAACTTTAAAAATTTGCCATAAATTATTTATTTAACAAAAAGGTTCCAAATTTTCCAGTTTAGTTCCTTATATTCCCAAGTTTAGTCCAAATTTGGTCTCATGCAATTCCGATCATTACATAATTAGTTACAGCATATGCAATACCACCACAACACAACTCTACATCCTTATTAACAAACACCAATCCTAATCCATCATAAATAAATATAAGAGCACACAATTAATGACTTCCACACCTCATAATTCCAATATATAAATCCACCAACAAATCTATTCCAGCAACATAAAAGGCTAATCATTAAATACAACAAACAATTCAACGTATCCTATGGTTCCTCTAACCTAAGTTTTCACAACACCGTAAATATTAAACGTGCGAAACTTAAATCATACCTTGGCCGATCACTTAATTCATCCAAGGCAGCCTCTCAACACAAAATCACAGCCCCTTCAAGCTCAATCAAACAGCCCCAAAGTAAGCCTTGTCACCAACAAAGCTCCAAGTAATCCAAATTCAAGTCCAATGCATAAACACTCTCTTAAACTACACCTAATACACATATATATGTTCCAAATCAGTTTTCTATTACCAAAAACACGATTGAGCTAGGGTTAAGATGTTCTTACCTTACCCATATGCTCAATAGCTTGAGCCCACAAGTTCTGGAAGCTAACTTGAACCTCGAACATAGAAATTGGACAAGATTCACCATAGGTTTCCAAGTTTACCAAAGAAAGAGGGATAGGATGAACTTAATAGGAGGCTTACCAGTGAAATTGTTCGAATAGAAAAGTAGAGCTCGACGCGCTGAGCACGTGGCCGCGAACGGTGCGGCGATCAGAGCCCGGACGGAGCAGTTATGGTAGTGAGAAGGAAATGTGAGGGTTAGGGTTCTTCTTCCCTCTCCCTTGCTGTTTGTGTCGTGACTTTAGTGAAATGGAGAAGATGAAGCTGCTGCTTCATTTATGCTATGGGTCCGGTTGGACCCACGGGCCCGGTTTGGGCCCCAGTTCAACTGGTTCGGCCTTTCCGATCCGATTTTGGGCCAAATTTTTGAAATTGGTATCAAAATTCTCATTTCGACGAGCTCTATCCTATTTTGATATTAGTTTTGCATTTTTAGCTTTTCTAATTAAAATTCAATTTATTAACTAATAATTTACCGATTTTAGCGGGTTTTACAAGTATTATCTAAAGTTTCTAGATATATTTTTTTATTTTTTATTTTCTTTGTAAGTATGATCTTATTCATAGTTGTCAGAACCAAACCGGTGATCAAACCGGTTAGATTACTGGGTCACTGGTTTATTGGTTCAACCGGTGAGTCATTGGTTGAACCGATTAACCTGGTCCTATATAAATAAAAAATAATAAAAAATTTAAAATTTAAATTTAAAATACATATTTTCACTAATATTTTAAGAATATCTAGCTATTTTAAAATAATATGGAACAGAAATTATAAGTATTTTGTTAATTTTATTCTATCATAAATATTTTTATTTTGTTTTTATATTAAAATAACTATTATTTTTAAATTTTAATAATTTATTAATTAGTTTATATCTATTATACTATTATATACTACAAGTATTTATTAAAAAATAATACTAATAGATATTATATAATTATGAAAAAATAAGTGAATTTATTAATTATTGTTAAATAAAAATATTATTAATTTAAGAATGAGTGAGTTTATAACTAAAATTAAAATAAGATAAATAAAAATAAACTATTTGATAAAAGATATCTATATGTATTTTGCATATATATTATTAAAAAACTAAATAATTTGGTGGCAAAGAAGGACGATTTCTTTCTAGATGGCAAGGATTCGAACTTCAATTCACACTTTTTAAAAAAATTTAAAAGTTAAGCGGTTCAGTCGGCTCGGTTTTACTGAATTTGACCAATTCTACTAGTTTGTTATGAGTTTGATCGGTTCGTTCCGGTTCTGTATCTTGTGCGGTCTAAATAACGGACCGGACCGATAATGAATCTAATTTATCGGTTTTTTGGTCGAACTAGCTGATCCGATCCGATTTTAATAACAGTGATCTTATTAAAAATATCAAGATAATGTTCGAGCATAAAGTTTGAAAACTTAAAATTAAAATACTTCGAGTGTGGAGTGCAAATCGATTTGAAACACAAACACAAAAAATTCCAATTCAAATAGTTCTAATTGATAAAAAAAGTAATTATAATTTGTATATCAATAATAAATTAATTATATATTTTGTATTATTCTTTTTTTATATTATTTTATAAATGTGTTTTGTACAGCATACAATTAGAAATTTAAATATATCTCTATTTGAAATAGTTGTGAAAATATTTTTAAATTTGATGTAAAAAACTGTTTCTAAATTTATCTTAATGTGTTATAAGAGTAAACCTAAATTGAGATTCACATTATGTGAGAATTTTGCAAATCTATTATCAAACATATGTATAATCACATAAATAGAAAATATGTTAAATAAGTTAAATATGTTCATAAAAAATTTATTATAGAAACATATTTCAAACATAAATATAAATAAATAAACATTTTATGTGTATCACACGAATACATATAGTAATTTATTTTTAAAATAGCTAATCAAATTAATTCAATATTAACTTTTTTTCTATTCTAAAATAGATCAATTCTATCATTATTAGTATTACATAAACTAATATTAGAGATATAAACTAAAATTTTAGTTACTTACAAAAGAATATGTATACATATTTTTCATAAAAATCAAGATATTTATTTATTATATACTCGTTTTTTTCTTTGTTTAATTCTAGCATTTTTCATATATCACACAAATACATACATCAATTTAAAATTGTATTATATTTTAAATTTTTTTATATCAAATTATCTGCTCTTAAAAATCGAATTTTTTATTTAAATAAATAAAATAAATGCATTAATTACCGAAATAAATAATTTTAAAAATATTTATTGTTTTGCGTTCTCCCGTCATATCTCGTTTACAGTATAAACGAGATATGACACGTCAGCGTGTCTTATCTCGTTTACACTGTAAACGAGATAGACCCTTATCTCGTTTACACTGTAAACGAGATAAGGCTGAACGGCGCTTATAAGTATAAGTCGTTTACACAATGTTCCTGGATCCCACTTTGACCTAGTCAAACTCTTTCTCCCATCTTTTAACCATTTCCTTCCATATTTGAGTCAAATACGGGGATGGCACGCCAGGCGAGTAACGACGGTGACATCAACAGACTAAACGAAACTTCGCATTACGCTGGGATGGGTGACTTTGAGGTTAGTTACATTATGTTCAGTTAATCAAAGTATGTCGACGATCCTAAGACCCTCCGACAGTATGCCCACTGCTACATTATGTTACTGATCGGAGGGTATCTGCTGACAGACAAGTCCAACAACCTGGTGCACGTACGGTGGCTACTGTTTTTACGGGACTTCGTGGAGTGCAGGGCGTTATCATGGGGCTCTGCTGTGCTGGTCTGGACTTACCAGTCACTCTGTTTGGCGGCACAGCGGGGAGTCAGAGATATCGACGGTTGTACTCCGCTGCTGATGAGTTGGATTTACCAGAGATTTTCTCAGTGGTGTCCACCAGATAGAGGAGTATACCAATATGGGGCCCACTCTATGCTAGCAGTGGCACACCCAGCTAGTGCGTGACGGCACAGATAGTGGAGTGACTGGAATAAACCGCAGTCACATGTGCCCTTCGATAGCCGAACACGGAAGGAGCCGCCCCCATCCCTTAAACAGCTCAAACTCCTCCACAACAAACACCGATGCCCGCCTGTTACAGTGAGTGACACGCATCTTTGGTATCCCTTCTCTGTTCTTCTCAATGGCGGCCAATAGTCTCTGTGAGAATCGGCATCCAGCAGTGAGCTGTGACTGTGCCTCTCTGCCCTTCGTCACAAACAACTTCTGTAATCTCTCGTACGTGATGCACACAATGGCAGAAATCGGCAAGTACCGGGTGCCCTTCAACACTGCTTTGATGCACTCGGATAGATTTGTCGTCATGTGGCCAAACCGACGCCCACCGTCGCAATGTTGCAGCCAAATCTCCTTCCTGAAACGACTAGCCCACTCAACCATGGTAGGCAAGACTCCTCTCAACGCATCCATGTACCACTCGTAACCGGCCTTGCTTGGACTATAAGCAGCGTTAATGAGGTACCTCTTGCCCTCGGTTGACTTGAACCGTGTCATGAAGTTCGCAGCCATGTGTCTTATGCAGTAAGCATGGTAGGCTCTAGGGGGATGCCAACCACGGTCATCAAAGCTAAGCGCTGCCTTGATAGCCTCAGATCTGTCGGAGATAACCAGCAGGCCGTCTTGTGGGGTGACGTGGCGTCTCAGATTAGTTAGGAAGAACGACCATGACTCGGTGCTCTCGGACTCTATAATGGCAAAGGCAATAGGCAGGATGTTGTTATTCCTATCTTGCACCACCACAATAAGCAACACACCACCATACCTGCCATATAGATGCGTACCATCTATAGAGACAAAGGGCTTGTAATTCTTGAAGACTTCTACACATGACGGGAAAGACCAAAATACCTTGTCGAACATGCTGCAGTCACATACAAGGAGGTGCCCATCGTAGAATGGTTTAACGCAGAGGTAACAAATGGTACCAGATAAATAGCTCTGCAGTGCCTGAAGCAACTTGGAAACCTTATTGTACGACTCCTCCCAATCCCCATAGATTTGTGCAATTGCCTTCTGCTTGGCCGTCCACACCTTTCTGTAGGACATTTTGAAGTGATAGCTCGCTTGGACCGCACCTTACAAAATCAGAATGCTGACAGAGGGGTTGGACTAAATCAAAGGCAAGATGATCGGCATATCAGACTGCTGTCTAGCTGGCGATGGTCTTGAGACATGGTGAGTGCTAGACAACTATGCACTCTACCCACCCTCCGAACCTCCCTGAACACAACAACACAAGATTGGTTTAGGCACTTCGTACAACTACTTAGTATATCGTAATAAAGTGTTGAAAGGCACAGATAAACTTAATATTACCAGTATCCAAGGTTCTGTCGAAGGGCTACACGGAGGCTCCATTGACTCCCATTATCAGCTTGACAGCACTGCACATGATACTTTAATCGGTCTGATTCTATCACTCGGTACTCCGCACTCCTTCGAATACTGTAGTTCTTCACACTCTGAAGCACTGCCTCTCGGCTTCTAAACTTGTGGCCAACTCAAAACTCTACACTGCCATCTAGGTTGCAATCCTCTTCACCCATGTCAAGAAACGGAGTCCTCTCATGCATGGCGTCCAAATCTAGACTGTGATAGTGAGAGGGAACTGCCGAAAGCGTTGGTATCGGAAGAGGTGGAGGCAGGACATGGTGGGCCGTAGTCGGAACGGGTGTCTCTGGAACACACTCATTCTCATCCCACTATCGGACGATCCGCTTTCACCACTGTCCGCCACGTAATTCTCGTCTGACTCCTCCTCGCCCTCCTCCGCCTCATCCACTGGAACGGCAACATGAATGGGCGGTGGTGCGAGAGGTCGGTCGTCCTGCACATAGGTCGACTGTATGGAAGGACCACCGCCACTGTGTCCAACCTCTGCAGACAGCTCCATTACTTGCTCCACCATGATCCTCCCATGGATGTCGAACATCACTCGCACATGCATGTCCCCTTGGAGTTGGAATAGTCGAAATCGGAAGACTCCATTGCCCATAGGGGCCAGTAACCTATACGCCACCCTTCCCATTTCCCTCGCTACTGTACCACCGACCTTGCTCAGTATCAAACTCTTCAAATCCGACAACGTATTCACACGTTGAGTGTGAAACAATATCGGATTCTCGCACTCAAATGTCACCCCGTTGTCGCCGTTTCTCATACGGCAATTGGGATACACAAACACAACTATGTACGGATTATTACTGGCCATACTTTGTATTTGTGAGAAATATGATACAAAAAGTTTGTGAAAAATACCAAGAGTTAGACATTCTTTTATAACCGGTGGAACACAACTCCATACATCTCGTTTATAGTGTAAACGAAATACATGTCTATCTCGTTTACGGTAAATATTTTTAAAATTATTTATTTCGATAATTAATACATTTATTTGATTTATTTAAATAAAAAATCTCTTAAAAACCTCAGCAAGTGTATTATGTATTGATGTATTGATTATTTGATTTGGTAATTAGTAATTACTCCAAAATAAATGAAAAAAGGCGGATCATGGGATATATGGATTTTGATATTTAGGCGCAGAAAGCACGACATAAGAGTGATGCAAAAAGGCAACGTGGCAAGATATTATTGGCTGATGTCACGCGGCGCGTTTGATCATTGGTCGAAACAGCTCTAAGCTAAGTGGGAAGCAAGTCTATAAAGTGGTACAAACCCGAAATGGGGATGCCGTCATCCCCCAACTACACGCTGTTATTTTATTAGGAAATTCTAGATCTCACTATTGTTAAGATTTCACTCTTATTATCATTTCAAGATTAGGGTTTCACTGTGAGTCAGCTAGAGAGAGTGAGAATCATGGGAGAACGGAAGTTAACCCCTCCGAGGATCGTTACAGTGCTCCTCCTCGTCTGCGCTGCATCGTTTCAGCTCCTCCGCGCTTCAGATGACGTCGACGACGCCGTATTTACTCTTTCTCATTCTTTTATGCGTTGGATCTGTGTCTTTTGCTTTTGCTTTTGCTTTTGCGTGGACTGATTTTGTCTGTGTTACGCATGTGCTTCAGATCTTCTACGAGTCGTTCGATGAGAATTTCGAAGGCCGTTGGATTGTGTCGCAGAAGGACGAGTACAATGGTAAGCCCTAGCTCATTTATTTCCTTGTTTGTATGATTGATTTGATTGTAGTCACTCTGAGTTTAGTTCTGATTATTTTACTGGCTGTTTGTCGAAAGTGTGATATCAACATGCTTTTGTGTGTTGTCTTCAATTGATTACTGTATATGCTTGTGTTATTATGATGAATTTCAAACTTAAAGAAGAAAGAAATTAAACGAATCTGACTCTAAATATTGAAATCCGAATCCACCAGACTTCTTCTCTCTGGGCAGTTTGACGGAGTTCCTTCTATAAATGCTTTACGAATTGTAGAAACGACTAGCATTTTGATACATGGTTGGACGAACCGACGATGTTCAAAAGTATACTTTCTAGGTCTGTAATTTTGGAATGGCAAAATTTATTAGTGGAGGTGTAATCAAAGTAATAAAGAGATCCTATTGGCTTATTTGATAATATTCTTGTAACAATTTTTGTAAATAAATTAACGACTGTTGCTGGTCAGAATTTTCGCCCGATACTAATAACTAATAAGCATGTAAAGTATTCTAGAGAGATCAATAAATTGTGGTAACTTTAGTGTCACCTCTCTCTCTAAGTCAACTCCTTAGATACATTTTTTGTGTTGTTTTTGTCGTTGCATTGAACATAGAATTTCGTGGGCTGTGATGAGTACTAGAGGAAGTCATGCACCACTCTGATGATTCAGTGTTGACAAGCTTCTCATACCCATTAAATCTGAGCCCTTCTTTCTTCAGAGTCCGTTATTGTCTTTTTTCTTGTGGTTCATTTTATTTTTCCCGTTTGATTTTACTGCTATCTGTCATGTGCGTTGTGTGGATGGTGTCTGGAAAGTGGAAAACAAATTGAATGAAGAGGAAATCAAGTGATGTGGGGTTTTGTGACCCCAACCATGATGCGGACTGTATAGCTTATATAGCTTCTGGAGATAAAACTCTGGTTTCTGATGGTTTCTCTTATTCATAATTCCCTTTGTTCCTCTTTTGTCCCAATATACATTTTCGTTTATACGCTCGGGTTCTCTCAACTTTACCTTGCTTATTCTATTGTGTGATTGTCAATGATTTTTATTCAAGAGAATACTTAGTGTAAAAATGGAATCTATGTAAAGACCAATACCATTATTTTCAGCAAATATCTCGTTGCTACAATTTTGTTTACAATATACATCCTTAATTTCCAAATGATTGTGTGTAAAGGAGAAGGGCCTCCTGTTATCACCTTGAAATAAGTGCTTCTCAGTCTGTATTTTGGAATTTTGCATTTGAGTCCTTGTAATGTCTTCTTTATATTTTTAGACTTGTATATTCAACAAGTTTGGTGCACTTGTTTCCCCTAGTGTGGGGTGCTTTAGTAGTGCATATTTGAAATTTCACCTGTTGTAAATTGACATCATAGATGTTTGAATTTAAAATTAAAATTACCAAAATGCCATTGGAAACTACCATTATGTATCATTTTTTTTACCTGAAAGTTGAAATTATTTTTTATTTGCTCCCTTTGTTCTAGGTGCGTGGAAGCATGAGAAGAGTGAGGGGCATGATGATTACGGACTTCTGGTCAGTGAGAAAGCAAGGAAGTATGCTATAGTTAAAGAACTTGATGAACCGGTGACTCTCAAGGATGAATCAGTTGTTCTTCAATTCGAGACTCGTCTTCAGAATGGTCTTGAGTGTGGTGGTGCATACCTAAAGTATCTTAGACCACAGGAGGCTGGATGGAAACCCAAAGGATTTGACAATGAATCTCCTTATTCTATCATGTTTGGTCCTGACAAGTGTGGAGCTACAAACAAGGTGCACTTCATCTTCAAGCATAAGAATCCCAAGACTGGGGAGTACGTTGAACACCATCTCAAGTATCCTCCTTCCGTTCCATCTGACAAACTAACCCATGTATACACTGCTATTCTGAAGCCTGACAATGAATTGCGTATCTTGATTGATGGGGAAGAGAAGAAGAAGGCAAACTTCTTATCTTCGGAGGATTTTGAACCTGCTCTTATCCCTTCCAAGACAATCCCAGATCCCGATGACAATAAACCTGAGGACTGGGATGAGAGAGCTAAAATTCCAGACCCAAATGCTGTAAAGCCAGATGACTGGGATGAGGATGCACCCATGGAAATTCTTGATGAAGAAGCTGAGAAACCTGAAGGATGGTTGGATGATGAGCCTGAAGAAATTGATGACCCCGAAGCCACAAAACCAGAAGATTGGGATGATGAGGAGGATGGTGAATGGGAAGCCCCCAAAATTGATAACCCCAAGTGTGACTCCGCCCCTGGTTGCGGTGAGTGGAAGAGGCCAATGAAGAGGAATCCTGCTTACAAGGGAAAATGGCATGCCCCTCTCATTGACAACCCAGCTTATAAGGGTATATGGAAGCCGCGTGATATTCCAAACCCAGACTACTTTGAACTTGAAAAGCCTGATTTTGAGCCCATTGCTGCTATTGGTATTGAGATCTGGACAATGCAAGATGGCATATTGTTTGACAATATCTTGATAGCTAAAGATGACAAGGTTGCAGCCTCTTATAGAGAGACTACATGGAAGCCTAAGTTTGCAGTTGAGAAAGAGAAACAGAAGGAAGAAGAAGATTCTGTGGCTGCTTCAAGTGGTCTTGCAGACTTGCAGGTAATGTTGTTGATTTGAGTGTTTTCCAGCTGTAACTCATTTTTACTGTGCAGCATGTCTCTAATATGGGTCTTCTGCCCTCTCCTATTTCTGATGCGTTATTTTATTTTTTTAACCATGCAGAAGAAGGTATTTGACCTCTTATACAAGATAGCTGACATTCCATTCCTGAGTGATTACAAGCTCAAAATACATGTAAGATTATCAACAAAATACTCCCATCTTTTTTTGTGTACACATCCTGTTATGTTGCACTCATTGGAGTTTAACGTGAATCCTGTGCTTCTGAACAGGATCTCATTGAAAAGGGTGAGAAGCAACCAAATCTCACTATTGGAATTCTCGTGTCTGTTGTGGTTGTCTTCTTGACAATCTTCTTCAAGCTCATATTTGGGGGAAAAAAGAAGCCGGTGAGTAATGAAATTCATTGATGTATGATTGTATCTTAACCAGTAAAATTGGTCTCCAGTATTTATATTTCGGACACTCTGTGTAGGACATTATGTTAATCGTGGGCATGTGTCTTGTTGTGTAGGCAAGGGTAGAGAAGCCAAGCCCAGCACCCAAAGAAACCAAGGCCAATGAAAGTGGCGTAGAGAATGAAGAAAACAAAGAGAAGGAGGAAACATCTGCTGCCGCACCACGTAGGAGGACAACAAGGCGAGATTGAAATGGTTGAAAACCTTTTCGCTCACTGGAGCTGCCGACCAAGATCATCAGAATAGATAAATTTTGAGCTTAGTTGGACAATAGGTGTTGAGTCCATAGGCACTTTGTTCTCATTTTTATCCTTCACCTTATTTTAAAGTATGCTATGCATATGGGAGTGGAAACCAGATATGTGTTATGCCGGTCGTTTGAGGACTTTTTTGAAGCTAATTGAGGTTGTAAAATTATTTTTCTCTTAATTGTTTTTGCTTATAACGGTGAAGAGAGATCCAATCATCTAGCAAGTAGCAACACTTGTGTGGTTTAATGACATTGTAAGATGCTTAAATGAAATTGCTAGATTTTAAAGAAACAACTGAGTTGCTATTTAGAATTGATATTTTGTTTACAGGTAATGTTTACTTTAAAAATTCATCATTTAACTCACTTATTTGTCTCATCTAGGCATCAACAAATTTGCAAACAATCAAATTACACATCTTCTCAATTTTTGTTGTATATGTTTAATCAATGTGATTTTTTTTTTCTTTTTTTTTTCTTTAATATGTTTAAATCATTGTGCGTTTTTTTCTTTTATCCTTTAAATTTTAAATTACTATAGGTTTATTGAGCCATTTATTGTTACCCAATCCCCCCCCCCCCCCCCCTTTCCCCACAAACAAATCTGGTGTTATATCAAAACAAAATTAGGACTTCACAGCAGCATCCAACCTAAATCCGTAGTTCTTTTAAAATTTAGTCTTCTGATTCTCACTTGTTCGCTTAAGCAAGTGTTGGGGGTTTGAATCCCGTTTTGTGCATGCAGTAAATCATTGGCCAGCAGCAGACCTTTAAATGGAACAATGGAGCTCAGATTCGCGACGGATTAGTCCTTGATTGTTGGGTTGGGGGATACCGTGGGAAACCAAAATATTAGGGCTGTTGGGTTGGGGGATACCGTGGGAAACCAAAATATTAGGGCTTCACAGCAGCATCCAACCTAAATTCGTAGTTCTTTTAAAATCCAGTCCTCGACGAATCATAGTTCTTTTAAAATCCAGCCCTCTGCTTCTCCGAGGACGCTTATCAATGATGCTCAATAAGAGGAAAAAAATTTACTGTAAATTTGGGTCTCAGAAGTATGGGTTTATAACTAATTTCTTTTAATTAACTACTAATTCAGTATTCAAAAAATTCAGGTGTTGATGAAAAATTCTTGAAAGATGTTATTGATAAAAAGTTCTTAATAATTTTAAAATTTGATAAACATAGCTATAATTTTGCTGGACATTTTCAATGAGCATAATGGTGAGGCGATCACTAAAATTGGATGATTTAGCTAACTACTGAAAATTGTATATTAAGTAAATTAATTCAAAATATCTAATTAGTAAATTACTGATCTAACTACTGAAAATTGTATATTAAGTAAATTAATTCAAAATATCTAATTAGTAAATTCTAGTGGTCACTTTAACATTATTATGCTCATTGGAAATAGACTTTGGCAGAGTGATTAGCACCTTATCAAATTTTAAAAGTGATTAGCATGCTTTCAAATTTTAAAATTGTTTGGAGTTTTTTTTGTTGACATCTTTCAAAATTTTTTTTATTAGTGCGAATTTTCTTTTTAATGAGTAATCATAAAAAAGTTTTAAATTCAATTAAGAGTAAAGAATTAATCCGATTCTTATATATTTTTATGAATGACGAGACGATTCTTGTCCAATAAAAAAGATTCTTATATATTTTTATGAATGACGAGACGATTCTTGTCCAATAAAAAAGAGCACTTTGATCTTCAAGCTTTATATTATGGTAATGTTGATAATAGTAGAAAAGATAATGATTATAAAGTATGATTGTACAATAGAAATAATAAAAGTAGAAATTATAATGATAATGATGAAAAAGTGACAATAGTGATGGTGTAATTAGTTTTATTATTGAAAAGAATTTTGAGAGGTTAAAATCCCATAAATTATAAATAAAAGTATGGGTAAAGTTACTGACAGATCCAAAAAATTTGGTCATGGAGGTAATGCATATATAATATGATAATAATTTTTATAATTATATTTTGTTATGGTAAAATATAATTAGTTTTTAAATTGTCTAACAAATAAATTTAAATACTAAAATAATAAGTTAAATAGATTTTATATTTCCTTTCAATTGTCAATACAATTAAATATTTTTCTTTCTATATATATATTATTGAACAATTATTTAAAAAGTCATCTCCCATATGATTACGAAATTGAATTTTTATAATATTTATAGCCAAAGAGGTTTCTTGAACTAATATTGTTGTTATTGATAAACCTAAAATTAATTTTAAAAAAATACCAATAAAAAATAATATTTTTTCGAGTCTATGTAATTTTTTTATTTTAGAAACTAAGCCATTTAATTTCAGACAATATTTTTTTTGTTTTGTTTTTAATTTTTTTTAGTCTTCCATTTATTAAATTTTAAAATTTTGCTACAAATTTTGATATACGCAATTCATAAAAAAATTATTTGGTAATATTTATTTACATAAACATACCAAAAATATAAAATTATTTTTAAATATTCAAATAATTTAGATATTCATTTTTTATTAATATTAAGCGAACTAAATATATTTTTCATGGATAAAATTTTAATCTTTTATAATAAAAAAATATTTAATGGAGTCAAATTTTAGTTGTTTATTATATTTATTTAATTTTTTTAATTTATTAAGTACTGAATTAGCAAATAAAAAATAATTATTTTAATATTGTCTGCAGTATATCAACCTTTAATGATAATAAATTTATTTATTAAAATTGAATTGATGTGCTTTGTATTGATGTTTTTATATATTTATTATTGATTAATGTTTATGTTTCGTGTCTTTTTTTTTCCATTTCTATACACCGAAAAATGTGTGAACCGAGAAAAAAAATTTAGTGGGGTCAAATTTATTTATTGGGTGGGGGCAAATATATTTTTTTATGTATTCTACATGAAACTTTATGAAAATTCAACGAGAGCATTTGCCCCCCACATGGTTGAAGGTAGTTGTCCTAATTCTGTTTTGGTCCTTAAAGTTTAAAGTATCATATTTGAATTAAAATTTTTTTTATTATTTTTAATGTAATCTCATTGTGATGTCAAAGTTAAATAAACAACAGAATGTCTTACATGACAGCAATACAAAAATAAGGTTGATAATCTGGAGAACAAGTACAAGCTCTAAAGGTACAAAATCAATCGTAGATGTATCAATACATTTATCGATCTTGTTTCCGTTAATTATTTAACTTTGACCTCACGGTGGGACTATATTGAAGCTAAATGAAACTTTTTTGGATTTAAATAAGACACTTTAAATCTTAGACCATCTCTAATAGAGAACTCATCCCAGTCTCTATTTATGGCCCACCTGTCATAAAAAGTAACTCCACATCAGCTTTTGCGTCATAAACAGTAAATAGGAACTCAAAACATCCCTCTCTTCTCCATTAGAAGAAACTAACTTTAGTTCATGTTGTGGTCCCACTTAATTAATTAATTAAAATACTTAAAATTAATGTAATTATTTTTTTAATAATATTATTTAAATTTATAAATTTAAAAATAATTCACTATTAAAAGATATCAATATTAAAATAATTCATATATAACAATAAATACACAATATATAATTCGAAATTACACTAATTTGTAAAATTACTTAATACAAAAAAAATATAAATAATTAATTAAAAAAATTTAATTATTTAATCTAATTAATTATTATAATTATTAATAAATTAATTATGATTTAATTATTTAATTAATTATTATTTAAATTAAATAAAGATATAATTATTTAATATAATTATTTAATTAATTAAAATTTTATATAATTATTTATTTTTATAATAACTTGTCAAGTAGCAAGTTATTATTGGAGGAGTAGATCATTTTCAGTGAAAAAAATTGGATAATGTCCAGTATTTAATCTCACCTTTTATTATTTTTTTCTCTTCTATTTATTTTTTGTCTCACTTATAAAATAAAGGTGAGAGATCACACTTTATTTTTTCAAGTATTAAAAAAATAGAAAGGATCCATTTTTTATTATTGGACAATATGAGTCCCCATTTAGAGGGACTCACTCTCCTCAAAAGCTGTGCAGGAACTCCTTCTCTCATCTCTTCAATGGTAAGTTCCTTCTCTCATCTCTTCAATGGGGACGGATTCGGTACGCAAGAGTAGTTTGCACACAGAAATGCCAAGGTATTCTTTGGCGCATCAGTCAGCCAAAAAGTATCAAAATCAAAATATTGGTTTTTATGGGGTCTTTTTTCTAATTACATATAAAATAAAGGGATAACTTTTTTTATATTTTTTTTTAAATGAATACATTTCACTCAGTTGTTCTTCCTCCAAGTTTTCTTCTTCTCCTTCCTTTGTCGTCGCAAGCGTCCGCCCCTTCCATTATCTCCACCACCAACAACGACTCAACCCTTCCCCTTCCATTATCTCCACCACCAACAACGACTCAACCCTCCGCCTCTCCTACTCGCTCCTTCGCGCTACCAACTCCTTCTCTTTCCCACTCAGCCATGGTGGCTTGGGCACCGTCTTTTCCGGCACGCCCGAAGTCACTGTCCACACTCTGCCGAAAAGTGCATGACTCATACCGTCTATCCCTTCAAAAGTGCCCACGTCCTCATACTCAACAGTGAGATCCACTTCCATAGCATAGAGATTGGTGAAGCCACTGACTAAAGTTGGAGTCTTTGTGAATCACTGTTGAAAAGCATCGCTCAAATTATGAACTGGGTCGGTGAAAATTATGTGAACAGAGTCGCCAACAGTGGGGAGAAGAATGGAGAGTATTGAGCTGCATGTGGTTTTGTCAATGGCTCCTTTACCACCAGTGAAGACCCATTTGAGAGCTTTTTGTTCTAGAATGTTCTGCACAGTCCTGTTAATCCGCCATGGCCACACTGTTTCTTTCAACTGTGTTTTTGAATATTCTGTCAAAGCCTAAAACGAGATTCGGCGTTTTTGAATAATTAATTAATTTTTATAACAATTATAATTAATAAAATTAATTTAGCAATTACTAATTTTTTATATCATGATATTATAATTAATTAAATTATTTTTAAAATTTACTAATTTATTAGATCATATTACTATAATTAATAAAATAATCAGAAATATAAATAATTAATTTAATAAAATTAATCTAAAAAATACTAATTTTTTATAGCATATTACTATACTCTAAATAATTAATAAATTTTTATGACATATTATTATAATTAATAAAATTAATTTAATCATTTTCATATTATATTATTATGATTAAGAAAATTACTTTAAAATTATAGTAATTTCTCATATTATATTACTATAGTTAATAAAACTACTAAAGATATAACTAATTTCCTAAATCATATTACTATAACTTATAAAGTTATTCTAAAAAATTATTAATTTTACGTAACATCTTATTATATAATGAATAAAATTATTCTTCATATCATTTAACTATAATTAATAAAATTAATATAATAAATCACTAATTTTCAATATATATTATTATAATAAATTAAATTACTCTATAAATTACTAATTTAAAATTCAGGGTTTAAGACTTAAGATTTAGAAGTTTTTTTTCTTCTTCTTATCCTTGATATATTCCATTCTATTATATTTTCTTTTCATTTTCGATTTATTTTTCAAGTCAGCGATAATACCTATCAATTTTCCATAACATATTACTATAGTTAATAAAACTAATTTAACAAAATTATTAATTTCTCATATCATATTAACATAATTAATAAGATTATTTTAAAAAAAAATTTAATTTCTAATATTATATTACTATAATTAATAAAATTACTAAAAGATAACTAATTTTCTAAATGATATTACTGAAACCTATAAAATTATTCTAAAAAATTACTAATTTCACATAATATCTTACTATAATTAATAAAATTATTCTCCATATTATTTAACTATAGTTAATAAAATTAATATAACAAAATTACTCATTTCTAATATATATATATATATATATATATATATATATATATATATATATATATATAATTAATCAAATTACTCATTTAGAGTTTAGGATTCAGGATTCATAAACTTCCAACTCTAAACTTCCAATTTTAACTTCCAATCTCTAACTTTCAAACTCTAAATCTCAAATCCTAAACTCTCGTAATTAGTGTTTTACTCTTTTAAAAAATAAGATAAATATATTTTGTTACAGTCAAACTAATATTTGAAAATTTTTATAAATATCTATATAATATTTTAATTTTATCAATTAAAATATTTTTAATATTTTCTAAAAATTGTTTTGTTTTTTTTTTTTACAAAATTTAATAAAAGAAAGATAAAAAAGAGTGATATTTGTACATACAAGATACGAGTAATATTGGATATAGAAAATATACCTTTTTTTCAAGGTAAGATGTTCTGAAAAATTAATAATATTTTGAATAACTTAATTAATTATAGTAATATATATGTTAAAAATTAGTGATTTTATTACGTTAATTTTATTAATCATAGTTAAATGATATCGAAAACAATTTTATTAATTATAGTAAAATGTCATGTGAAATTAGTAATTTTTTAGAATAACTTTATGTATTATAGTAATATAATTTAGAAAATTAGTTATTTTTTAGTAATTTTATTAATTAAAGAAATATGATTTGAGAAATTAGTAAATTTTTAAAATAATTTTATTAATTATATTAATATGATATGAGAAATTAATAATTTTGTTAAATTAGTTTTATTAACTATAGTAATATATTATGAAAAATTATTAATTATGTAGAGTACTAATTATAGTAAGATACCGTAAAAGTCAGTACAGATAGATAGTACATAGAAAGTACAGAGAATACACACAAAAGAATTCAAGAAGATAACGCAAAAAAAAGAAGTCTCATATTACACAAATAAAGATCTCATAAACCCTAAATCTTAAACTTTAAATTAGTAATTTTTAGAATAATTTGATTAATTATATATATATATATATATATATTAAAAATTAGTAATTTTGTTATATTAATTTTATTAATCTTAGAAAGATTTTATATGAAATTAGTAATTTTTTAGAGTAATTTTATAAGTTTTAGTAATATGATTTAAGAAATTAGTTATTTTTTAGTAATTTTATTAATTATAATAATATAATCTAAGAAATTAAATCTTTTTTAAAATAATCTTATTAATTATGTTAATATGATATGAGAAATTAATTATTATGTTAAATTAATTTTATTAATTATAGTAATATGTTATAAAAAATTATTAATTACATAGAGTATGAAATTAGTATTTTTTGATTAATTTTATTAAATAATTGATAAGTATTATCGTTGACTTGGAAAATAAATCGAAAATGAAAAGAAAATATATGTAAAAAGTTCTAAGGTTCAAATAACAGGATGGAATATATCGAGGATAAGAAGAAGAAAAAAAAAAAACCCCTAAACCTTAAGTCTTAAACCTTAAACTCTAAACTTAAACCTTAAATTCTAAACTAGTAATTTATAGAGTAACTTGATTTATTATAATAATATATATTAAAAATTAGTGATTTGTTACATTAATTTTATTAATTATAATTAAATGCTATGGAGAATAATTTTATTCATTATATAATAAGATGTTATGTGAAATTATTAATTTTTTAAAATAATTTTATAAGTTATAGTAATATGATTTAGGAAATTAGTTATCTTTTTTAGTAGTTTTATTAACTATAGTAATATAATATGAGAAATTACTATAATTTTAAAGTAATTTTCTTAATCATAATAATATAATATGAAAAATTAATAATGGTTAAATTAATTTTATTAATTATAATAATATGTCATAAAAATTTATTAATTATTTAGAGTATAGTAATATGCTATAAAAAAATTAGTATTTTTTAGATTAATTTTATTAAATTAATTACTTATATTTTTGATAATTTTATTAATTATAGTAATATAATTTGATAAATTAATAAATTTTTAAAATAATTTTATTAATTATAATAATATAATATAAAAAATTAGTAATTGCTAAATTAATTTTATTAATTATAATTGTCATAAAAATTAATTAATTATTCAAAAAGGCCGAATCTTGTTTTAGACTTTGACAGAATATTCGAAAACACAGTTGAGAGACAGGAGCGGTGTGGCCATGGCGGATTAACAGACGATGCAGAACATTTTAGAACAAAAAGCTCTTAAATGGGTCTTCGCTAGTGGTAAAGGTGGCGTTGGCAAAACCACATGCAGCTCAATACTCTCGATTATTCTCGTCACTGTTGGCGATTCTGTTCTCATAATTTTCACCGACCCAGCTCATAGCGATGCTTTTCAACAGTGATTCACATAGACTCTAACTTTAGTCAATGACTTCACCAATCTCTATGCTATGGAAGTGGATCTCACTGTTGAGTATGAGGACGTGGGCACTTTTGAAAGGATGGACGGTATGAGTCATGCAATTTTCGGCAGAATGTGAGCAGTGACTGCCGGCGTGCCGGAAAAGACGGTGCCCAAACCACCATGGCTGAGTGGGGAAAAGAAGGAGTTGGTAGCGCGAAGGAGCGAGTAGGAGAGGCGGTGGGGAGGATTGAGTCGTTGTTGATAGTGAAGATAATGGAAGGGACGGACGCTTGCCGTGACAAAGGAAGGAGAAGAAGAAAACTTGGAGGAAGAAGTTAGCAGCTTTTAACAACTGAGTAAAATGTATTCATTTAAAAAAAATATAAAAAAAAGTTATCCCTCTATTTTAGATGTAATTAGAAAAAAGACCCCATAAAAACCAATATTTTGATTTTGATACTTTTTGGCTGATTGGTGTGCCAAAGAGTTCTTTGGCGTTTCCGTGCACAAACTACTCCTGCGTACCGAATCCGTGCCCCTCTTCAATGGTAAGTTCTTGCATAGGGTTTCAACTTTTTGTCCCTTTAAGTTGCTCTTAAAAATTAAAGATGCCCAAATTTAAGAAATTAATTTAATACTTTATTCTAAAAGTATAAAACTCCATAAAATTAATTTTTATTATTATTTAACAGATTTTTTAATTAAGAAATCATATTATTTTAAATAAAAAGTTGGAAATCGAAATGTCCCTTATATTTAGATAAAAATTGCCTTGTTCGTAAAAATAGATAACTACTCAATTGAGTATTTAGTCTTTAATTAATACACAACAATTTTTGAAATGAGAATGCTAGACGATGAATTGAAATTTAAGTATTTGTTTGGATATTATTAAGTTAAAAGATTTTTTATTTTTTAGTGTGTTTGATAAAATTCTAATAGTATCAGTAAAAATACTAAAAAATAGAAAAAGCATTTTTTTTAAAATTATAATTTATATTTTTTCAAATATTTTTTTATTTAAAAAACATTTTTAATAAAATAAATAAAAAATAGTTTTATATTATTATATTTAAACATAATTATTAAATATTTTTTTAAAAAAAATCACTTGAAAAAACATTTTTGCAAACAAACCTAGAGTAGTTTGCCGCTTTTTAATTTCTATATGGAAGACACATTTGAGTTAGACCCGATTATGGAGGAGGGAAGAGTTTTACCTGTGTGTGGTGTCAGGAGAGGTAGAAATTGGACCCTGCGTATTTGGTGTGCTTTCTCGGACGGTCCGAATTGTGTATGGAAAACGGACCGTGCGATTAGTGCCTCTCCGTCCACATGTCGCCCGCAGGTGACTCCTACAACGGTGCACTTTTTTTTCAATGTTAACCCATACTCAATATCCGTTTTCACATTCATTCCATTCCCCTAAAGAAGGACCACGGCTGCTTCTTCTTCTTCGTTACTCCTTCGGATCTTACTTTGCATGGTGAAAATAACTTCAAAATGCCAAAGAAAAAAAATGTAGAGATGTAGATCGTCCTGAATTTTATATTATACATTATCTCAATATGTAATTTTTTTAAAAATTATTTTAATATTTTATAATTAAAATTATTATTATTATTATTATTAGGAAGTTAATTATTTTTATTATTGTTGTGAGAACTTAGAATGTTATTACACTCTTTTATTTTTAATATTGGATTAACAATGGTGTTTTTTTAAATTGTGATCTATTGTGTTATTTTTTTTAAATGTGAAATGATTTAATGTACGGAGTACAAATCGGACCGTCCGATTTCTAAGAATTACAGAAATCGGACCGTCCGATTTATGTTGAAAAAATTAAAAAAAATTTGAAGTACACAAATCGGATCATGCAAATTCATTTTATTCTTTATATAAAAATTCATATACTTACAATACCCATGGTCCGACTTCATTTTATTTTTTATATAAAATTTATATATATACAATACCCATGGTCCGATTTGCAAGTTGAGAAATTTAAATTCCAGCAATTACAAAATCAGACCCTCCGAGTTCTTTATATATTTTTCCAAAACAAATAACTGGGACCATGCGATTTCTACCCCTGCCAATGACATAAAGCTGTCCCATCCTTTGGTCTAACACGCTCTAGTTCCATATCGAAGTACATCACGCTGCTTAGTTCCATAACAAAAAAATTGAGCCGTAGTTTGCGTGGCGTAATAACTAATAATTAATAAATTAATAATAGATGAGTGCGGTGTGTGAGGAGGAAGGAGAGCCACGGTAGTAGTGTGTAACCCATACAAATACTGAAATACAACTAAAAACACAATTCAATTTTCACTCATTCATTCCTCCTACTATTTTCCCATTCCCAATCAAATGGGTTCGCTGAGACGAGGTGTTATCAACCTCCGCAGATTCCTCACTTCATCTAATCCCACCGCATCTCCTCTTCCTCGCTATTCTCTTTCTTCTCCTTTCAGCTCCCTTCATATCGATTTGTCTGACGAAGAAAGCAAAAGGCGCTTGTTTAACAGGTCCCCCTTCCCCTCCCCTCTTTTCTTTCAATTCTTCCTCTTTTGACTTTGTTCTTTCTTTCTGAACAGGCTAATTTATAGAAGCAAACAACGAGGGTTCTTGGAACTCGACTTGGTTCTCGGCAAATGGGTGGAGGACAATGTTCACTCCTTGGATGAAAATCGTCTTCGAGCTCTCGTTCATGTCCTCGACTTGGTAATTCCCCATTTCCTCCCTTGGTAATTCACCGCCATGAGTAGTTTCCTTCATTCTAGTATTGATTGTTTGTAAATATTACCGAGGATCATCTGAGTTCCACTTGGATCCATTGTACAACTGCACAAGTATGTTATCTTCTAATTTCACTGGTACACCTAAACTCCATCATTACGATATGGAACTCTTTGATTTACACCAACTTGATTGTAATTGATAGGGTCAGGAATTTTGAAGTTTGCACGCTTATCCATTAAATTTGTATAGATTAGTGTGTGTTTTGATTCTGATTATCTACAAATGTGCTTCATTTGATTAATTTGTGCCTTTGAGGGGAAAGAAACATTTTCACATTCAATTCAGGTTGGATTGCCATTGATGTTTCATCTTTAAGGCTTATAGGAAATTTTCATTTAAGAGTTTGGTATGTTAAATTACACCTGGAGTTCGTTTATGAAAATTCTCACTTCATTTTTTCTCCCTTCCAATCCGACATACCATAAGAGGGAGGGTTTTGGTTTTGAATCTCTGGAATGTATGTATCATTGCAACTATTTTGTATTGCAAGCTAGGCAAAATTCTAACTTGCAGTTGCATCATTGTTTGACTAGTGAGGTTAATCTGAAAAAATCTAGTTAGGCTACATCACATTTATTGCCAAAAAACTTCCAAACTTGCACATGTAGGATCCAGATTCCAAACAAGCTTGCGAGTCTGTAAACTGGGAAGGATGAGTCAGAAAATTCATATGATGTTTTTGTTATTTTGCAAGCTCTGATCTGATGGAAAAGAAATAGATAGAGAGCTGCTAGGCTAGTTTGGTTGATATATTTCTTTGCTCAAGTCATGGCACTTCAAAATCCTATTTCTGTTCTATAGGAGAATCCAGATCTATGGAAGTGGCTATCTGGACAGGAGAAACCTCCAGAATCAGTTAGCAGTAATCCAGTGAGTTTCATTTCATTATTTAATTGATGGAGTTTCAAGTTACTTGTTTGATTTGATTTTTTTGCTTTCCTTGGGGTTAAAATTCACATTTGAGTTATCTATTGCTTAGGTTTTTGCTGCAATGCATGAAAGAGTTATGAAGAACCTTGAGAGCCATTCTTCCCCAGAAACGAGAGCAACACCTGGCCAACCATGGGTAAGGGGTTGGGATGATATCAAGAAAGGTCGGGACGGTCCCATTGCTGGGAATCAGTAGCTTGAGAACACAAGATCTTGTCATTTGTAACAATGAAAAAGAATGCCTTTTTTACCATTTTTATTACTATAAATAAGTAACGGGTTACTGCAACTCAAAGGTTTGTATTAGCAAGTGGAGATCAGCACAAAGGAAGAAAAATAAAACTAGAAGATTGGAACTTTCTGGACTAAACCATTATTTTAGTTCCCAAAAGATTCAGGTTCCGCTAAAATATCGGGAAGAAATACTAGACTTCTTGTGAACCCGAATTTTGCATGTGTTATATATCTCAAATGTAGAAACAGAATCTTGACGTTTTGTTCTAACAGAGAATCTCATCCCGGAATTTATTTGTTTGGACAAAAGGCTAATGCTCAAATGATCTACTAATGTTAGGGAGCTATATAGTGCTGTGTTATAAACTTATAATTAAACTATAAGTAGATATATACACGAGGCATTGAAAATGAACTAATAATTAATTATGGTGTATTTGATATTTTCTTGCATATCCTTCAAAAAGAAAAAGATGGAGGATTCACCCAACGGCTTCATCCCTCTGGAGCTCTGCCTTTCTAACGGATGTATCATTTGCAACTCTTGTGACAGCTGGTGCATAAGGCTTAAATCTTCTTGGTGCTTATGTAATGAAGTATTTGATGAAATTAAGCAGAAGAAAAACTAATTACCGGGGCAGAAGTGGTGTAGTTATCATGCAACTTATCAAAGGGAGTCCTATTGTTATCACCATGAAAATTTCGGATTTCGAAGTTCAAACAACGTGTATATCATCATATCATGATTGAGAATGAGACAAGCCCCGCAATCGCGGCAGACACGCATGGAAATCCTTGGTGCTGCTGAAGTAAGGTGTTTCTAATTGGGATGATGCAAGAGGTTGATTGAGCCCGAGAAGAACGTTGACTTGAGACCCGAAGTCATGGGTTCCATTTCAAGGGTGGTCGTAATCCACCACCACCATTTACTGAACAAGGGCCACACTTTGCAGTGGTCTTGAGGCCACTTGCTGTGGCTGCCTGTGCCATTTTTTGCTACTTTCTTTGCTGTTCCTCTTTCTATCTCTCTGAAGAAGATGAAGAAGAAGATAAGAGAATGGTTTTGTGTGGAAAGAATGGTTTTCTCATTCGCCTCTTCTTATCCAGCACAAGTTCTTCCAGATTTACTACTAATAAGTAATAACTTTTAATCTCACAAAACAAAATTTGTAACATGAAACTTTCCTAATTTATTACAGGCAAGACTGCAAGAGTGAGTTTAGTGATTATGCTGTTCATAGGGGGCAAATTAAAGTAAAAAATTATTATGAGGTGATATAGTTTAAGGTCTATATATCTTTGGCATTGAGTTTTACTGATAAACTTGAAATGTAGAAGGGTATATAATCTTAAAATATATTCTATATGCTGATGAGATCACTATGCTTAGCCTTCAAGCAGTGAAGCACATTGTCAAAGCTTTTTGTGAAAGAATCCAACACTTGATGCTGCAGTTGTGATCCATCAGAACTCCAACCAATCCCCAGCCTCTCAATTGCATTGTAAACTCCTTCAGCCTCTGATACATTTGAATAAATGATCCTTAAAAGAGTACCATGCTCCATAAATGCTTCAAGAGCTTGGGGTGGTATAGTTGATATCTGTGGAGACATAAAAAGTAAGAGTTTTTCTTCTTACAAAGAAATGATAACCTTAGCATTTACTAACCTACATTCATCTATAATTGTTGGCTGTGAGTTTTTTTTTTTCATTTGTTACCTTTGTAAATCTTATCTTATATTTATATTATCACAAACACATTATTCAAGGTAAATATAGAAAGGCAACTGATATGGCTTACTGTATCTGGTCCAATAAGAGAATCAACATATAAGGTGTCAGGGTATACTACACTTTTCACATTGGTTGATGCCCACATCAACCTTCTTGGCACCTCTCTTCTCCAGCCTCTCCCATCGCGGGCCGCAAAACTTTTTCCGGTAAAGCTGGTACGCCAAAGCTGCTTTTGCAACTGAGGAAGTAAAACAAACATTATTTGGTTGTCTGATATTTATACAACAAAAACAACTAAGTATTTTCTCATTAGGTGAAGTCAGCATTATGATTGCTTCTAATCATACCTTTCCCCTAAGATCAAGAAACTCAGAAGTACCAAGTTGCTCAAGTTTCTTGTCAATTGTAACGTCCACTCTACTGATGTAGAAAGCAGCAGAACTTGAAACCTTGAGAGATCAGCCATATCAGAAGCTTCAAGACCATCCCAGTAAGCATTAATTACTGCTTCGTATTGAGAGAGACAGAATATAAGCTGTTAAAAAATACACAAAAACAATGAGCATATTGTTGCTTCTGTATGCTGCAAGGATCAAATTTTGGTGACATCATAATGCGCATAACAACTTGCAGTGGCATTTAGACTTATTCCATGAGAAATGACCTCCTTTACAGAAGAGATGGACTCTTTAGTTGCAGGTATTTTTATATAAACATTTGGAAATCCAATCCTATTGTGAAGCCATTTTGCTGCCTTAGTTGTCCCTTTGGTGTTATTTGCAAGTTTTGGAGAAACTTCAACAGAAACACCCATGTAACCCATTATTTTCGTTGTAAATTGGCTCCAAGGGTTTGCATGCATCCTTTATGTCCTTTACGACCACTTCCCAATAGGCACTTTCTAAGTCCTTCCCTGACCCTACCAAATTCCTGACTGACCACAAATCAATAGCACTTTGAATTACGTTACTAACAGTCAACAAATTTCTGTGTCACAAGTCTGAATCTTTTTTCTCAATACGGAAGATCAGAATAATGAGTTCACCAATTTGATTCAATAGCATTTACCCAAATTTTTGAAAGAGCCTAACAGCGGAAACGACACAAATGTCCAACACAAGAACAATATGGAAGCACTCACAACGCAATATGGCAGCAACGATAACAAGCAAATATAGCAAGTAAAGCAATAACAAGAACTCACCGAGATTTTAACGTGGAAAACCCCCTCAATGTGAGAGGTAAAAACCACGGGTCGTCCAGACCAATGAAATAGCTCCACTATAATCAAATGAGGTACAAGAGAGTCTCAAACAAAGCACAAAAACGTGCATATAACCAGCCAAAACATCAATGCACCAAAGCTCACAAATAATAGGCAAGAAGATGAAATATACCCCAGATGTCGAAGCCAATTTCTCCCTCTGCAGACCTCCAATTAAAATCTCCACCGTTCAGAATGAAGACCAAAATGTGAAGAATCTACAGTTCAAATTTCACATCGATCCAACGGTGAAAGAATGAGAAACTGCCGTTCCAAGATTGCTGCTCTGTGTAAAAACGGGAAACCTAATTTCTCTCTTGCGAAACCAATTTCTCCTACTACAGACCTTCAATCAACATCTCCACCGATCAGAATGAAGAACAAGATGATAGGAACACGTAGTTTAAATTTCAAGCCGATCCAACGGTGAACAACTGAGAAACTGCCATTTGAAATTTGCTACTTTGGACAAAAACGAAAATTCTGTTTTTCCCTTTCTTTCTCTCTTTTGTGGCTACTCTCTATCACTCTCAATGACACTCAAAAACTGATTAGGGTTGTGGCACAATGGGTGCAAGAGACACCCTCAAAATGTTGGGCTTGGGCCTCACAAAGGAGAGAAAAAACCCAACAAATCTCCCCCTTCTCGACTAGGTGGAGGCCCTCGCCATTCCGGCGATCAAACAACATGTTTCAAACCTTTCTCTTGACAATGCTTTTGTCATCATATCAGCGCCATTGTCATCAGTATGAACTTTCTCAAGTTCCAACAACTTGGAATCTAACACATCCCGTATCCAATGATACCTAACATCGATATGTTTAGATCTTGGATGAAAAGTAGAATTCTTGGCAAGATGAATAGCACTTTGGCTATCACACAACAAGACATAACGGTCTTGCTTAAAACCAAGTGCTACAAGAAACTTCTTCATCCACAACAACTCTTTACATGCTTCAGTTGCTGCAATAAACTCTGCCTCTGTGGTAGAAAGTGCAACACACTTCTGTAGCCTTGACTGCCATGAAATAGCTCCCCCTGCAAACTTGACCAAATAACCTGAAGTAGACTTTCGAGAATCAATATCTCCTGCCATGTCTGCATCAGTAAAGCCAACTAGCAAAGGTTTCTCACCACCAAAACTCAAACTCAAGTTAGTTGTACCTTTGAGATATCTCATAATCCATTTAACAGCATTCCAATGTTCTTTACCTGGATTAGAGAGAAAATGACTCACAGTACCAACCGCATGAGCAATGTCTGGTCTAGTACACACCATAGCATACATCAAGCTTCCAACAGCTGAGGCATAAGGAATTTCATCCATTGCTTGTTTCTCCTCATCAGTGGTTGGACACTGCTTGGTACTCAACTTAAAATGAGGAGCAAAAGAACTAGCAACACATTTGGCATCATTCATGCCAAACCTTTGAAGCACTTTCTTTATGTACTTCTCCTGTGACAAATAAAGCTTCTTGGAATCTCTATAACGAGTAATAGTCATGCCCAAAATTTGTTTGGCAGGACCCAAGTCCTTCATAGCAAAGAACTTGCTCAACTGTTTCTTCAACTCATTAATCCTCAAAGCATTCTTGCCCACAATCAAAATATCATCCACATAAAGCAAAAGAATGATAAAATCATCATCAGAAAATTTTTGCACAAATACACAATGATCTGAAGTTGTCTTACGGTAACCATGCTTCTCCATAACAGATTCAAACTTCTTGTACCACTGTCTTGGAGCTTGCTTCAACCCATAAAGACTCTTCTTAAGCTTGCACACAAAATCTTCCTTTCCTTTAACAACAAAGCCCTCCGGTTGCTCCATGTAGATCTCCTTATCTAAATCACCATGAAGAAAAGCGGTCTTCACATCCATTTGCTCAATCTCCAAATCAAGAGATGCTGCTAATCCAAGCACAGCACGAATGGATGACATCCTCACAACAGGAGAAAATATCTCCTCATAATCAACACCTTTTCTCTGGCTAAAACCTCTAACAACCAATCTAGCCTTATACCGAGGCTTAGAATTGCGTTCTTCATTCTTGATTCTGAATACCCATTTGTTCTTCAAAACTCGCATACCCTTCGGTAGCTTCACCAACTCATAGGTATCATTCTCAAGCAAGGACTTCATTTCTTCTTGCATAGCTTCAAGCCATTGAGCTTTGCTTTCATCTTCAACAGCCTCTCCAAAGCATTCAGGTTCTCCCCCATCAGTCAACAAAACAAACTCATGTGGAGAATACCTTGACGAAGGCTTTCTCTCTCTTGTAGACCTTCTAAGTGCATTTGCAGGAATTTCTAAAGCTGGTTCTTCATCTTGATCATCATCACCAACTTCATCAAGTATCAGATCAACTGTTCCATCTTCACCTGCACTTGTATCATGCTCATTATTTTGAGCTTCAATTCTACCATCTTCTACCATAGGCATAGAGGGAGTAATATCCAATTCAGAAAAATCATCACTAGGCTGAACCATTGGCTTCTCCGCATGATCAACATCCTTCAATGTTTGGTCTTCAACAAAGACAACATCTCTACTCCGAATCACCTTCTTATTAACAGGATCATAAAACCTGTAACCAAACTCATCCATGCCATAGCCAATAAAAATACACTGCCTAGTCTTTACATCAAGCTTAGATCTCTCATCTTTGGGAATATGAACAAAAGCTTTACATCCAAAGACTCTTAAATGATCATAAGAAACATCTTTACCTGACCATACCTTCTCTGGCACTTCAAATTGCAAGGGAACACATGGTGTCCGGTTCAAGACATGAACAACAGTGCTCAAAGCTTCACCCCAAAAGGATTTTGCCAATCCAGATTGTGACAACAAGCACCTAACTCTTTCAACCAATGTTCTGTTCATCCTTTCAGCCAAGCCATTCAACTGAGGAGTCTTCGGAGGAGTCTTCTGATGTCTTATACCATGCTCTTTACAATAAGCATCAAATGGACCTGAGTACTCACCTCCATTGTCAGTACGAATGCATTTCAACTTCTTCCCAGTTTCTCTTTCAACAGAAGCTTGAAATTGCTTGAACACATTCAAAACTTGATCTTTAGTCTTCAAAGTGTAAACCCATAATTTTCTAGAATGATCATCAATAAAGGTTACAAAATAGATAGACCCTCCAAGTGTTCTTGTCTTCATCGGCCCACATACATCAGAATGCACCAAGTCAAGTATCTCCGGCTTCCTTGAAGGTGGATGGCTCTTAAAAGAGACCTGTTTTGTTTTCCAGCAAAACAATGATTGCACTTTTGCAAAGCAACCTTACAACCAGATAAAAGATTCCTCTTGGATAACATATTCATGCCTTTCTCACTCATATGACATAATCTCTTATGCCATAAATCAGTTTCATCAACAAACTCAGCAGCATTAACAACATCTTTCATAATCTTTGCTTGAGTTAAATAAAGAGTAGAGTGTCTTGTACCTCTAGCAACAACCATGGAACCCTTGGTGAGCTTCCAGCTATCACGAGAAAATGAGCTATCCAAGTCTTCATCACACAACTTACCAACAGAAAGTAAGTTCAACCGAATATCTGGAACATGCTTCACACGCTTCAAAGTCAACTTGGTACCGTTGGAGGTTTCTAAACAAACTTGTCCAACACCAGCACATTTTGCAACACCTTGATGAGCCATTTTCACATCACCAAAATCACCAGGAGTATAGGACGTAAACAAATCCCTCCTAGATGTAACATGAATAGAAGCACCGCTATCAATCACCCAACTAGTGCTATTATCAACAAGGTTAACAGATTCAAACTCCTCAACAACAAGAAAATCATCATGAGTTACATTAACCTTGTCTTCCTTGTTACCATCATCTTTATTTGTGCTCTTTTCTTTACTTGCCTTGGCTTTCTCCTTCTTTATCTGCCAACAAAATCTCTTCACATGTCCCTTTTGACCGCAATGATGACACTCAATATTCTTATACTTTCCTCGAGACTTGCTTCTGCTTTGATCTCTACCTTTAGGACCTCGACTTTTGCTTCTCCCCCTAGACTCAGAAACAAGAACATCTGAATGTGTAGTCGATGTACCTTGTGACTTTCTTCTCATCTCTTCATTCAAAACACTGCTCTTGGCAAGATCCATAGAGATTACACCATCAGGAGCAGAATTGGACAATGACATTCTGAGAATTTCCCACGAGTCTGGTAAGGAGCCAAGAAGTAACAATCCTTGAACCTCTTCATCAAACTTGATACCCATGGAAGATAACTGATTCATAATTCCTTGGAAATTGTTCAAGTGATCTGTCATTGATGTCCCATCTGTATACTTCAAAGCCAACAACTGCTTGATCAAAAACATCTTGTTATTCCCAGTTTTTCGAGCATACAACTGTTCAAGCTTAATCCAAAGGGTTCGAGCATGTGTCTCTCCAATAATATGGTTCAACACATTATCGTCAACCCACTGCCTAATATATCCACAGACTTGTCTATGCAACAAAGTCCAATCATCATCAGACTTATCATTAGGCTTCTCTGTACCAAAAACTGGTTGATGAAAATTTTTGACATAAAGCAAATCTTCCATCTTTGACTTCCACAAATCATAATTAAGACCATTAAGAGTGATCATCCTACTAGTATTAGTATTAGCTTCCATTGTTCACAAAATCACAAGCCCAGAAAAATACCAACAAGCTCTGATGCCAGTATGAAAGAGCCTAACAGCGGAAACGACACAAATGTCCAACACAAGAACAATATGGAAGCACTCACAACGCAATATGGCAGCAACTATAACAAGCAAATATAGCAAGTAAAGCAATAACAAGAACTCACCGAGATTTTAACGTGAAAAACCCCCTCAATGTGAGAGGTAAAAACCACGGGTCGTCCAGACCAATGAAATAGCTCCACTATAATCAAATGAGGTACAAGAGAGTCTCAAACAAAGCACAAAAACGTGCATATAACCAGCCAAAACATCAATGCACCAAAGCTCACAAATAATAGGCAAGAAGATGAAATATACCCAAAAAAACAGAGCAGATGTCGAAGCCAATTTCTCCCTCTGCAGACCTCCAATTAAAATCTCCACCGTTCAGAATGAAGACCAAAATGTGAAGAATCTACAGTTCAAATTTCACATCGATCCAACGGTGAAAGAATGAGAAACTGCCGTTCCAAGATTGCTGCTCTGTGTAAAAACGGGAAACCTAATTTCTCTCTTGCGAAACCAATTTCTCCTATTGCAAACCTTCAATCAACATCTCCACCGATCAGAATGAAGAACAAGATGATAGGAACACGCAGTTTAAATTTCAAGTCGATCCAACGGTGAACAACTGAGAAACTGCCATTTGAAATTTGCTACTTTGGACAAAAACGAAAATTCTGTTTTTCCCTTTCTTTCTCTCTTTTGTGGCTACTCTCTATCACTCTCAATGACACTCAAAAACTGATTAGGGTTGTGGCACAATGGGTGCAAGAGACACCCTCAAAATGTTGGGCTTGGGCCTCACAAAGGAGAGAAAAAACCCAACAATTTTTTCATCTAGAGTTTATACATTTGGCTTAATCATAAGAGATAAAGTAGATAAAAGAGTATATCACAACCTACTTCAAATCTATATTCTATGCAAAACATTATGTATTGAAAATCAAGTACAAAAGAAAACTTACCTCAACTGTTCATTGTAAGCATTTGACAAAGTTATGGCTCTTTCAAAAATCTGCCAAGTAAGAAGATTGTAAAGGAATTAAATGCAATACACAAAAGAAGTTTGCTGTTAAAGATGTTGATGAAGATAAATCATAAAGTACCGCGGGGTTGCTAGTAACACCCTTGATTCCAGCAGCAATGAATGGAGGAAGCAAATCAGAGAGATGGGACGAGAAAGATTATCATAGTAAGGGCTCTGACTGTGCTTCTCATACAGATCATGCAGAATTGTTCTGTTACCATTACTAATCTTCCCCCCAAACATTGCAATCTGTGGATTCGTAAGTGCAACTAAACTACAACACAGATAGAAAGTGTTATTTATTTATGGCATGACATGGAAAAGCAACTAACATTGTAATAATATATCCTGGTATGGTGCAAATGCAACTGTTTTGGTAGTTACAAAAGAAGCAGGCAAGCGGCATTGTAACTAACTTCAATCTGAAGGGTCTAGTGTGGCATGTGGAACAATGTGATTGACCATGGAACTCATGAAAGGTTTGGTGTGAAAGGAACTTATTATTGTGGAAGGGGTTGCTGAAGCCATTGCAATTTGTCATTTGGCATCACGAGACGGGGATATGATTTAAGGAAGGTAAAAACCCAGGTGCAGTTGACTTCACGTGAAACTGATAACTGAGAGTCATTAGACGAAAATTTAGTCAAATCCGTTAAATCATCTAACGGCTCTCAATTATCAATTTTACGTGAAATCGACTGTACTTAAGTTTCCACTTTTAAGAAAATGTTGAAAAGGAAAATTTACTGAATCTAGTAAATTGTAATGGATGGTTCTCCATGCATCTGATAAGATTCTAGCAACAAGCAGCATTCTTTTGTTTATTCATTTCATTTAAGTGAGGATAAGGCTTGTCCGTAGGGATGGCGAGGGACTCTGGATTCACTGGAGACTTGGGTTTTTGCGGACATTCTCGGATTTTTCTAAAAAATAATGAAAATTGAAAAAAGATTAAAGAAATTAAAAAAATAAAAATGATTGAGGATTTTTCTAAAAAATAATAAAAATTAAAAAAAAATAAAAAAATTTAAAATAATCTTCAATTGTTAATACAAACATAATTTTTATAGTCTTCAAAAACTTAAATTGTAATAACTAACAAATATTTGATATCAAATATATTCACAAACAACCAAACATAATTCATCATATTGTAAAAATATAATTTTAGATCCTTTTTTTTTATCACATTGTGTAGCACTCAAATCTTATGTTAGTTGTGGTGCCAAGTTCATTTCAAAGCCAATCTTAATTACATATTAAAGCCTTTAATGTATTTGGGTGCAACCTACTATGATGTGGTGTAATAAATCGACCACCCATATTAAATAAAGACTCAGAGACAACTTTAGAGATAGGAATTGCCAAAAAAATTTTAGAAATAACTTGCAAGGTAGAAATTTTTGCTACATTTGATTCCCACCAATTTATTATATTCAGTTTGTGGCACTGATCTCTTTCAATATAATAATCCAACTCGCTCTTTATATCAATAAATACATATTCCTCACTTACATGTGCTGCAAAATTAGCTTGCCAAGATTTATAACAAAATTTCTTCTCCCTTGAACTAGATGGAATTGGTGGTGGGAGCGGCATATCTAATTGAGTAACTTGGTGTCTCTTTTTCTCTTTCATTTATTATATATTCTAAAATTAAATCTTACACTACATTTTTCGCTTGACCAATTGCAACACATGCTTTCGTCTCACCATATATTTTACGAAAAAAAAAGTTTAACAAATACATCTTGTACCTAGGATTTAAAAGAGTCCTAATAAATATAGCTGCATTAATCACACCCCAATACTTTTCAAACTTAGCTATCATGCTAGTAGTCATTACTTCAATTATCTCATTTTCACAATTTTTTTACTTCGTCAAAGCCAACTTAATCATGCAAATTTTAGAAAAATAAATATTTGATATAGAATAAGTTATTTTATAAAATAATTCGGTCACATAAAAAAATACTCACAATCTTTGAAAATTTTTATTTGCCATATTTCAATCTTTATCAATAGACAAAGATTTATATTGACTTTTGCGCATTGACAATCTTTCAAATACATCTTTATATATAGTTGCAACTTAAGACATAAAAATAGTTGAATAATAAAACAAAATTTTTTATAATATGTAACTTAAAACTCAAAAGATAATGAGTGTGTTTAAAAATTTTAATGAGATGGAATTGAATTGAATTATGAAAAAAATTGATTTGTAATTCAATTTTTGTTTTCAATTCTTAAATTTGTGACAAAAAGAATTGAATAGAAAACAATGATTAAAGTATATGTAATATTATTATGTTACTCTTAATAAGAGTAAAAAGAAAGAAAAAGAAAATTTGGTATATTTACAAAACCATTAGAGTTAATTTAGATATTTTAATTTAAATATAAATTTTATTAGATTGAATTTGTAAATTAGACCTATTTTAGTCAAGTTTACTTTGGACTTGAAGATGAAAATTATAATTTTTAAAAGGGTTTAAATTTTAAATTCATGTATTTTTTCATGTTTTAAAATAAAAAAAATCAATTTTTAAAGAGAATTCTAATTCTATGGTTTCTAAACACACTCAATGTGTTTTTATTTGTGAGCTAAGTGTGACATTGAGGCATCATAGTTAACACTAGCGATTGATTATATTATATAGTATATTTAATATATTTATGGTTTAGAGATTGATTAGATAATATATAAACCAAAAGTATTTTATATTGTAAATATTTTATGAATTGGGTGGAACGGAAGTATGACCCATGTTCTAATTGAGTTCTTGTAAAACTTGGAAAAGCTCTTTACTTGAACACCAACTTGAAAACATATTATCCTAAATTTCTAATTGTTTGTATTTAAAGGGATACGTGACATATAATCCCCTTATTTTTGGATAATTAGGATTTTTGTGGCATATAAACTGGAATTTGAACTTCACCTTCTAATTGGAATTAATTGACCAAGAAATTGGTAGTTGATGAATTTTAGAGGAGACTAGGAAGGTCTAAGGAATTAGGGTCTAGTCACATATAGTTTGCCATGAGTTAAATATTGCATGATTAAATTAGTTAGTAAGAAAAATTAATCCGGAAAAATAGATAACTCTGAAACTTTAACTGTTTTCTCCATAGTTTATTCCCAACTCATTACTGCTTGCTTTCTGAAATTCTTAATTTACTGTTTAATGTTCTTTGAATAGCAAAACACTCTTTTTTGTTTGTCTAACTAAGCCAATCACTTAACCATTGTTGCTTAGTCCATCAATCCTCGTGGGATCGACCCTTACTCACGTAAGGTATTACTTGGTACGACCCGGTGCACTTGCTGGTTAGTTTGTGGGTTGTAAAATACCGCACTAAGTTTCTGGCACCGTTGCCAGGGATTGATAGTGATTAACAACTATCAGTTGTTTGATTGCTTAGATTAGGCGTTTTAATTTTAATTTTATTTAAATTTTATTTTATTTTATTATTTTCGAAAAAAATATTTTAAATAAATAAATAGCACTAATATTTTTCTTAATTTCTGAAATTAAGTTTGGTGTTATCTAGTTATTTTTATTTTAACTTTTATTTATTTATTTTATTTAGTATTTTTTTATTTCTTTACACAGGTTACCTCACTGGGAATTCTCTGCACTCTAACATAGAGATTTCCATTCTTTCTTATTTTCTGTTTGTTTATGCGCAGGAACAGAGACAAAGAACATCTCTTAGACTTTGATCCTGAACCTAAAAGGACTTTCAGGCGGCGTTTACAACAAGCAAGACTTTACAAGGCTGCAGAATCTACTATGGATCTGAATAATACTGATAATGCCAATGTGGCAAATCCGAATGGGAATGAATAACAAAGGAGAGTACTTGGCTCTTTCTCCGCCCCTACAGCAAATTTGTATGGAAAGAGCATCGTGATGCCTCCTATAGCTGCGAATAACTTTGAATTGAAGCCTCAACTGGTCACCCTGGTGCAACAAAACTGCCAGTATCACGGTCTTCCCCATGAAGACCTAAATCAATTTATTTCTAGTTTTCTGTAAATTTGTGATACTGTGAAGACAAATGGAGTAAACCCAGATGTGTACAAACTCATGCTCTTCCCGTTTGCTCTAAGAGATAGAGCAAAGCTATGGCTAGATTCCCAACGCAAGGAGAGTTTGGATACTTGGAACAAGGTGGTTACTAAGTTTCTCACTAAATTTTTCCCACCAAAGAAACTGACTAAGCTTAGGGTGGAGGTTCAGACCTTCAGGCAGAAAGATGGTGAGACTCTGTATGAAGCTTGGGAGAGATACAAGCTACTGATTAGGCAATGCCCTACAGACATGTTCTCCAAATAGACTCAACTAGATATATTTTATGAAGGCTTGGGTGAAATGTCCAAGATGTGCTTAGACAATTCTGCAGGAAGTTCATTGCACAAGAAGAAGACACTGGAGGAGACTATTGAGCTTATTGAATTGGTTGCTAGCAACCAATATTTATACTCATCTAACAGGAATCCTGTGAACTCTGAGGCTCCTCAGAAGAAGGGTGTCATGGAAGTGGAAGCTCTTAATGCTATTCTTGCTCAGAACAAGCTTATGTCTCAGCAAATAAATCTACTTACTCAACACATGGGTGGCATGCAAGTCTCAGCTATCAACACCCAAAATCCACCTCAAGAGATCTCCTATGACATGGGAGGAAATTTAGTGCAAAATGATAATTATGATTATGCTCAATCCTCTTCTGAACAGGTTAATTACATGGGGAGTGGTTTTCGAAATCCCAATAATGACCCCTATTCTCAGACATACAATCAAAGATGGAGAAATCACCTAAATTTTGGATGGAGGGTCCAACCCCAGAGACCTTAGAATTTCAACAATAATTCTCAGGGCGGTTTCCAACAGAACAATTACAATAACTACCAAGCTCAGCCTCAGCAGGGTAACTCTAAATCCAAGGAAGATTCTAATTGGGAGATGATGAGGAGTTTTATGCAGGAAACAAGAACCTCTATTAGAAACTTGAAAGTGCAAATGGGCCAGCTAAGCAAGCAAATACCGGAGAGGTCTGCGAGTACATTTTCAGGTGATACAGTGGTGAATCTAAGAGAAGACTGCAAGGTTATTCAATTGAGAAGTGGTAAAACAGCTGGCTCTGAGACAAGGGCCAATGAAGAGCTAGTTGAAAAGAAAGCTCTAGAGGAGAAAAAAGAAGAAGTGGAGCACGCTCCTCCAAAGCGTGCAGACAACCCGTTCCCTGACTCTCTAGACACGTATCCTACATTGCCAGAGGCTCCTGAATACAAGCCAAAAATGCCATATCCTCAGAGACTTCAGAAGGCTTCCAAAGAAAAGCAGTTCTCTAAATTTTTAGATATCTTCAAGAAGCTACAGATCAACATTCCCTTTGTAGAGGCTCTGGAGCAAATGCCTCTCTATGCTAAATTTATGAAAGAATTGTTGATCCACAAGAGGAACTGGAAGGAACAAGAAATAGTGGTGTTAACCAAGGAATGCAGTGCCATTATTCAACACAACCTTTCTGAGAAGATGCTGATGCGGAATTTATAACCCACACTTACTAACCGGCAAGTGCACCGGGTCGTACCAAGTAATACCTTACGTGAGTAAGGGTCGATCCCACGAAGATTGATGGATTAAGCAACAATAGTATTTGATAGGATTAGTTAGACAAACAGAAAAGAGTGTTTTGGTATTCAAAGAGCATTAAACACAGGAAAATAAATAAGTTGGGAATAATATAATGAGAAGATAGTTAAGGTTTCAGAGTTATCTATTTTTCCGGATTAATTTTTTTTCTTACTAACTATTTTAATTATGTAGGATTTAATTTATGGCAAACTATATGTGACTAGACCCTAATTCCTTAGACCTTCCTAGTCTCCTCTAAAATTCATTAACTGCCAATTCCTTGGTCAATTAATTCCAATTAGAGGGTAAAAATCAATTTTCAGTTTTCATGACACAAAAACTCTAATTACCCAAAAATAAGGGGATTATATGTCACGTATCCATAGTTATCAGAACCGAACCGATAATCGAACCGGTCAGGTTACTGGGTCACTGGGTCACTGGTTCAACCGATGGATCACTAGTTGAATTGGTCAACCCGGTATATATATTTATTTTATTATTATATTATTATAGGTAAAAATTCACAACAGTTTGTTTTCATGTGAAGTTGATATTTAAGAACCGTTAGATGATTTGGCAAATTTGACTAAATATCATCTAAGAAATTTCAACTATCAACTTTATATGAAGACAACTCTGCATGTGAGTCTTTCACCTATTATTATATACTAAAAGTATTTATTGAAAAAATAATATTAATAGAGATCATATAATCATGAAAAGAAAAAATAAATTATGATTAATAAATTTTTTTGTTTATATTTTTAATTTGTATATATTTAATAAAATTTATAGTTAAATAAAATATAATTGATTTAAAAATGAGTGACTTTAAAATTAAAATAAATTGAATATAAATAAAATAAAAACTTGGTATATGTATTATAATATGTATATATACTAACAAGAAGTATGTCAGCATGGTGGTACAACCTTCCTCCTTACATCTTTAAGGGAGGGAGTTCGAAGAGGGTCATACTTCCGTTCCACCCAAATTCATAATATAAAGAACGAAAACAATTCTTAAATATAAATCCAAAACATAAATTAAAATAGAAAAAAGTAATAAAATCAATCCATACAAATAGGCAGAGCTCCTAACTTTAACAATGGAAGATTAGTGGCTCATGGTTCAGAATAGAAAATAAATAAGGGTTCAGGTAACAAAATGTATTCCCAATGATGGGATCCAATCCCCAATGGAGTCTCCCCAATAGAAGAGAAGTCTCCCCTTTTTATAACTAATCCTAATTAATTTAAAATTTAATTATCTAAAAATAAAAATAATATCTTTTAGTAAAAGATAAGATTTGAATTTAAATTTGAATTAATTAACAGATTTTCAGTTGATGGGTGGAGACCACTTGCTTTGTCCATTCTGCAGCTTCTAATCTGTGTTTTCTGGGCTGGAAAGTGGGTCAAAACAGCCCAGAATTCGTAACCAGCGTCATTTGTATTTTTGCAGATCGCGCATGTGACGCGTCCGCGTCGCCCATGCGTTCGCGTCATTTGTGCAGATTCAAGTCTACGCGTTCGCGTCAGGCACGCGATCGCGTCATTGTAATTTCTCTATTCCGCGCGGTCACATGAGTCATGCGTCCGCGTCGGTCTTCGCTGGTCATCTCTTTGGTTTCTTCTTTTTCTCTGCAGAAACTTCATCAAATCCCTCCGAATGTAACCTAAAAAATAAATAAAATTGCACAAAACTTAAAATAGCATCCATAGTGGCTAAAATATAATTAATTCTTAATTAAACTCAACAAATTAGATGCAAATTTACTAGAAAAAGATAGACAATATGCTCACGCATCAGATGCCAGACCCAGGAAGCTTTGTCATTCCTTGCACCATTGGAGATGTCACAATTCAGAGAGCTTTATGTGACCTTGGAGCTAGCATCAATCTAATGCCACTTTCAGTAATGAAAAAGCTTCGAATTAAGGAGGTAAAACCCACTCGTATTTTTCTTCAACTTTCTGATCTTTCTATTAAATTACCTGTGGGTGTTGTTGAGGATTTACTTGTTAAAGTAGGACCATTCATCTTTCCTGTTGATTTTGTTATATTAGACATGGAAGAGGAGGTAAAATCCTCTATTATACTTGGTAGACCCTTTTTAGCTACAGGTAGAGCTCTGATTGATGTACAAAACAGTGAATTAACCCTGAGGGTCAATGAAGAACAGGTGGTCCTTCATGTTTTTGAAGCTCTCAAGCACCCTAATGATTCTGAAGGGTGTATGAAAATAGATGTTATTGAACCACTTGTTTAAGAGGTACTAAAAGCTGAGGTGCTTGATGACATTCTGAATTCTATCTCTGAGTATGAATTAGTTGAAGTTGATAATTCACCACCTCAGAAGACTATGGTTCACACGCCTAGAGCAGAGGAGGAAGCCCCCAAGCTTGAGCTCAAATCCTTACCCCCTTCTCTAAAATATGTGTTCTTAGGTGAGAATGACTCATATCCAGTGATTATTAGCTCTTTCCTGAAGCCTGAAGAGGAAGAGGCGCTTATTTCAGTGCTCAAGAGTCATAAAACAGCTCTTGTGTGGACCATTAGCGACTTGAAAGGGATTAGTCCAACCAAGTGTATGCACAAGATCCTCCTTGAAGATGATGCTAAACCAGTTGTGCAACCACAAAGGAGACTCAATCCAACCATGAAAGAGGTGGTCCAAAAAAAGGTAATAAAACTGTGGGAAGTAGGAATTATTTACCTTATTTCTGACAGTCCTTGGGTAAGTCCTGTGCAGGTAGTTCCCAAGAAAGGAGAGATGACAGTGATCAAGAATGAAAAGAATGAGCTTATCCCTACAAGAACAGTCACAGGATGGAGAATGTGTATAGACTACAAGAGGCTCAACACTGCTACAAGGAAGGATCATTTCCCCTTGCCTTTCATTGATCAGATGCTTGAGTGGTTAGCTGGTCGTGCATTTTATTATTTTCTAGATGGATATTCTGGATATAATCAAATTGCAATGGACCCTCAAGATCAGGAGAAGACAGCATTCACATGCCCCTTTGGAGTATTTGCCTACAGAAGAATGCCTTTTGGACTTTGCAATGCTCCAACAACTTTTCAGAGGTGTATGATTTCAATTTTTTCTGATATGGTTGAAACGTTTATTGAGGTATTTATGGATGACTTTTCTATTTTTGGTAATTCTTTTGAATCCTGCCTTAACCATTTATCTCTTGTCTTGAAACGGTGACAAGAATCAAACCTTGTTTTAAATTGGGAAAAATGTCATTTTATGGTTACATAAGGTATTGTTCTTGGACACCGGATTTCAAGTAAGGGGGTTGAGGTTGATAGAGCAAAAGTGGAGGTAATTGAAAAATTACCACCACCAACTAATGTTAAGGCAGTCAGGAGTTTCTTGGGACATGCAGGATTTTATAGAAGATTTATAAAGGATTTTCTAAAATTGCTAAACCTCTAAGCAACCTATTGGTTGCTGATGTTCCTTTTGTCTTTGATTCTGATTGTTTGCATGCTTTTGAAACTCTAAAAGCAAACCTTACCTCTGCTCCCATTATAGCTCCCCCTGATTGGGATCTACCATTTGAATTAATGTGTGATGCTAGTGACTTTGCTATAGGAGTTGTTTTAGGACAGAGGCATGGTAAGCTTGTACATGTCATTTATTATGCCAGTCGTGTGTTAAATGATGCCTAAAAGAATTACACAACTATAGAAAAGGAATTATTAGCTGTTGTGTACGCTGTTGATAAGTTTAGGCCCTATTTACTTGGTTCTAAGGTTATTATTTATACTGACCATGCTACTTTGAAGTACCTTCTAACCAAACAGGATTCTAAACCAAGGTTAATCAGATGGGTGCTGCTCCTTCAGGAGTTTGATATTGAGATAAAAGACAGGAAATGGTCAGAGAATCAAGTAGCTGACCATCTCTCCAGAATTGAGCCTAAAACAGGAGTACAACCACCCACAGCTGTGACTGAGATGTTTCCGGATGAACAATTGTTCCTCAGTTAGCAGGCTCCATAGTTTGCAGACATTGCAAATTATAAGGGTATGAATTTTATCCCAAGGGAGTACAGTAGGCAACAAGTGAAGAAGCTATTGACTGATGCAAAGTACTACATTTGGGAAGAACCATACCTTTTTAAAAGGTGCTCAGATGGAATCATCCGGAGATGTGTTCCAGATGAAGAAAAACAACAGATTCTTTGGCACTGTCATGGTTCTGAGTCTGGAGGCAACTTTGGTGGTGAAAGGATAGCTACAAAGGTCCTTCAGAGCGGGTTTTTCTGGCCGACTCTCTTCAGGGACTCAATAGCATTTGTAAAGCACTATAACAGATGTGAAAAAGCCACAAATCTCCCTGCCAACCATGAAATGCTACAGCAGGGGATTCTTGAGGTTAAATTGTTTAATGTGTGGGGTATTGATTTCATGGGACCTTTCCCACCCTTACATTCAAATAACTATATTCTAGTGGCAGTTGACTATGTGTCCAAGTGGGTGGAAGCTGTAGATTTGCCCACCAATGATGCCAAAGTGGTAATGAGCTTTCTTCAGAGATATATCTTTAGCCAGTTTGGTGTCCCAAGGACACTCATTAGTGATGGAGGAAGCCATTTCTGCAACAGACAGTTGGACTCTCTTCTGTAGAGATATGGAGTCCGTCATAAAGTGGTAACCCCCTATCACCCTGAGACAAGTGGACAGGTTAAAGTTTCCAACAGGAAACTTAAGAGGATTCTAGAGAAGACCGTCAGTGTTTCAAGAAAGGACTGGTCTAGGAAGCTTGAAGATGCTCTCTGGGCTTACCGAATAGCGTACAAGACTCCCATTGGCATGTCCCCTTATCAGTTAGTCTATGGCAAAGCCTGTCACTTGCCAGTTGAGCTGAAGCATAAAGCTTACTGGGCAATCAGGTATCATAATCTTGATTTAGAAGCGGCAGGAATCAAACAAATGCTTCAGTTGAATGAGCTTGATGAAGTCAGATATTCAACCTCTGAGAATGCCAAGCTCTATAAGGAGAAAACCAAGCTATTGCATGACAAAAAGATTGCCATTAGAGTCTTTGAGCCAGGACAAAGAGTGCTTCTATATAATTCAAGGCTCAAATTCTTTCCCGGGAAGCTGAAATTTTGATGGTCAGGACAGTTTGTGGTTACCAGAGCTTCACCATATGGTCATGTGGAAATACAAGAAGAGAATTCTGACAGGAAATTTACAGTGAATGGCCAGAGGTTGAAGCAATATCTTGGAGGCAAGATTGATCGCCAGAGGTCCACTCATCTGCTGAACTAGCAGAGCTGACCATCAAGCTAGTGACATTAAAGAAGCGCTTGTCGAGAGGCAACCCAATAAATTCGTATCCTTAGCTATTTTTCATAGTAGTAGTTTTTTTTATTAAGTTTTTACTGTTTCTCTGATCATGCAACTATGTTATTCCAGGAACCGAACACCTCAAGCTAAAAAAAAACAAAGCGCACACGATGCGCAAGCATCACTGACGCGAACGCGTCAATCATGTGTGCGTGAAAAACAAAATTGACAGAGAGTTATGCGGGAGTGGCGCTGGACCCATGCTTGGCGCACAAACATGACCGCGCATCGCGTACTCCACTCGTGCGTGTCATTTGCATTTATCGCCATCCACGCGTGACCTGCAAAATCGACGTAAAGGAATATTTGGGCAGAGAGTTGTGCTGCCTTAGGGCAGGAAGTGGGCTAGAGGCACAAATTTATTCACGCGTACGCGTCCCTGACGCGTGCGCGTCATTTGCAAAAATGGTCCTCCACGCGTTCGCGTGCATGACGCGAACGCGTCGTATGCCAATATTGGTAACCAAGCCACGCGAACAGAGAGTTGTGCGTGCACGCGGTTGGCTTCGCGTGAATCGCACAAAACCCATGGCACGCGGACGCGTGCCTGACGCTAACGCGTCATTAACAAAAATTCACGACCTACGCGTACGCGTGCTGCACGCGTACTCGTCGCCTTCACCGCACAACTACAGTTGTTCGCCGCATAGTTTTCACTTTTCTTTCTCTCTCTCCCACTCCTAATTCTCTCTTGTTCTTTTATCTTTATATTTTTCTTTCCTCTCACTATTTGTTTTTATTTTCAGTTCTTCTTTGCTTGAGGACAAGCAAACCTTTAAGTTTGGTGTTGACGCTGCGCTTATGGGTTTTCTGGCATAAAAGGGAGGTGAATCATCTTTACGGAGGAACACAACCTTAAGAATAAAGCGATCACTAGGATAACTAAGGTGGTTGAGTTCCTTTCATTTTTATTCCTCCCCTCTTTTTCTATGTTATGTTCTGATTTTCTGCTATTTTGCTTTATTTGTTGCATGATCCTTTATTAGTTAGAATCTTAGAACTAGTTAGCTTTCTCTTAATTGCTTTAATTCTAAAAAGATGTCTCATGTATTACCCACTAAGCTTGAATTCAAATAAAAAAATTTTATAGAAGTAATGTATTGCATGAGAAAGTGAGTTTATATTGAAGAATAGCCTTATTTACTTAGATGTGGTGGTATTTTCTGTAATTCTGAATGCATGATATGAACAGTGTATATTTGAATTTGAATAAAGGGATGTTGATGTATAAGGAACAGGAATTTAGAGAATTATTATGAGTTCTCTGAGATAAACAAAAATTTAATCCTTGAAGCAAAAGAAACAGCGAAAAAATATAAATAAATAAATAAATAAATAAATAATAAAAGCAAGGTTCAAGGCTCTGAGCATCAATGAATAGGGAGGTCAGACATGATTAAAAGCTCAAAGAGTTGTTTCCCTAGTCAGATGCTTGTGGTGTGATTGTGTCAAGTAATCATTGAGACAGAACACTTAGAGTCGAGACCAAGTGCATTTAACAGAGTATGCCAAAGGCTTTGAGCACCACTGTCTGGGAGTAACTGAAAAAAAAATTAGGACTCAAAGAGAGTCCCCCAGTTAAGTGCTTGTGGTATTTCTGTGTCAAGTAATCCTTGAGACAAAATATTTAAAGTCACGGCTAGGCTCAAAGTGCAAAGTACCAAAGAAAAAAATAAATTAAAGTCAATTTTGCTGTGTTCAAGGATTAAACTGAAATATAAAAATCAGAGAATTCATAATATTATCCGGATTCTAATTCCGAATGACAATGACATCCTCCTGATTCAAAGGAGAGTGAGATGCCAAACCTATCCAGGATTATAGTTATAAACCCACTATAAAAAGAGACATGAGCTTAATCGAACTCTCATTCTCATGCAAATTCACATCCTAAGCCTATGTTAGTTTTTGTTGCTTGAGGACAAGCAACAGTTTAAGTTTGGTGTTGTGATGCGTGAGCATCTTTTCTATTTTTTTTCTAGTGAATTTGCATGGATTTTGTTGAGTTTAATCAAGAATTAGTTATATTTTAGCAACTATGGATGCTATTTTGAGTTTTGTGCAATACTGTTTATTTTAGGTAGCATTCGGCGGAATTTGACGGAGTTTCTGCAGCACAAGAATCAAAAGAGATGGCAGCGAGAAGCGACGCGTACGCGTGACTGACGTGTGCGCGTGAATTGGAGGTATCCACAGCGACGCATGCGTGTGACTGACGCGTACGCGTGAATTGAAGATTTACTCAATGACGCGTCCGCGTGACCGACGCATCCACGTGACTTGCGAAAAAGACCATCGACGTGTCCGCGTGACTGACGCGTACGCGTGACATGCGCCACATGCAGAAAAACGCTGGGAGCTATTTCTGGGCTGTTTTGACCTAGTTTCCAGCCCATATAACACAGATTAGAAGCTGCAGAATGGACAAATCAAGTGATCCCCACCCATCAGCTGAAGACTTGTTAATTAATTTGAATTTAAATTCAAATCTTATTTTGCGAAAAAATATTATTTTTAATTTGAGATAATTAGATTTTAAATTTATGAGGATTGGTTATAAATAGGAATTTAGATGCCATCAGATTGGTAACTCTATACATTTTACCAGAATCCTTATTTTCACTAAGTCATGAGCAACTAATCCTCCATTGTTAAGGTTAGGAGCTCTGTCTATTTGTATGGATTGATTCGTTTGATCTTTCTAATTTAATCTATATTTTGATTTATATTTCAATAATTTGTTTTCGTTCTTTATTTTATGAATTTGGGTGGAACGGAAGTATGACCCATGTTCTAATTGAGTTCTTGTAAAACTTGGAAAAGTTTTTTACTTGAACAACAACTTGAAAACATATTATCCTAAATTTCTAATTGTTTGTATTTAACGGGATACGTGACATATAATCCCCTTATTTTTGGATAATTAGGATTTTTTTGGCATATAAACTAGAATTTAAACTTCACCTTCTAATTGGAATTAATTGACCAAAGAATTGGCAGTTGATGAATTTTAGAGGAGACTAGGAAAGTATAAGGAATTAGGGTCTAGTCACATATAGTTTGGCATGAATTAAATCTTGCATGATTAAATTAGTTAGTAAGAAAAATTAATCCGAAAAAATAGATAACTCTGAAACCTTAACTGTTTTCTCCATAGTTTATTCCCAACTCATTGCTGCTTGCTTTCTGAAATTCTTAATTTACTGTTTAATGTTCTTTGAATACCAAAACACTCTTTTATGTTTGTCTAACTAAGCCAATCACTTAACCATTGTTGCTTAGTCCATCAATCCTCGTGGGATCAACCCTTACTCACGTAAGGTATTACTTAGTACGACCCGGTGCACTTGCCGGTTAGTTTGTGGGTTGTAAAATATCGCACCAAGTTTTTGGTGCCGTTGGCGGGGATTTATAGTGATTAACAACTATCAGTTGTTTGATTGCTTAGATTAGGCGTTTTAATTTTAATTTTATTTAAATTATATTTTATTTTATTATTTTCGAAAAAAATATTTTAAATAAATAAATAGCCCTAATATTTTTCTTAATTTCTGAAATTAAGTTTGGTGTTACCTAGTTATTTTTATTTTAACATTTATTTATTTATTTATTTATTTTATTTAGTATTTTTTATTTCTTTACACAAGTTACCTCACTGGGAATTCTCTGCACTCTAATGTAGAGATTCCCATTCTTTCTTGTTTTCTGTTTGTTTATGCGCAGGAACAGAGACAAAGAACATCTCTTAGACTTTGATCCTGAACCTTAAAGGACTTTCAGGTGGCGTTTACAACAAGCAAGACTTTACAAGGCTGCAGAATCCACTATGGATCCGAATAATACTGATAATGCCAATGTGGCAAACCCGAATGGGAATGAATAACAAAGGAGAGTACTTGGCTCTTTCTCCGCCCCTACAGCATATTTGTATGGAAAGAGCATTGTGGTGCCTCCTATAGCTGCGAACAACTTTGAATTAAAAAATTACCACCACCAACTAATGTTAAGGCAGTCAGGAGTTTCTTGGGACATGCAGGATTTTATAGAAGATTTATAAAGGATTTTTCTAAAATTGCTAAACCTCTAAGCAACCTCTTGGTTGCTGATGTTCCTTTTGTCTTTGATTCTGATTGTTTGGATGCTTTTGAAACTCTAAAAGCAAACCTTATCTCTGCTCCCATTATAGCTCCCCCTGACTGGGATCTACCATTTGAATTAATGTGTGATGCTAGTGACTTTGCTATAGGAGCTGTTTTAGGACAAAGGCATGGTAAGCTTGTACATGTTATTTATTATGCCAGTCGTATGTTAAATGATGCCCAAAAGAATTACACAACTACAGAAAAGGAATTATTAGCTGTTGTATACGCTGTTTATAGGTTTAGGTCCTATTTACTTGGTTCTAATGTTATTATTTATACTGATCATGCTGCTTTGAAGTACCTTCTAACCAAACAGGATTCTAAACCAAGATTAATCAGATGGGTGCTGCTCCTTCAGGAGTTTGATATTGAGATAAAAGACAGGAAAGGGTCAGAGAATCAAGTAGCTGACCATCTATCAAGAATTGAGCCTGAAGCAGGAGTACAACCACCCACAGCTGTGACTGAGACGTTTCCGGATGAACAATTGTTCCTCAGTCAGCAGGCTCCATGGTTTGCAGACATTGCAAATTATAAGGCCATGAATTTTATCCCAAGGGAGTATAGTAGGCAACAAGTGAAGAAGCTATTGACTGATGCAAAGTACTACATTTTGGAAGAACCATACCTTTTTAAAAGGTGCTCAGATGGAATCATCCGGAGATGTGTCCCAGATGAAGAAAAACAGCAGATTCTTTGGCACTGTCATGGTTTTGAGTATGGAGGCCACTTTGGTGGTGAAAGGACAACTACAAAGGTCCTTCAGAGCGGGTTTTACTGGCCGACTCTTTTCAGGGACTCAAGAGCATTTGTAAAGCACTGTGACAGATGTGAAAAAGCCATGAATCTCCCTGTCAACCATGAAATGCCACAGCAGGGGATTCTTGAGGTTGCGTTGTTTGATGTGTGGGGTATTGATTTCGTGGAACCTTTTCCACCCTCACATTCAAACAACTATATTCTAGTGGCAGTTGACTATGTTTCCAAGTGGGTGGAAGCTGTAGCTTTGCCCACCAATGATGCCAAAGTGGTAATGAGCTTTCTTTAGAGATATATCTTTAGCCGGTTTGGTGTCCCAAGGACACTCATTAGTGATGGAGGAAGCCATTTCTGCAACAGACAGTTGGACTCTCTTCTGCAGAGATATGGAGTCCATCATAAAGTGGCAACCACCTATCACCCTTAGACAAGTGGACAAGTTGAAGTTTCCAACAGGGAACTTAAGAGGATTCTAGAGAAGACCGTCAGTGTTTCAAGAAAGGACTGGTCTAGGAAGCTTGATGATGCTCTCTGGGCATACCGGACAGCGTACAAGACTCCCATTGGCATGTCCCATTATCAGTCGGTCTATGGCAAAGCCTGTTACTTGCCAGTTGAGCTGGAGCAAAAAGCTTACTGGGTAATCAGGTATCTGAATCTGGATTCAGAAGCGGCAAGAATCAAGCGAATGCTTCAGTTGAATGAGCTTGATGAATTCAGATATTCAGCCTATAAGAATGCCAAGCTCTATAAGGAGAGAACCAAGCTACTGCATGACAAAAAGATTGCCATCGGAGTCTTTGAGCCAGAACAAAGAGTGTTTCTATATAATTCAAGGCTCAAATTCTTTCCTGGAAAGCTGAAATCCCGATGGTCAGGACTGTTTGTGGTTACCAGAGCTTCACCATATGGTCATGTAGAAATACAAGAAGAGAATTCTGACAGGAAATTTATAGTGAATGGCCAGAGGTTGAAGCACTATCTTGGAGGCGAGATTGATCGCCAGAGGTCCACTCATCTGCTGAACTAGCAGAGCTGACCGTCAAGCTAGTGACGTTAAAGAAGCGCTTGTCGGGAGGCAACCCGATAAATTCGTATCCTTAGCTATTTTTCATAGTAGTAGTTTTTCTTTTTTTATTGAGTTTTTACTGTTTTTCTGATCATGCAGCTATGTTATTCCAGGAACCGAACACTTCAAGCTAAAAAAAGCGCACACGACACGCAAGCGTCACTGACGCGAACGCGTCAATCATGTGTGCGTGAAAAACAAAATTGACAGAGAGTTGTGCGGGAGTTTCTGTGCGATACTGTTTATTTTAGGTAGCATTCGGCAAAATTTGACGGAGTTTCTGCAGCACAAGAATCAAAGGAGATGGCAGCGAGGAGCGACGCGTACGTATGACTGACGCGTGCGCGTGAATTGGAGGTATCCATGGCGACGCGTGCGCGTGAATGACGCGTGCGCGTAACTGACGCGTGCGCGTGACTGACGCGTACGCGTGAATTGAAGATTTGCTAAGTGACGCGTCCGCGTGACCGACACGTCCGCATGACTTGCGAAAAAGACCATTGTAACACCCTAAGTTAAATCTTATCCATGAAGGTCTTTAAATAAGGTGCCACACTTAATTGAGATAGGAAATGAACTTAATCGTTATGCAAGGGAGGAGGAAGTGCGCGTGAAGGGAAAAACGAGTAGCACTAAAACGATGGAAGTGAATATAATAAATATGAAATAATAACTTATCCATGAGTATGGTTCAAAATAAAATGCTTAGAGGTAATTATAACAAAGAAACTAATACATCCTAACTAATTTCGTCGAAGAGGCTCCCATCCTAACCTTGATCGGGACCCTTCAGTTATTCACGAATCGGGGTACCAGTGGTCTTCCACCAACACCTTTCCGCGCAGTGAAGATCCGGTTCCGTTATGTGGGATGAACTAAGACTCGACGGGCAGCTGGGATTCTTTCTCCACGAACTCTCGACCTAAGTAGACAGTTTGGAGCATGGTAGTAGTGGTCGTAACTATCCACGCGTGCTTCGAGAGGTCATACTCAGAAGTTACCTTCGGAGGGCACTGCGTCGTCTCTATCTGCTGTGCCATGTTCCTCTGGAGACAGTATGGGAAAAGAAAAGGGATGAGAACCTAAGGTCTCAGTAGGAGTGATATGCAACACCTCCATGCCTATCTCCAGCTCACGTGCGGGATTTTAAAAAAAGTCGTACGATATGGCATGTAATATGATTCTTTCTTGTAAAGCACATAGGTAAAAAGAAAGGCACATAGGAAAAATAGAAGAATAGTAACATATGAAACGTCGACATGTTCATAAATAAATCTTTAGAAAAAAACATCATCATGATCAAACTTTGCCTTATACTTTCTCTTTTCCTTAACTTATAACTTTTATAAAAGATATTGAACTCAAACCGGTATAAAATGAGAGTCCCCTTCCCTTACCGAAGGTTCTTATCTCGAATGTCTTGGCGATCACCTTTCCTTATCGAAGGATCATCTCGATCAATCACCCTCCCTTACCGATGGATCATCTCGATATCTTGTCTTGGGGTCACCTTCCCTTACCGAAGGATCATTCCCTCAGTTTAATTAACAAGTATGGTTATTTAGGCATATACAAGAATAGATCATGCAAGAGGAGAGACATATACCATGATAAAATAAGCATGTTGAATAAGATTTTATAAGAAAGTAGGTACTCTCGTCCCTAGAGGGGTATTAATAATATAAAATAAATGTACATAATAAAAAAATAGGATATTTTAAATAGTTGAATAAAATAGTTATAAGAGAGCATGTACTCTTAACTCAAGGAAATATTATTATTAATCTAATGGTATAAAAGTTAATATAATTTCATGTAATAAAATGGGGGATATTAATTAGTTGAATAAAACAATTGTAAGGAAACATGTACCCTTAATGATATAATGTATAAAATATAATCTAAGTGCATATAGTAAGAAAGGGGGTATTTGAAATACTTGAATTAGATATTATAAGAAGTATATACCCTTGATCTTAATTTAAAGGAGCAATAATAACATAATGATATAAGAGGTCATTTAGTTGCACATAATAGAATAGGGTACCTTGAACAAGACACAAAAAGGAGCATGTACTCTCAACATTAAAGGGATAATAATAATGTAACGGTATCAAAGGGTCATGTAAGGGCACATAGTAAAATTAGAGTATGTTAAATAATTAAATAAAACGTTATAAAGGGGCATGTACTCTCAACATTAAAGGAATAGTAATTAAAATGTCATGTAAATGCACATAGAAAAAATATGGGATACATATTAATGGATTCAAGAGGGTATAATTGACATAATAGATAATCATGATCAATGTAGATGAGAGATAAGCAAAGAATAATTCATGCCATAAGATACATGAAAGATGGTAGCCATGCATGGATGGAAGAAAATAAAACAGAGCATACTACATGCCAACATAAAAGTAAGAAAAGCATAATTTCCTACTCTTTTTTCTAACGCTTCTTTTGAGCTTGCCTCTTGTGTTTGCACACAGAATATATTTTTTGAAGAGAGAGAATGAAGAGGATTAGTATTTGAGAGGAGTGATCTTCTACCTATGAGTGTACCCCTATTTATATACTTTCAGTGGTAGGGTGGTTGGGATAATTTTAAATTCAAAAGATAGGCGGTTATTAGATTCCTATCCATAATTCAAAATTCTAAACTCATCTCCTAACTGACTTTCAAAATTCGAATTTGATTTTGTTTCTAGAAGGGGTGAAGAGAGGTTGTTGCAACCATCGACGCGTCCGCGTGACATGCGCCACGTGTAGAAAAATGCAGAAAAATGTTGGGAGCAATTTTTGGGCTATTTTGACCCAGTTTCCAGCCTAGAAAACACATATTAGAAGCTGCAGAATGGACAAATCAAGTGGTCCCCACCCATCAGCTGAAGACTTGTTAATTAATTCGAATTTAAATTCAAATCTTATTTTGAGGAAAAGATATTATTTTTAATTTGAGATAATTAGATTTTAAATTTATGAGGATTGGTTATAAATAGGAATTTAGATGCCATCAGATTGGTAACTCTGTACATTTTACCAGAATCCTTATTTTCACCGAGTCATGAGCAACTAATCCTCCATTGTTAAGGTTAGGAGCTCTGTCTATTTGTATGGATTGATTCGTTTGATCTTTCTAATTTAATCCATGTTTTGATTTATATTTCAATAATTTGTTTTCGTTCTTTATTTTATGAATTTGGGTGGAACGGAAGTATGACCCATGTTCTAATTAAGTTCTTGTAAAACTTGGAAAAACTCTTTACTTGAACAACAACTTGAAAACATATTATCCTAAATTTCTAATTGTTTGTATTTAACATAATACGTGACATATAATCCCCTTATTTTTGGATAATTAGGATTTTTGTGGCATATAAACTGGAATTTGAACTTCACCTTCTAATTGGAATTAATTGACCAAGAAATTGGCAGTTGATGAATTTTAGAGGAGACTAGGAAGGTCTAAGGAATTAAGGTCAAGTCACATATAGTTTGCCAAGAATTAAATCTTGCATGATTAAATTAGTTAGTAAGAAAAATTAATCCGAAAAAATAGATAACTCTGAAACTTTAACTGTTTTCTCCATAGTTTATTTCCAACTCATTGCTGCTTGCTTTTTGAAATTCTTAATTTACTGTTTAATGTTCTTTGAATACCAAAACACTCTTTTCTGTTTGTCTAACTAAGCCAATCACTTAACCATTGTTGCTTAATCCATCAATCCTTGTGGGATCGACCCTTACTCACGTAAGGTATTACTTGGTACGTGATGAGCGGATAATTTGTACGCTTTCTGGCATTGTTTTTAGTATGTTTTTAGTATATTTAGTTGAGTTTTTAGTATATTTTTATTAGTTTTTAGTTTAAATTCACTTTTCTGGACTTTACTATGAGTTTGTGTGTTTTTCTGTGATTTCAGGTATTTTCTGGCTGAAATTGAGGGACCTGAGCAAAAATCTGATTCAGAGATTGAAAAGGACTGCAGATGCTGTTGGATTCTGACCTCCCTGCACTCGAAGTGGATTTTCTGGAGCTACAGAAGCTCAATTGGCGCGCTCTCAACGGCGTTGGAAAGTAGACATCCTGGGCTTTCCAGCAATATATGATAGTTCATACTTTTCCCAAGATTTGATGGCCCAAACCAGCGTTCAAAGTCACCTTCAGAATTCCCTGCGTTAAACGCCGGAACTGGCACCAAAATGGGAGTTAAACGCCCAAACTGGCATAAAAGCTGGCGTTTAACTCCAAGAAGAGTCTGTACACGAAAATGCTTCAATGCTCAGCCCAAGCACACACCAAGTGGGCCCGGAAGTGGATTTTTATGTCATTTACTCATCTCTGTACACCCTAGGCTACTAGTTCTCTATATATAGGACCTTTTACTATTGTATTTTCATCTTCTGATCTTTGGAATCTGTTGATCTTTAGATCTTTTGATCACTTTGGGAGGCTGGCCATTCGGCCATGCCTAGACCTTGTTCTTATGTATTTTCAACGGTGGAGTTTCTACACACCATAGATTAAGGTGTGGAGCTCTGCTGTACCTCGAGTATTAATGCAATTAATATTGTTCTTCTATTCAATTCCGCTTGTTCTTGTTCCAAGATATCACTTGTTCTTCAACTTGATGAATGTGATGATCCGTGACACTCATCATCATTCTCACCTATGAACGTGTGACTGACAACCACCTCCGTTCTACCTTAGATTGGGTGGATATCTCTTGGATTCTTTAACCGGAATCTTCGTGGTATAAGCTAGAACTGATGGCGGCATTCAAGAGAATCCGGAAGGTCTAAACCTTGTCTGTGGTATTCTGAGTAGGATTCAATGATTGAATGACTGTGACGAGCTTCAAACTCCTGAGGGCGGGGCGTTAGTGACAGACGCAAAAGAATCACTGGATTCTATTCCGGCCTGATCGAGAACCGACAGATGGATAGCCGTGCCGTGACAGGGTGCATTGAACATTTCCACTGAGAGGATGAGAGGTAGCTACTGACAACGGTGAAACCCTTGCATACAGCTTGCCATGGAAAGGAGTAAGAAGGATTGGATGAAGACAGTAGGAAAGCAGAGAGACGGAAGGGACAAGCATCTTCATACGCTTATCTGAAGCTCTTACCAATGAAATACATAAGTATCTCTATCTTTATCTTTATGTTTTATTCATATATCACCCATAACCATTTGAGTCTGCCTGACTAAGATTTACAAGGTGACCATAGCTTGCTTCATACCAACAATCTCCGTGGGATCGACCCTTGCTCGCGTAAGGTTTATTACTTGGACGACCCAGTGCACTTGCTGGTTAGTTGTGCGAAGTTGTGTTTATGCCATGGTATTGAACACCAAGTCTTTGGGGCCATTACTAGGGATTATTTGAGTTGTGAAAAGAAGTGATCACAATTTCGTACCACCAGTACGACCTGGTGCACTTGCCAGTTAGTTTGTGGGTTGTCAAATACCGCACCACCAACCACCGCGGAACGAGCCAAGCTCTATCCCTGGCTCGCGTCTCCTCTCTCCCTCGCGAGCTCTGATTCCCGATGGCGATGATGACTCTAAGCTTCGCCAGTGCCGTCCCCCCTCCTCCCCCTTCCCCTTCACCCTTGCCACTCTCTCTTTTCCCTTTTCCTCCCCCCTCCTGTCCTTTTCCCTTTTCCTTTCTCCCCTCCTCCCACGTTCTTTTCTTTTTTAAAATTTTAGAATTTTTTATTTGAATAGGGATATTTTAGTAATAAAATAAAAATTTTATTAAAAAAATAATTTTAATATGAAGTGAAACGTTAAGGACGATTCTAAATAAAAAATTATGTTGGGGACGGTTTCGATTTTGACTCTAAGTGTTAAGGAGCAAAACAATATTTATCTCTAATTAGAATTGCTAATACGATATTATTAAAAAAAATAGCTTAAACTCGTTATGTAAAAAATTGGTATTAATTTTTATATGTTATAAATGAATAAATAGATCGAAAGAAGAGGAATCTGTGCCATTAATATATTGTAACGTGTATAAATTAATTCAATTTTTTATTTTGATATTGTTGTATGAAACACACATATTGGACAAAAAAATGTTTAACGGAATTAGAAATTGACAATACGCCTTTCACAGATTGACAATACGTCCTATAAATTGTATTTTTACTAACAAAAATAATATTTTTTTTTATAATACACTCTCGCATATTGGCAATACGTTTTACGCGGATGGTATTTTATAAATAAAAAAAATATTCTTCTCTACAATACACTTCTGTCGAATTGTTTGTGTCACAAAGGCTCCTAAAAGTTTGTTAAACGCCAAATCACCTATATTTGAGTGATTCATCAACACTAAAATAGTATATAAAATAATTAGCTAAACTAGTTACCTCTGACAAATGAATACTATATCTATCATTTCTTATTAAATTAAAACAACATTAAAATGTTATATTAGTTTTTCTGTTGGGCATGATTTAACTTTACATTATGTTTAGTTTAAGAGAAAATAAGAGAAGTCAATGAGTAATAACTCAAATGACATAACTTTCTCATATTTAATTAAAAAATTGTGGGTTCGAGTTTCTTATTTTTAGTAAAAAAATTAAAAAAAAAATGAGTGAAAATTTTTATTTTTTTTTGTTTGGATACTTAAGAATATAGAAAAAAAAATTTCTTTATTACAAGTAAGAAAATAAAAAAATGTTATCTTTTGTATATTTACAATATTATTCATAGTTCTATTATTATTAATAATTATCAATATAAATTTAATTTTAATAGTTTTAATATATTATTATAATAGAAATTCACATTTAAATATTATATATATATTAGATAAATAATTTAAATAAAATATATAAAATTATAAATATTTTATAATATTTATAAAATACAATAAAATATAACTAAATAAAAATATTTATACTTTATTTTATTATTATAAGAATATTAATGTAATTTTATATTATTATAATTTTTTTATTTAAAATTTTTTTTATTTTTTTATTTATTTTCTCTTCATTCAAACAAAACACAAATAATTCTATTTTTTATATTTTTTTCTTTTATTTTCTTTTTTCTATTTTTTTATTTTCTTTTCTATATCCAGATAAAGCCTTAATGTTATGTTATTCCTCAATGTTCCCTGATAGAAACGAAAGTAAACGCTAAATGGAATAAAAAAAATTCAAACAGGGTTACCTATAAAAAGAAAACTTTAACGACTCAACTAATTGAGAAGGTAAATCACCCGATAGCTATAGAATAAGACTTCTTGTTGATTTTTTTTTTTTAATAAAGAAAAGTTCGTTATTTATTATTATTGATATAATTTTAACGTTTATAGATATCGATGGAGCATCAGATTGACCTTATTAAGTTATTCCACAAACACTGCCAACAAAATAAAAAAAATTGGCCTTCCTAATAGGAGGGGCTAGGGACGGACCAAGCACAACAATGAGGGGCACTTGTTTTTATAGTATTTTTTTAATTTTTATTTTGAAAAATATAGTTATATATAATATGTTTTCACTTTAAATTTTAAATGATCTTATTACAAATAAAATAAATTTAATTAGCTAAAATTTTAAATTTACTTTTTTATTTTTCCATCATTTGACTATTATTTAACCTAATCAAATTTAATTATTGTACGTCATTCTTTTGTTCTCTTAAACCCTCTTTTTATGTTTATATTTTCAACTTTTTTTTTTATTCTTTGCCTAGTGGTTATCTTCTCTTCGTTAAAAAGTAAATTTTAAATTTTCCAATTTTTTTATATAGCTTTCCATGACTCTATGTATCTTTCAATTTCATTATTTCTCTTTTTGTTATTTTTAATTGCAATTTTTAATTCAAACAATTATAGTTTAGGTATTAATCTAATATTTTATTTTTTTGTGACTTTATATATTTTATTTTATTCTCGATTTATTCATCCTTATTACTTATTTTTTATCTTTTATTCTATTATATGTACTTATGTTACATATAAAATTTTAAAATGAACTGATTAATTTACTAAATTTAGAATATGTTTTTTATTTTAAAAAATAATGATAAAAAAATATTTTAATTATAATATATAATTAAACAGATGCATAAAATCTTTTATCTAATTAATATTATATCAAAATTAAATTAAAAAATATATAACAAATTTAATTATTTTAAAAAAAATAAAAAAATTATAAATTATGTTTCTATTATTTTGTATAAACATACTTTTCATATAAAAATCTAATTTTTCTAGTATTTATATATAATTCTAATTTCAAATTATAAATACTAATATATCATTTAGGCGCTAATATGCTAGTTAATTCAATCTTTTATTATTAAATGTGTAAAAAAAATTAGTTAGGATAATAAGTTATCTATAATTTAATTAAAATATTTTAATTTTAAATTTTAGAAATAAAAAAATATTTTTTATAAATAATATATAATGAATAGTATTTTAAAAATAAAAGTGTTCACTAACTCTTTTTAATTTTTATATCTCTATATAATTAATAATATTTAACAAAACTTATTTAATATATATATATATATATATATATATATATATATATATATATATATATTTACCCCACTCCTAAAATTTTCTTGGTCCGTCACTGACAGGGGCATTAGATTATATGACAAATTTATATACACCATGAATCAAAATCAATTCAACTATAAATAAATAAATGGATCACAAAAGAAAATCGAATTTAACAACTAGCCAACTACAAAAATGTAAGAAGAATAAGCAGTATTTATCTCTTTACCACCAACCACCCTATCCAAAACAAATGTGAAATGGTACGTAGTCAACAGCTTCCTCAAAATAATAATAATAATAAATTGGGTAATTTGAAGAACAAAACCAGAAGTTTACCAAAACATAAAACCATGTTAATTTTTATTGTTCTCATGACAAGCACAAACAGGTCAATCCATCAAAGTCCTCATTCGAGATTGTAGAGTTAATTACTATAATCAGAACAGGAAAACATAGATATGAGACATTTGTATTGCCACCAATTTGATTTTGATTTCAATAGTCGTGATCAGCAATAAGTGTAAGCATACTATGATACCGATCAACCTGTAAAATGGATTACATGATCTAATGATTTGTCCAACAAGACATCAAAATTTACAATGTCAAAAAAGAAAATGCATCTCAAGTACCAAACCCATATGAACAATTTGGGAGGACTGACCAAGAAATATAAAATATCCTGATAGCCTCAGAAAACTGTTACAATTGCTACCAAGGTTTAAGGTCAGCCACAGGTCCAGCAGTCCAATTCAAGACCTTCTCCCCTGGTTTCAAGAACGCATTCTTGTCGTGTGGCAATTTCCGGGCAAGGCCATTCAAAACTTGATGGAAAGCATCTCCCGGTTGAGCAGGTTGTGGGAAAAGCATAGCTTGCTTCATGGAAGGGTTAGCAAGCAATCTTTGTTTCCTTAGTATAACTTCTGGTGGGATGGATGTGAGTATAGTATCCAACTTAGGGACATCCTCCTCATCGACAAACACCCCAATCTCTTCCCATGGAATTGCATCAGCAAATGGCAGGACAATATCATCTGCAATAATAACAGGGATGCAACCAAATATCACAGCCTCAACCAATCTTGGGCTCCAAGGGGCCCATCCAAGCGGACACAAACAAAACACGGCTCGTTGCATGTCCTCATAGTATGTGGTTGGATGTTCGGTGGAAATGTCAAATAATGGATTGTCCTTAAAGTTCTCCCACACTGCTGCTCTTGCACCTCTGTAAGATTCAAAAACAAAGTCAGGATAATTTTTCCATCCTGAGTTTGATCTGTTATGAAAGCATAAATGCATTAACCAAACATCATTTTTTATTTTCTTCAATTTTCAATCAGAGGCTTCGGCCATGAATATAATTAATCTCAATATGGTTAACCAGTTTTTATTAATTATATAACTCAAAGTCATTCATTCTTCATAAGATGAAAATAAATGAAAAGGTCCTGCATCCGAAAATTCCAATGAACTTGTAAAAGAACTACCTTGCATAGTATCCACCTTCAGGGTCATTTCCAACATCATAAAAAAGTCCTCTGAAGTAAACAAAAATGGACCTGGGGGTCTTATCAGGAATTAAATGTGTATGCATTTTTTGTGGTGGAGCATATGGAGGAATGGTGATTGAACCCTCTTTCAAGCATACATGATTCCTCTGTCCAAATGTTTGAACCAATGTTGCACGCTGTAGCAGCGGAAGAATCCCTCTCTCAATTGCCTTTTCTTCCTGAGACAACATAAATAATATAAATGCACAAAGGATAATCCACAATCCGCATTAATGGTGGAAGTGGGAGTACTTCTCAAGAAATTACACATTTGGTTCAAATAGTTAAGTAGCACTAATAGTGATATAAATAATAGAAAGTAAAAATTTATATACTAAATTTCTTACTTGATAATGAAAACATGCCCCAAAGTCATGAGGAACTACAAAGAAATGATCAGCACCTTCTGTCCGGTTCCAATAAGGCCAATTTGCAGAAATAAGCTGTATGGCACTTCTCATCATTCGTGGTGATTTGAAGGGCAAAGGGAGACCATTTGGTGTCAAGTCACAGGTAGTATATACAGGGGTATAAAACCAATCAGCTTCTTCAGGATTAAGAGTTCGGACAGGGCTAGATAACAGAAACCGGTGCATAAAGATCTCGGCAGCAAACATATGGTTGAGGCATCTTGGGTCCTTTTGCAGAATTTTCTTATTATATTTACTTGGAAGTTCATAAACAAAAACTTTCAACCTTCCCACTGGATCATCTTCCAATACATCACCAGCACTACCTACAATCAATTTGACAACAGCACGCTAAATGCTTAAAGAATGATCTCTCCAGAAACAAAATTGCTTAATGCAAGTGTAGAAATAGCACACAAGACTGCGTAGAAGGCTATAAGCACCTTACATATGCAGTTATGCATTTTCAAAGCTCTAGACCTAATTGTCGGCACTGATCTTTAGGAAGATGTAAATAAAATACCAACTAGAGCAGAACTACAAAAGACAAGAATCTGTCTGGGGCACGCCCTTCAAGTGAAATCCTTCTTTAACTAATCGAAGTAATTTCAATGCATAACTTACTATTGCTAAACACAGACCATTTATGGAAAACAGGTAAGAGTCAGCACAGCCAATCCATTAATTCTGAAGTTACTCAATATAGTTAATAGGTAATTATGGCATTGCCAATCATTGGAGAAAACAACCTCAGCTCCTAAATGGATTATGCTACGTCATTAAACTTGAAACAATATATGTTTTAGTATTTATAGTATCTAACTAGAAGGCTTGGAACTTCAAAAATTTGGATCTTAAGAGTAACTAACAATGCTTTCTGATTGAAATTGCAACCTCAAATACACTACTAAACCTCAATCCAAAATAAAGGAAAGAAGTAGAGAAAACCAAAATCACCTGAAATCCTTTCGGTGGGTTGGTTCCTGCGCAGCTCGACAGAATCAGTTGCAAAGAGAGAAGCAGAAAGAAGAACCCCAAGAAGAGCCCACTTCAAAGGTCCCATTTTTATGTTTAGCTCGGTGACACAACCCCAAGAAGAAAAGGAAGAAGGGTAAGTGAAGAGCTATAATAATAAGGAAACGAATGTTTACGAGGAGGCGATGGTTAAGAAGTCGCGAGGGAAAGCGGTTGTGGGAGGGTTTCTTAGGAATGGGGCTTCTTCTTCACACAGCAAATCAGCTTCAACGAAAGGGAAAGACAAGAGAAAGAAGTGAATTTGCTTTGAATCTCGGGCTTGGATGGGGATTTTTCTGGTTTAATGCGGTTTTCTTCAAGGCAGGTTGGATAACACGTCAATCTCAGACAACCATTTACGTCAACTTGTATTCTAAACGACTCCATTATTCCCCTAATAGGTTTTTGTTTTGGTGCCACCAATATATTTTCATTTCAAAAGAATAGTCAAGATTTGGATATATTTTTTATTTATATTAACTAGTTAGGAATTTAATTTTAAAATATTTTATTATGGTTATCTAAATAAATTATGTATTTAAATAATAAATTTAAATTTTAATTAATCTTATGTAATAATATACTATTTGTTAGAATATTTTTATACAAACAATGTATAAAATTTATATTTTTAGTTAAATATACATAAATTATCTAATCATTTTTTGTTATATGATTTTTTTGTTTTTATTAAGAACTTTGACAAATATTCTTAGCATTTGTTAGTTAAATGTTCAAATTTGATATTATCACTTTTTTAAACTAACATTAGTAATAATTATTGAGTAAATTATTATTTTTATACATAAAACTTAGAATATTGTGGGGGGTTGGGGTCGGGGATGCAGTGCTCAAGAACACAGCACTGCTGTTTAAGTGGTAGTAGCGGTTTTTCAAGAAAGATTATCCGTTACAGAAGAAGATTGTCTGTTTGTGTAACAATTTGAATCCCAAGGTTATGCTTTCTAGTCAGACTTTACCGGTGAAGGGAGGCCCCTCGAAAGAGATCTGTCAGTTGGATATAAAAGCACAACAGGTAAAAGAAAAAGTTATTAGTGGGCTGGCAATGAAAGTTAGTGATGGACGAAGGACACTGTTTTTGGAAGATATCTGGTCCAGGGTGGTCCTCTGAAAGTGCGTTTTTCAAGGCTCTTCTCTGTTTTAAACCAGCAAGGATCTGTGATAGGGGATTGTGAGTTCTGGGACGGATTAGAGTGGATTTGAAATTTCCATTGGAGGAGGGAGCTGTTTCAATGGGAGTTGGAACTAGTTCACCAACTTCATGATATGTTAAGACCAGTGAAGCTATCAGCTGACAGAGAAGATAATCTTGTTTGAAAATTTGATAATAAAGGTATTTTTTCTACTAACTCTTTTCTGCAGGTGTTGCAATCGGAGACTCTTTCGGAGGAGATTACGAGTTATAACTTCACAAGTTCGATCTGGAAAGGGTTAGTTCCACCTAGAATTGAACTGTTTGGTTGGTTTGTTTTAGTCGGTAGAGTGAATACTAAAGAAAGGTTGAGTAGATTAGGCATAGCTCGCCAGCATGATAGTATTTGTGTCTTGTATAAAAAAGAGATCGAATGTGTTCATCATTTGTTTGTGTTCTGTGAGTTTACGTGGCAGGTGTGGTGCGTCTGGTTGAGATATTTTCATAGAGATTCAGCTATCCCAGAAAGTATTGAAGGATTGTTTGAGAGTTGGAATGGAACACCTAATAGAAAAAAGGAGCAGAAAAGGTGGCTGACTGGGTTTTTTGCGGTTATTTGGAACGTGTGGTTGGAACGCAATAATAGAATTTTTGTAAGGTCCCACATTGGTTGGGGAGGGGAACGAAGCATGCCTTATAAGGGTGTGGATACCTCTCCCTAGCATGACGCGTTTTGACGAGTGAGTGGGGGGGGGGGTTCGGCTAGCATCCCTATCGTCAAAGGCAAACCGTGAGGCCTTGTATGCCAAAGCGGACAATATCGTGCTAGCGGGTGGTCTGGGCTGTTACAAATGGTATCAGAGCCAGAACCCAGATCGATGTGCCAGCGAGGGCGCTGGGCTTCCTTAGGGGGTGGATTGTAAGGTCCCATATCGGTTGGGGAGGGGAACGAAGCATGCCTTATAAGGGTGTGGATACCTCTCCCTAGCATGACGCGTTTTGACGAGTGAGTGTGGGGAGCTTCGGCTAGCATCCCTATCGTCAAAGGCAAAACCGTGAGGCCTTGTGTGCCAAAGCGGATAATATCGTGCTAGCGAGTGGTCTGGACTGTTACAATTTTCAACAATAAAGAGGTAACTGTTGATGTCATACAGAACAGGTGGTGGGCGAAATTGTGATCATCAATGGCGCCATCAACATGGTACGCTCATTGCAATCTCAACTCTCTATCACAACTCCGCACAACTAACCAGCAAGTGCACTGGGTCGTCCAAGTAATAAACCTTACGCGAGTAAGGGTCGATCCCACGGAGATTGTTGGTATGAAGCAAGCTATGGTCACCTTGTAAATCTTAGTCAGGCAGACTCAAATGGGTATGGGTGATATATGAATAAAACATAAAGATAAAGATAGAGATACTTATGTATTTCATTGGTGAGAGCTTCAGATAAGCGTATGAAGATGCTTGTCCCTTCCGTCTCTCTGCTTTCCTACTGTCTTCATCCAATCCTTCTTACTCCTTTCCATGGCAAGCTTATGCAAGGGTTTCACCGTTGTCAGTGGCTACCTCCCATCCTCTCAGTGGAAATGTTCAACGTACCCTGTCACGGCACGGCTATCCATCTGTCGATTCTCAATCAGGCCGGAATAGAATCCAGTGATTCTTTTGCGTCTGTCACTAACGCCCCGCCCTCAGGAGTTTGAAGCTCGTCACAGTCATTCAATCATTGAATCCTACTCAGAATACCACAGACAAGGTTTAGACCTTCCGGATTCTCTTGAATGCCGCTATCAGTTCTGGCCTATACCACGAAGACTCTGATCTCACGGAATGGCTGGCTCATTTGTCAGGCGAGCGCTCGGTTGTCAGGCGATCAACCATGCGTCGTGTATCAGGAATCCAAGAGATATTCACCCAATCTAAGGTAGAACGGAGGTGGTTGTCAGTCACACGTTCATAGGTGAGAATGATGATGAGTGTCACGGATCATCACATTCATCAAGTTGAAGAACAAGTGATATCTTGGAACAAGAACAAGCGGAATTGAATAGAAGAACAATAGTAATTGCATTAATACTCGAGGTACAGCAGAGCTCCACACCTTAATCTATGGTGTGTAGAAACTCCACCATTGAAAATACATAAGAACAAGGTCTAGGCATGGCCGAATGGCCAGCCTCCCAAAGTGATCAAAAGATCTAAAGATCAAAAGATTCCAAAGATCAGAAGATGAAAATACAATAGTAAAATGTCCTATATATAGAGAACTAGTAGCCTAGGGTGTACAGAGATGAGTAAATGACATAAAAATCCACTTCCGGGCCCACTTGGTGTGTGCTTGGGCTGAGCATTGAAGCATTTTCGTGTAGAGACTCTTCTTGGAGTTAAACGCCAGATTTTATGCCAGTTTGGGCGTTTAACTCCCACTTTGGTGCCAGTTCCGGCGTTTAACGCTGGGAATTCTGAAGGTGACTTTGAACGCCGGTTTGGGCCATCAAATCTTGGGCAAAGTATGGACTATCATATATTGCTGGAAAGCCCAGGATGTCTACTTTCCAACGCCATTGAGAGCGCGCCAATTGGGCTTCTGTAGCTCCAGAAAATCCACTTCGAGTGCAGGGAGGTCAGAATCCAACAGCATCTGCAGTCCTTTTCAGTCTCTGAATCAGATTTTTGCTCAGGTCCCTCAATTTCAGCCAGAAAATACCTGAAATCACAGAAAAATACACAAACTCATAGTAAAGTCCAGAAAAGTAAATTTTAACTAAAAACTAATAAAAATATACTAAAAACTCAACTAAATATACTAAAAACATACTAAAAACAATGCCAAAAAGCGTACAAATTATCCGCTCATCACAACACCAAACTTAAATTGTTGCTTGTCCTCAAGCAACTTAAAATCAAATAAGATAAAAAGAAGAGAATATGCAATAAATTCCAAAAACATCTATGAAGATCAGTATTAATTAGATGAGCGGGGCTTTTAGCTTTTTGCCTCTGAACAGTTTTGGCATCTCACTCTATCCTTTAAAATTCAGAATGATTGGCTTCTTTAGGAACTCAGAATCCGGATAGTGTTATTGATTCTCCTATTTAAGTATGATGATTTTTGAACACAACTACTTTATGAGTCTTGGCCGTGGCCCAAAGCACTCTGTCTTCCAGTATTACCATCGGATACATACATGCCACAGACACATAATTGGGTGAACCTTTTCAGATTGTGACTCAGCTTTGCTAGAGTCCCCAATTAGAGGTGTCCAGGGTTCTTAAGCACACTCTTTTTGTCTTGGATCACAACCTTATTTCTTTCTTTTTCTTTCTTTTTCTCTTTCCTTTTTTTTCGTTTTTTTTTGTATTCACTGCTTTTTCTTGCTTCAAGAATCATTTTTATGATTTTTCAGATCCTCAGTAACATGTCTCTTTTTTCATCATTCTTTCAAGAGCCAACATTCATGAACCGCAAATTCAAAAAACATATGCACTGTTTAAGCATACATTCAGAAAACAAAAGTATTGCCACCACATCAAAATAATTAATCTGTTATAAAATTTGAAATTCATGCAATTCTTCTCTTTTTCAATTAAGAACATTTTTCATTTAAGAAAGGTGATGGATTCATAGGACATTCATAACTTTAAGGCATAGACACTAAGACACTAATGATCATAAGACACAAACATGGACAAACATAAGCATAAAAATTCGAAAAACAAGAAAATAAAGAACAAGGAGATTAAAGAACGGGTCCACCTCAGTGATGGCGGCTTGTTCTTCCTCTTGAAGGTCTTATGGAGTGCTTGAGCTCCTCAATGTCTCTTCCTTGTCTTTTGTTGCTCCTCTCTCATGATTCTTTGATCTTCTCTAATTTCATGGAGGAGGATGGAATGTTCTTGGTGCTCCACCCTTAGTTGTCCCATGTTGGAACTCAATTCTCCTAGGGAGGTGTTGATTTGCTCCCAATAGTCTTGTGGAGGAAAGTGCATCCCTTGAGGCATCTCAGGGATTTCATGATGAGATGGGTCTCTTGTTTGCTCCATCCTTTTCTTAGTGATGGGCTTGTCCTCATCAATGAGGATGTCTCCTTCTATGTCAACTCTTACTGAATAACAGAGGTAACAAATGAGATGAGGAAAGGCTAACCTTGCCAAGGTGGAGGACTTGTCCGCCACCTTATAGAGTTTTTGGGCTATAACCTCATGAACTTCCACTTCTTCTCCAATCATGATGCTATGGATCATGATGGCCCGGTCTAGAGTAACTTCAGACCGGTTGCTAGTGGAAATGATTGAGCGTTGGATAAACTCCAACCATTCTCTAGCCACGGGCTTGAGGTCATGCCTTCTTAATTGAACCGGCTTCCCTCTTGAATTTCTCTTCCATTGGGCGCCCTCTTCACAGATGTCTATGAGGACTTGGTCCAACCTTTGATCAAAGTTGAGCCTTCTAGTGTAAGGATGTTCATCTCCTTGCATTATGGGCAAGTTGAATGCTAACCTTATATTTTTTGGACTAAAATCCAAGTATTTCCCCCGAACCATAGTAAGCCAATTCTTTGGATCCGGGTTCACACTTTGATCATGGTTCTTGGTGATCCATGCATTGGCATAGAACTCTTGAACCATTAAGATTCCGACTTGTTGAATGGGGTTGGTGAGAACTTCCCAACCTCTTCTTCGAATCTCATGTCGGATCTCCGGATATTCACTCTTTTTGAGTGAAAAAGGGACCTCGGGGATCACCTTCTTCAAGGCCACAACTTCATAGAAGTGGTCTTGATGCACCCTTGAGATGAATCTCTCCATCTCTCATGACTCGGAGGTAGAAGCTTTTGCCTTCCCTTTCCTCTTTCTAGAGGTTTCTCCGGCCTTGGATGCCATAAATGGTTATGAAAAAACGAAAAGCAATGCTTTTACCACACCAAACTTAAAAGGTTTGCTCGTCCTCGAGCAAAAGAAGAAAGAATAGAGGAGAAGAAGAAGAAAATGGAGGAGATGGAGGAGGTTGTGTGGTTCGGCCAAAAGGGGAAAGAAGTAGTGGTTAGGGTGTGTGAAAGTGAAGGAGTGAAGATGGGTTATATATGGGTGAAGGGAGGGGTAGGGTTCGGCCATTATGGGTGGGTTTGGGAGGGAAAGTGGTTTGAATTTGAATGGTGAGGTAGGTGGGGTTTTATGAAGCATGGATGTGAGTGGTGAAGAGAAAGATGGGATTTGATAGGTGAAGGGTTTTTGGGGAAGAGGTGTTGAGGTGATTGGTGAATGGGTGAAGAAGAAGAGAGAGGGTGGCGGGGTAGGTGGGGATCCTGTGGGGTCCACAGATCCTGAGGTGTCAAGGAAAAGTCATCCCTGCACCAAATGGCATGCAAAAATGCGTTTTGAGCCAATTCTGGCGTTAAACGCCGGGCTGGTGCCCATTTCTGGCGTTTAACGCCAAGTGCTTGCCCATATCTGGCGTTTAACGCCAGTCTGGTGCCCCTTTCTGGCGTTAAACGCCCAGAATGGTGCCAGACTGGGCGTTAAACGCCCATCTGCTAGCCTTACTGGCATTTAAACGCCAGTAGGTTCTTCCTCCAGGGTGTGCTATTTTTCTTCCTGTTTTTCATTCTGTTTTTGCTTTTTCAATTGATTTTGTGACTTCTTATGATCATCAACCTACAAAAAAAACATAAAATAACAAAGGGAAATAGATAAAATATAACATTGGGTTGCCTCCCAACAAGCGCTTCTTTAATGTCAGTAGCTTGACAGAGGGCTCTCATGGAGCCTCACAGATACTCAGAGCAATGTTGGAACCTCCCAACACCAAACTTAGAGTTTGAATGTGGGGGCTCTGTTTGACTCTGTTTTGAGAGAAGCTCTTCATGCTTCCTCTCCATGGTGACAGAGGGATATCCTTGAGCCTTAAACACAAAGGATTCTTTGTTCACTTGAATGATCAGTTCACCTCTATCAACATCAATCACAGCCTTAGCTGTGGCTAGGAAGGGTCTGCCAAAGATGATGGATTCATCCATGCACTTCCCAGTCTCTAGGACTATGAAATCAGCAGGGATGTAATGGTCTTCAATCTTCACCAAAACATCCTCTACAAGTCCATAAGCTTGTTTTCTTGAATTGTCTGCCATCTCTAGTGAGATTCTTGCAGCTTGTACCTCAGAGATCCCTAGCTTCTCCATTACAGAGAGAGGCACGAGGTTTACACTTGACCCTAAGTCACACAGAGCCTTCTTGAAGGTCATGGTGCCTATGGTACAAGGTATTGAAAACTTCCCAGGATCTTGTCTCTTTTGAGGTAATTTCTGCCTAGACAAGTCATCCAGTTCTTTGGTGAGCAAAGGAGGTTTGTTCTCCCAAGTCTCATTTCCAAATAACTTGTCATTTAGCTTCATGATTGCTCCAAGGTATTTAGCAACTTGCTCTTCAGTGACATATTCATCCTCTTCAGAGGAAGAATACTCATCAGAGCTCATGAATGGCAGAAGTAAGTCCAGTGGAATCTCTATGGTCTCATTTTGAGCCTCAGATTCCCATGGTTCCTCATTAGGGAACTCATTGGAGGTCAGTGCACGCCCATTGAGGTCTTCCTCAGTGGCGTTCACTTCCTCTCCTTCCTCTCCAAATTCGGCCATGTTGATGGCCTTGCACTCTCCTTTTGGATTTTCTTCTGTATTACTTGGAAGAGTACTAGGAGGGAGTTCAGTAATTTTCTTGCTCAACTGTCCCACTTGTGCCTCCAAGTTTCTAATGGAGGATCTTGTTTCAGTCATGAAACTTTGAGTGGTTTTGATTAGATCAGAGACCATGGTTGCTAAGTCAGAGTGGTTCTGCTTAGAATTCTCTGTCTGTTGCTGAGAAGATGATGGAAAAGGCTTGCCATTGTTAAACCTGTTTCTTCCACCATTATTGTTGTTGAAACCTTGTTGAGGTCTCTCTTGATTCTTCCATGAGAAATTTGGATGATTTCTCCATGAAGAATTATAGGTGTTTCCATAGGGTTCTCCCATGTAATTCACCTCTTCCATTGAAGGGTTCTCAGGATCATAAGCTTCTTCTTCAGATGAAGCATCCTTAGTACTGCTTGGTGCATTTTGCATTCCAGACAGACTTTGAGAAATCAAATTGACTTACTGAGTCAATATTTTGTTCTGAGCCAGTATGGCATTGGTGAACGAAATTGTGATTCTTAATTAATGGCTCTTTGGCATGTGCCAAAAAGAACTAACTCAACTAACTGATTACTTTCTTTTCACAACTCCGTTCAACTAACCAGCAAGTGCACTGGGTCGTCCAAGTAATACCTTACGCGAGTAAGGGTCGATCCCACAGAGATTATTGGCTTGAAGCAATCAATGTTATTTTATTAATCTTAGTCAGGAGGCTAAGGAAGTTATTTGGATTTATTTGTAAAAAGCCAAACTACAAACTACTTAAAGTTGTAAGTTAAAATAATAGAGAATAACAGCGTTACTTGTTGTGCAGTAATGGGAAATATGTTGGAGTTTTGGAGATGCTTTGTCCTTTGAACTTCAACTCTTCCTTGAAATCCTCTTCTCACACGCAAGTTCTTTCCATGGCAAGCTCTATGTAGGGTGTCACCGTTGTCAGTGGCTACTTCCCATCCTCTCAGTGAAAACGTTCCTATGCTCTGTCACAGCACGGCTAATCATCTGTCGGTTCTCAATCAGGTTGGAATAGAATCCATTGATTCTTTTGCGTCTGTCACTAACGCCCAGCCCTCAGGAGTTTGAAGCACGTCACAGTCATTCAATCCCGGAATCCTACTCAGAATACCACAGACAAGGTTTAGACTTTCCGGATTCTCATGAATGCCGCCATCTATCTAGCTTATACCACGAAGATTCTGTTGGGGAATCTAAGAGATATTCATTCAGTCTGATGTAGAATGGAGGTGGTTGTCAGGCACACGTTCATGGGTTGAGGAAGGTGATGAGTGTCACGGATCATCACCTCCTTCACAGTTAAGCGCGAATAAACATCTTAGATAAGAACAAGCGTGTTTGAATGGAAAACAAAGGAATTGTATTGAATCATCGAGATGCTGCAGAGCTCCTCACCCCCAACAATGGAGTTTAGAGACTCATGCCGTCAAAAGTATGTAATTCAGATCTGAAAATGTCATGAGGTACAAGGAATGTCTGTAAAAGTTGTTTAAATAGTAAACTAGTAACCTAGGTTTACAGAAAATGAATAAACTAAGATAATTGGTGCAGAAATCCACTTCTGGGGCCCACTTGGTGTGTGCTGGGGCTGAGATCAAAGCTATCCACGAGTAGAGGCCTTTCTTGGCGTTAAACTCCAGGTTATGACGTGTTTTGGGCGTTCAACTCCGGACCATGACGTTTTTCTGGCGTTTAACTCCAGACAGCAGCATGAACTTGGCGTTCAACGCCAAGTTACGTCGTCTATTCTTGCGAAAAGTATGGACTATTATATATTGATGGAAAGCCCTGGATGTCTACTTTCCAACGCCGTTGAGAGCGCGCCAATTGGACTCCTGTAGCTCCAGAAAATCCATTTCGAGTGCAGGGAGGTCAGGATCCAACAGCATCAGCAGTCCTTTTTCAGCCTAAGTCAGATTTTTGCTCAGCTCCCTCAATTTCAGTCAGAAAATACCTGAAATCACAGAAAAATACACACACTCATAGTAAAGTCCAGAAATATGATTTTTGCTTAAAAACTAATAAAATTCTATTAAAAACTAACTGAAACATGCTAAAATCTACATGAAATTACCCCCAAAAAGCGTATAAAATATCCGCTCATCACAACACCAAACTTAAACTGTTGCTTGTCCTCAAGCAACTAGATAAATAAAATAGGCTTTAGCAGAAATTAAGAAGTAATAATATTTTAGAGTTTTAAATGAAGCTCATATTCTTATTAGATGAGCGGGGCTTGTAGCTTTTTGTTTCTGAACAGTTTTGGCATCCCCCTGTATCTTTAAATTTTCAGAATAATTGGCATCCTTAGGAACTCAGAATTCAGATAGTATTATTGACTCTCCTAGTGTAGGATGTTGATTCTTGAACACAGTTATTTTATGAGTCTTGGCTGTGGCCCTAAGCACTTTGTTTTCCAGTATTACCACCAGATACATAAATGCCACAGACACATAACTGGGTGAACCTTTTCAGATTGTGACTTAGCTTTGCTAAAGTCCCCAGTTAGTGGTGTCCAGAGCTCTTAAGCACACTCTTTTGCTTTGGATCACGACTTTAACCACTCAGTCTCAAGCTTGTAACTTGGACCTGCATGCCACAAGCATATGGTTAGGGACAGCTTGGTTTAGCCGCTTAGGCCTGGATTTTATTTCCTTAGGCCCTCCTATCCATTGATGCTCAAAGCCTTGGATCCCTTTTTTACTCTTGGCTAGTGCTCATGGCTTGTTGTTTTTTTGTTTTTTTTTGTTTTTTTTTTGTTTTTTTTTTGAACTGCTTTTTCTTGCTTCAAGAATCAATTTCATGATTTTTCAGATCATCAATAATATTTTTCGTGTTCCTCATTCTTTCAGGAGCCAATATTCATAAAATTCAAGATAAAATTTATGCACTGTTCAAGCATTCATTCAGAGAACAAAAAGTATTGCCACCACATATAATTAATTATAGTCTTTATTACTAAGAACTCATAAATATAGATTACTTCTTTATTCTAAAAAATTCTACTACTTTATTCATGCCTGATGATGATGAGAAAAATAAATTATAGCTTAATTGGAAATAAAATCAAAATAGACATACTAATTACTACTACTGCTATATAACATCTAAGGTAAAATCCTATAATAATACTATCACAGAGTTAAAGCTGGAATTAGAGCTTAACAACCTGTATTTTGGGAAGTGGATGTTCCTTCAAGAATCTGACGCTTCAGCTCCCTTAAGTTCACATCCTTGCTCTTCCTGTTCTCTTAGGTGCCATGATCTTAATGAGTTTTAGCTCAGTGATCATGGCAATTCACACCAAACTTAGAGGTTTGCTTGTCCTCAAGCAAAAGAAAGGAAAGGAGAGGAGTAGAAGGAAAGGCATTTTCACATAAAGATAAGATGAGTTGAAAAGGATATGAGAAGAAATTAAAAATATTTGAAAAAGAATTGGATTGGAAAAAGATTTGTGTTTATGAATTAAGATACATTTGATATTTTTGAAAGAGGGATTTTAGAAATTAGGGTTCTTAGAAAACCAATTTGATTTTGAAGGATGACATTTTGAAACATGTTTATGCAAGAAATCATGAATTGAAACTTAAAAATTTAGAAAATTTGTAAAGAAAAACGAATTTTTACCTCCTCCCACCATCCTGGCGTTAAACGCCCACATGGTGCATGTTTTGGGCGTTTAACGCCCACATGTTGCTTCTCCTGGGCGTTCAACGCCCATTTGGTGCTTCTTTCTGGCGTTGAACGCCAGAAAGTCCTTCGTCACTGGGCGTTTTTCTGAACGCCCAGGATGCTAGCAGACTGGCGTTAAACGCCCAGAAGGTGCATCTTTCTGGCGTTTAACGCCCAGAAGATGCTCCTTTCTGGCGTTTAACGCCCAGATGGCTACCCTTACTGGCGTTAAACGCCCAGTGGGAGCTTCTTTTGGGCGTTTAACGCCCAAAGTATTTCTTACTGGCTTTTTCACGCCAGTGAGCTTCCAAATTTCCCTGTAACTCTGTGACTTCAACCAATTGCTATTTTACCTTGAAGAGATTTGGACCTATACCTGTAAAAAAGAAATTTATATAATTAGTAAATATACTTTGTAAATGGCTGGGTTGCCTCCCAGCAAGCGCTTCTTTAATGTCATTAGCTGGACTATCACTGAGTTCTAATCAAGTCTCAGTTTCGAGCATTCTTGCTCGAAGTTACTTTCAAGATAATGTTTAATTCTCTGTCCATTAACAATGAACTTTTTGTTGGATTCATTATCCTGAAGCTCTACGTATCCATATGGTGATACGCTCGTAATCACATATGGACCTCTCCACCGGGATTTTAATTTCCCGGGGAATATTTTGAGCCTGGAATTAAATAGCAGAACTTTCTGCCCTGGCTCAAAGACTCTGGATGACAATTTCTTATCATGCCATCTTTTTGCTTTTTCTTTGTAAATTTTTGCATTCTCGAAAGCATTGAGTCTAAATTCCTCTAGCTCATTTAACTGGAGCAATCGTTTTTCTCCAGCTAATTTGGCATCAAGGTTTAGGGATCTGGTTGCCCAGTAGGCCTTATGTTCCAGTTCCACTGGCAAGTGACATGCCTTTCCATACACCAGCTGGTATGGAGAGGTCCCTATAGGGGTCTTGAATGCTGTTCTGTATGCCCACAGAGCATCATCCAAGCTCCTTGCCCAATCCTTTCTACGGTTAATTACAGTCCGTTCCAGGATTCTTTTGAGTTCTCTATTTGAGACTTCAGCTTGCCCATTAGTTTGTGGGTGATATGGAGTAGCTACCCTGTGGCTAACTCCATAACGCACCAGAGCAGAGTAAAGCTGTTTATTGCAGAAATGAGTGCCCCCATCACTGATTAACACTCTAGGGATACCAAATCTGCTGAAGATGTGTTTCTGGAGGAATTTCAACACTGTTTTAGTGTCATTAGTGGGTGTTACAATAGCCTCCACCCATTTGGATACATAATCCACTGCCACCAGAATATAAGTGTTTGAGTATGATGGTGGGAAAGGTCCCATGAAGTCAATGCCCCATACATCAAACAACTCAATCTCCAAGATTCCTTGCTGAGGCATGGCATAGCTGTGAGGTAGGTTGCCTGATCTTTGGCAACTGTCACAATTAAGCACAAATGCACGGGAATCTTTATAGAGAGTAGGCCAGTAGAAGCCACTTTGGAGGACTCTTGTGGCTGTTCGCTCACTTCCAAAATGTCCTCCATACTGTGATCCATGGCAATGCCAAAGGATCTTCTGTGCTTCCTCTTTAGGCACACATCTACGGATTACTCCGTCTGCACATCTCTTGAAGAGATATGGTTCATCCCAAAGATAGTACTTTGCATCTGTGATTAATTTCTTTGATTGCACCCTACTGTACTCTTTGGGTATGAATCTCACTGCCTTGTAGTTTGCAATGTCTGCAAACCATGGCACTTCCTGGATGGCAAACAGTTGCTCATCCGAAAAGGTTTCAGAGATCTCAGTGAGAGGGAGGGACGCCCCTTCTACTGGTTCTATTCGGGACAGGTGATCTGCTACTTGATTTTCTGTCCCTTTTCTGTCTCTTATTTCTATATCAAACTCTTGCAGAAGCAACACCCATCTGATGAGTCTGGGTTTTGAATCCTGCTTTGTGAGTAGATATTTAAGAGCAGCATGATCAGTGTACACAATCACTTTTGATCCTACTAAATAGGATCTGAATTTGTCAATGGCGTAAACCACTGCAAGTAGCTCTTTTTCTGTGGTCGTGTAATTCTTCTGTGTGTCATTTAAAACACGGCTGGCATAGTAAATGACGTGCAGAAGCTTGTCATGCCTTTGTCCCAATACTGCACCAATGGCATGGTCACTGGCATCACACATTAATTCAAATGGTAATGTCCAGTCTGGTGCAGAGATGATTGGTGCTGAGACCAATTTAGCTTTCAGGGTCTCAAATGCCTGCAGACACTCTTTATCAAAGATAAATGGCGTGTCAGTAGCTAGCAGGTTGCTCAGAGGTTTGGCGATTTTTGAAAAATCCTTTATAAACCTCCTATAGAATCCTGCATGCCCCAGGAAGCTTCTGATTGCCTTAACATTAGCAGGTGGTGGCAATTTTTCAATTACCTCTACCTTAGCTTGGTCCACCTCTATTCCCTTGTTCGAAATTTTGTGTCCAAGGACAATTCCTTCAGTCACCATAAAGTGACATTTTTCCCAGTTTAAAACCAGGTTAGTCTCTTGGCATCTTTTCAGAACAAGTGCTAAATGGTTAAGGCAGGAGCTGAATGAGTCTCCAAATACTGAAAAGTCATCCATGAAGACTTCCAGGAATTTTTCCACCATATCAGAGAAAATTGAGAGCATGCACCTTTGAAAAGTTGCAGGTGCATTGCACAGGCCAAATGGCATCCTTCTGTATGCAAATACTCCGGATGGGCATGTGAATGCCGTTTTCTCCTGATCCTGGGGATCTACTGCAATTTGATTATAACCTGAATATCCATCCAGGAAGCAGTAGTATTCATGACCTGCTAGTCTTTCTAGCATCTGGTCTATGAATGGTAAAGGAAAATGATCCTTTCTGGTGGCTGTATTGAGCCTTCTATAATCAATGCACATACGCCACCCTGTAACTGTTCTTGTAGGAACCAGTTCATTTTTTTCATTATGAATCACTGTCATGCCACCTTTCTTAGGGACAACTTGGACAGGGCTCACCCAGGGGCTGTCAGAAATAGGATAAATAATCCCAGCCTCTAGTAATTTAGTGACCTCTTTCTGCACTACTTCCTTCATGGCTGGGTTCAGCCGCCTTTGTGGTTGAACCACTGGCTTGGCGTCACCCTCCAGTAAGATCTTGTGCATGCATCTAGCTGGGCTAATGCCCTTAAGATCACTGATGGACCACCCAAGAGCTGTCTTGTGTGTCCTTAGCACTTGAATTAGTGCTTCCTCTTCCTGTGGCTCTAAGGTAGAGCTTATGATTACAGGAAAGGTATCACCTTCTCCCAAGAATACATATTTTAGGGAAGGTGGTAATGGTTTGAGCTCAGGTTTCGGAGGTTTCTCCTCTTCCTGAGGGATTTTCAGAGGTTCTACTATTTTCTCTGACTCCTCCAGATCAGGCTGGACGTCTTTAAAGATGTCCTCTAGCTCTGATTCTGGACTCTCAGCCATATTGACCTCTCTTACCAGAGAGTCAATAATATCAACACTCATGCAGTCATTTGGGGTGTCTGGATGTTGCATGGCTTTGACAACATTCAATTTGAACTCCTCCTCATTGACTCTCAAGGTTACCTCCCCTTTTTGGACATCAATGAGGGTTCGGCCAGTTGCTAGGAAAGGTCTTCCTAGAATGAGAGTTGCACTCTTGTGCTCCTCCATTTCCAGCACCACAAAGTCAGTAGGAAAGGCGAATGGCCCAACCTTGACAATCATGTCCTCAATCACGCCTGATGGGTATTAATGGAGCCATCAGCAAGTTGAAGACATATCTGGTTGGTTTGATTTCTTCAGTTAAACCAAGCTTTCTGATAGTAGATGCAGGTATTAGATTGATACTTGCCCCAAGATCACATAAAGCTTGCTTGGTGCAAGTCCCCTCTAATGTGCATGGTATCATAAAGCTCCCAGGATCTTTAAGCTTCTCAGGCAAGCTTTTCAGAATGACTGCACTGCATTCTTCAGTGAGGTAAACTTTTTCAGTTTCCCTCCAATCCTTCTTATGACTTAAGATCTCTTTCATGAACTTAGCATAAGAGGGTATTTGCTCAAGTGCTTCTGCAAACGGAATCTTTATTTCAAGAGTCCTGAGATAGTCTGCAAAGCGGGCAAATTGCTTATCTTGTTCCGCTTGGCGGAGTTTTGAGGATAAGGCATTTTGGCTTTGTATTCCTCAACCTTAGTTGCTGCAGGTTTATTACCTACAGAAGTGGGTTGGGAAGCCTTTTAGAAGGGTTATCATCAGCACTCGTAGGTGACTGATCCCCCACTGGCATTTGAATGCCAGAGGTGGGAGCTGGAGTGGCGTTAGACGCCATTTCCTTGTTTGTTACTGGCGTTTGAACGCCAGAACCATGTTTCCTTTGGGCGTTCAACGCCAGATCCATGCTTGTTTCTGGCGTTGAACGCCAGGAATGAGCATGGGCTGGGCGTTCAGCGCCAGCATTATTCCTCTCTGGGCTCTGATTGTCCTCAGAGGGATTTTTAGTATCCACCTGTTCATTTCTTGGTTTCCTGCTACTTTGAAGTGAGGTATTTAATGTTTTCCCACTTCTTAATTGAACTGCTTGGCATTCTTCTGTTATTTGTTTTGACAGTTGCTTTTCTGTCTGCTTTAATTGTACTTCCATGTTCCTGTTAGCCATTCTTGTTTCCTGTAATATTTCCTTGAATTCGGCTAGCTGCTGAGTTAGAAAATCTAATTGCTGATTGAATCATTAGCCTGATCCACTGGACTGAGTTCTGCAGTACTGTTTTAGCTTCTTTTCATAGAGGATTCACTGCTTAGGTACAGATGCTGATTTCTGGCAACTGTATCAATAAGCTCTTGAGCTTCTTCAATTGTTTTTCTCATGTGTATCCACCAGCTGAGTGGTCTAGAGAAATCTGAGCTTTTTTTGTAAGCCCATAGTAGAAGATGTCTAATTGCACCCATTCTGAAAACATTTCAGAGGGACATTTTCTTAGCATCTCTCTGTATCTCTTCCAGGCATCATAAAGAGATTCATTATCTCCTTGTTTGAAGCCTTGGATGCTTAGCCTTAGCTGTGTCATCCGTTTGGGAGGGAAATAGTGATTCAGGAATTTTTCTGACAGCTGTTTCCATGTTTTTATGCTGCTCTTAGGCTGGTTATTTAACCACCTCTTAGCTTGATCTTTTACAGCAAATGGGAACAGTAATAATCTGTAGACATCCTGATCTACTTCCTTATCATGTACTGTATCAGCAATTTGCAGAAATTGTGCCAGAAACTCTGTAGGTTCTTCATGTGGAAGACCAGAATACTGGCAGTTTTGCTGCACCATGATAATGAGCTGAGGATTCAGCTCAAAGCTACTAACTCCAATGGAGGGTATACAGATACTACTCCCATATGAAGCAGTAGTGGGGTTAGCATATGACCCCAGAGTCCTCTTGGACTGTTCATTCCTACTTGCTTCCATATTGGATTACAAGGGATAATTTATATGTTGATTTTTTTTTTGAATTAATTTTTATAAAATAAAATAAATAAATAAAAACGAAATAAATAAAAGAAATTGGAAATATTTTGAAATTGAAAATTGAATTTTTATATAAGATTTTCGAAAAATGTAGTTCAAAATTAGTTAGAAAAGATAAAAAATTTTTTTGAATTTTAAATTTTATGATGAAAGAGAAAAACACACAAAAGACACAAGACTTAAAATTTTTAGATCTAATGCTCCTTATTTTCGAAAATTTTTGGAGGGAAAACACCAAGGAACACCAAACTTAAAAATTTTAAGATCAAGACACAAGAAAAACTCAAGAACACCTTGAAGATTCACAAGAACACCAAGAACACAAGGAAGAACACCAAACTTAAAATTTTTAGAAAACTTTGATGAAATTTTCGAAAATTATGAAAGATTAACAAGAAAACACCAAACTTAAAGTTTGGCACAAGATTAAGTCAAGAAAAATTATTTTTGAAAAAGATTTTCAAAAGTACTGGTGCTCCCTCTTCAAGAATATAAGCTAATGCTTTAGCCAATTGGGAATAAATATAACACTTGTTCTAGATATTCCAATTAGTGCTTTAAAAAGAACACAAGTGAAACAAGAAAAGACACAAAGCAAGAAAACTCAAGATCAAACAAGAAAATTAAGCAAGAACAACTTGAAGATTAATGAAGAACAAGAACACAAGTCGAAAATTTTAAAGAAAAATATGAGATATGCAATTGACACCAAACTTAGAACAAGACACTAAACTCACGAAAATTAACAATTAATTTGAGAAAATATATTTTGAAAGAAACTATCCTATCAAGATTTAATGACTCTATAACAATAAAACTAAAAATAAAAATAAAAATAAATTATTCCTAATCTAAGAAATAAAATAAGCCTTCAATTGTCCAAACTCAATAATCCCCGGCAACGGCGCCAAAAACTTGGTGGACGAAATTGTGATTCTTAATTAATGGCTCTTTGGCATGTGCCAAAAAGAACTAACTCAACTAACTGATTACTTTCTTTTCACAACTCCGTTCAACTAACCAGCAGTGCACTGGGTCGTCCAAGTAACCTTACGCGAGTAAGGGTCGATCCCACAGAGATTATTGGCTGAAGCAATCAATGTTATTTTATTAATCTTAGTCAGGAGGCTAAGGAAGTATTTGGATTTATTGTAAAAAGCCAAACTACAAACTACTTAAAGTTGTAAGTTGAAATAATAGAGAATAACAGCGTTACTTGTTGTGCAGTAATGGGAAATATGTTGGAGTTTTGGAGATGCTTTGTCCTTTGAACTTCAACTCTTCCTTGAAATCCTCTTCTCACACGCAAGTTCTTTCCATGGCAAGCTCTATGTAGGGTGTCACCGTTGTCAGTGGCTACTTCCCATCCTCTCAGTGAAACGTTCCTATGCTCTGTCACAGCACGGCTAATCATCTGTCGGTTCTCAATCAGGTTGGAATAGAATCCATTGATTCTTTTGCGTCTGTCACTAACGCCCAGCCCTCAGGAGTTTGAAGCACGTCACAGTCATTCAATCCCGGAATCCTACTCGGAATACCACAGACAAGGTTTAGACTTTCCGGATTCTCATGAATGCGCCATCTCTAGCTTATACCACGAAGATTCTGTTGGGGAATCTAAGAGATATTCATTCAGTCTGATGTAGAACGGAGGTGGTTGTCAGGCACACGTTCATGGGTTGAGGAAGGTGATGAGTGTCGGATCATCACCTCTTCACAGTTAAGCGCGAATAAACATCTTAGATAAGAACAAGCGTGTTTGAATGGAAAACAAAGGAATTGTTTTGAATCATCGAGACGCTGCAGAGCTCCTCACCCCCAACAATGGAGTTTAGAGACTCATGCCGTCAAAAGTATGTAATTCAGATCTGAAAATGTCATGAGGTACAAGGAATGTCTGTAAAAGTTGTTTAAATAGTAAACTAGTAACCTAGGTTTACAGAAAATGAATAAACTAAGATAATTGGTGCAGAAATCCACTTCTGGGGCCCACTTGGTGTGTGTTGGGGCTGAGATCAAAGCTATCCATGAGTAGAGGCCTTTCTTGGCGTTAAACTCCAGGTTATGACGTGTTTTGGGCGTTCAACTCCGGACCATGACGTTTTTCTGGCGTTTAACTCCAGACAGCAGCATGAACTTGGCGTTCAACGCCAAGTTACGTCGTCTATCCTTGCGCAAAGTATGGACTATTATATATTGCTGGAAAGCCCTGGATGTCTACTTTCCAACGCCGTTGAGAGCGCGCCAATTGGACTCCTGTAGCTCCAGAAAATCCATTTCGAGTGCAGGGAGGTCAGGATCCAACAGCATCAGCAGTCCTTTTTCAGCCTAAGTCAGATTTTTGCTCAGCTCCCTCAATTTCAGTCAGAAAATACCTGAAATCACAGAAAAATACACACACTCATAGTAAAGTCCAAAAATATGATTTTAGCTTAAAAACTAATAAAATTCTATTAAAAACTAACTGAAACATGCTAAAATCTACATGAAATTACCCCCAAAAAGCGTATAAAATATCCGCTCATCAGGCATTCAGAGTATCAATCTCAAGAACTCCTTTCTTCTGATTTGTCCCATTGTTCACAGGATTCCTTTTAGAAGTGTACATGAATTGGTTATTTGCAACCATTTCAATTAGTTCTTGAGCTTCTGCAGGCGTCTTCTTCAGATGAAGAGATCCTCCAGCAGAGCTATCCAGTGACATCTTGGACAGTTCAGAGAGACCATCATAGAAAATACCTATGATGCTCCATTCAGAAAGCATGTCAGAGGGACACTTTCTGATCAATTGTTTGTATCTTTCCCAAGCTTCATAGAGGGATTCTCCTTCCTTCTGTCTGAAGGTTTGGACTTCCACTCTAAGCTTACTCAATTTTTGAGGTGGAAAAAACTTTGCCAAGAAGGCATTGACTAGCTTTTCCCAAGATTTCAGGCTTTCTTTAGGTTGTGAGTCCAACCATGTCCTAGCTCTGTCTCTTACAGCAAAAGGGAATAGCATAAGTTTGTAGACCTCGGGGTTAACCCCGTTAGCCTTGACAGTGTCACAGATTTGCAAGAATTCAGCTAAAAACTGATGAGGATCTTCCAATGGAAGTCCATGGAACTTGCAATTCTGTTGCATTAGAGAAACTAATTGAGGCTTAAGCTCAAAGTTGTTTGCTCCAATGGCAGGGATAGAGATGCTTCTCCCATAGAAGTCGGGAGTAGGTGCAGTAAAGTCACCCAGCACATTCCTTGCATTGTTGGCATTGTTGTTGTTTTCGGCTGCCATGGGTTCTTCTTCTTTGAAGATTTCTGTTAGGTCCTCTACAGAGAGTTGTGCCTTAGCTTCTCTTAGCTTTCGCTTCAAGGTCCTTTCAGGTTCAGGGTCAGCTTCAACAAGAATGCCTTTGTCTTTGTTCCTGCTCATATGAAAGAGAAGAGAACAAGAAAATATGGAATCCTCTATGTCACAGTATAGAGATTCCTTGAGGTGTCAGAGGAAAAGAAAAATAGAAGAAAGAGGTAGAAGAATTCGAACTTAGTGAGACAGAGTTCGAATTGTGCATTGAGGAGGAGTGGTACTCCATAAATAGAAGGATGTAAGAAGAGGGGAAGAAATTTCGAAAATTAAATTAAAAAGATTTTAAAAACATTTTGAAAAACTTTTTGAAGAAGATATGATTGAAAACTATTTTGAAAAAGATATGATTGAAAAGATATGATTTGAAAACAATTTTAAAAAAAGATTTGATTTTAAAACTTAATGACTTGCCTAACAAGAAAAGATATGATTCAAACATTAAACCTTTCTCAACAGAAAAGGCAACGTACTTGAATTGTTCAATCAAATCATTAATTGATAGCAAGTATCTTTGAAAAAGGAAAGAAATTGATTTTGAAAGCATTTGATTGAAAAGATTTGATTTGAAAAAGATTTGATTTTGAAAAACATTGAAAACTTGAAAAAAAATTGATTTGAAAACAGAATCTTCCCTCTTGTGCCATCCTGGCGTTAAACGCCCAGAATGGTGCACATTCTGGCGTTTAACGCCCAAACTACTACCCTTTTGGGCGTTAAACGCCCAGCCAGGCACCCTGGCTGGCGTTTAAACGCCAGTCTGTCCTTCTTCACTGGGCGTTTTGAACGCCCAGCTTTTTCTGTGTAGTTCCTCTGCTGTATGTTCTGAATCTTCAATCCTCTGTATTATTGACTTGAAAAGACACCAATTAAAAATATTTTTGGATTTTTAATAATAAGGAATAATCAAAATGCAACTAAAATCAAATAACAATGCATGCAAGACACCAAACTTAGCAGTTTGTATACTACTGACACTAACAAGATGAGAATGCATATGAGAAACACAAAACACTCAAGTCAATAGAATTCAAAGATCAAAACAAGGAAATCATCAAGAAAAACTTGAAGATTAATGAAGACACATGAATGAATGCAAGAAGAACAGAAACATGCAATTCACACCAAACTTAACATGAGACACTAGACTCAACAAGAAACATGAGAAAATTTTTTTGGTTTTTATGATTTTGTAATTTTTTTTGGATTTTTCGAAAATTGAGTGAAAAGGAAAATAAAGGTATCAAAATTCTTAATGAGAATTCCAGGAATCATGCAATGTTAGTCTAAAGCTTCAGTCTAAAGGAATTAGACATGGCTAGCCAAGCTTCAGCAGGACATTGCATTCAAGAGCTAAATTGATGAGGATCAATTAGCTTTGGTGATGATAAGAACATCACCTTGAAACACTAGAATTCATTCTTAAGAACTCTGAAGAAAAATACCTAATCTAAGCAACAAGATGAACCGTCAGTTGTCCATACACGAAACAATCCCCGGCAACGGCGCCAAAAACTTGGTGGGCGAAATTGTGATCATCAATGGCGCCATCAACATGGTACGCTCATTGCAATCTCAACTCTCTATCACAACTCCGCACAACTAACCAGCAAGTGCACTGGGTCGTCCAAGTAATAAACCTTACGCGAGTAAGGGTCGATCCCACGGAGATTGTTGGTATGAAGCAAGCTATGGTCACCTTGTAAATCTTAGTCAGGCAGACTCAAATGGGTATGGGTGATATATGAATAAAACATAAAGATAAAGATAGAGATACTTATGTATTTCATTGGTGAGAGCTTCAGATAAGCGTATGAAGATGCTTGTCCCTTCCGTCTCTCTGCTTTCCTACTGTCTTCATCCAATCCTTCTTACTCCTTTCCATGGCAAGCTTATGCAAGGGTTTCACCGTTGTCAGTGGCTACCTCCCATCCTCTCAGTGGAAATATTCAACGCACCCTGTCACGGCACGGCTATCCATCTGTCGGTTCTCAATCAGGCCGGAATAGAATCCAGTGATTCTTTTGCGTCTGTCACTAACGCCCCGCCCTCAGGAGTTTGAAGCTCGTCACAGTCATTCAATCATTGAATCCTACTCAGAATACCACAGACAAGGTTTAGACCTTCCGGATTCTCTTGAATGCCACTATCAGTTCTGGCCTATACCACGAAGACTCTGATCTCACGGAATGGCTGGCTCGTTTGTCAGGCGAGCGCTCGGTTGTCAGGCGATCAACCATGCGTCGTGTATCAGGAATCCAAGAGATATTCACCCAATCTAAGGTAGAACGGAGGTGGTTGTCAGTCACACGTTCATAGGTGAGAATGATGATGAGTGTCACGGATCATCACATTCATCAAGTTGAAGAACAAGTGATATCTTGGAACAAGAACAAGCGGAATTGAATAGAAGAACAATAGTAATTGCATTAATACTCGAGGTACAGCAAAGCTCCACACCTTAATCTATGGTGTGTAGAAACTCCACCGTTGAAAATACATAAGAACAAGGTCTAGGCATGGCCGAATGGCCAGCCTCCCAAAGTGATCAAAAGATCTAAAGATCAAAAGATTCCAAAGATCAGAAGATGAAAATACAATAGTAAAAGGTCCTATATATAGAGAATTAGTAGCCTAGGGTGTACAGAGATGAGTAAATGACATAAAAATCCACTTCCGGGCCCACTTGGTGTGTGCTTGGGCTGAGCATTGAAGCATTTTCGTGTAGAGACTCTTCTTGGAGTTAAACGCCAGATTTTATGCCAGTTTGGGCGTTTAACTCCCACTTTGGTGCCAGTTCCGGCGTTTAACGCTGGGAATTCTGAAGGTGACTTTGAACGCCGGTTTGGGCCATCAATTCTTGGGCAAAGTATGGACTATTATATATTGCTGGAAAGCCCAGGATGTCTACTTTCCAACGCCGTTAAGAGCGCGCCAATTGAGCTTCTGTAGCTCCAGAAAATCTACTTCGAGTGCAGGGAGGTCAGAATCCAACAGCATCTGCAGTCCTTTTCAGTCTCTGAATCAGATTTTTGCTCAGGTCCCTCAATTTCAACCAGAAAATACCTGAAATCACAGAAAAACACACAAACTCATAGTAAAGTCCAGAAAAGTGAATTTTAACTAAAAACTAATAAAAATATACTAAAAACTCAACTAAATATACTAAAAACATACTAAAAACAATGCCAAAAAGCGTACAAATTATCCGCTCATCAACAGGACGTTTTCGAGCTACAAGAAGTGGACTGGTATTGATCCTACTAGTTGTTGATGGCTAATAAACCACTATTTTATGGTTTATCTTATGCTCAATTGAGTGGATTTTATCAACTCTTTACCCACTTATTCATACTATTTGCATGTTTTACAATTCCTTCCCAGAATTTATTCTATGATTGAAAACATGCTTCTTTGGCTTTTATTTTCTTTTATTTAATCCTCTCTTATTACCATTAGATACCTTGATATGTGTGTTAAGTGATTTCAGGGATTATAGGGCAAGAATGGCTTAGAGTATGGAAAGGAAGCATGCAAAAGTGGAAGGAATACAAGAAGTTGAAGAAACTGCAAAGCTGTCAGCCTGACCCTCTTTCACTAAAACAACCATAACTTGAGTTACAGAGGTTCAAATGACGCGGTTCTATTTGCGTTGGAAAGCTAACGTCCGGGGCTTCGATTTGATATATAATTTGCCATAGTGGCCGTACAGATAGGCGACGCGAACGCGTCATCCACGCGGACGCGTCGCATCTGCGAAAATCAGCGTGGCAGATTTCGCAAACAGCGAATTCTGGGCTATTTCCGGCCCAGTTTCAAGCTCAGAAAACACAGATTAAAGGTTGCAAAGTGGAGGAATGAAGGGGACTGCAGATTATGCGCTGATAATTCATAATTTTAGGATTAGATGTAGTTTTTAGAGAGAGAGGTTCTCTCCTCTCTCTTAGGATTAGGATTAGGATTTTTTAGAACTTAGGAATATTTTTATTCTCATTCTTTTATCAGGTTCAATATCTTTTTATTTCAACTTCTCTTAATTGTTGATCATTGATGTTGCTTATTTGGCTTATGACTCTTCATATTTGGATTGATTTTATTTTATTAATGCAATTGAGATATTTCAGACTTATATGTCACTGATGTTTGGTGTATATCCAAATTATTTTTATTCAAGTAGATTTTATTTCCTTTTGGCTTTGGTTGATTAATTGGTAACTCTTGAATTATCAAACTCATTGTTGACTGAAAATTGGAATTCTTCAAGAATTGATTCGATATCCAATAACTCTGACTTTTCCTAAGGAAAGACTGGGACTTGAGGATTCGAATTAATTCATTCACTTGACTTACCTTCATAGTAAAGGTTAACTAAGTGGGATTAAAATCCAATTCTCATCACAATTGATAAGGATAGGACTTCCAGTTCTAATACCTTGCCAAGAGTTTATTTTACAGTTATTTATTTATTTTTATTGCTTTGAAAATATACCTGTGCCCATTACCCAAATTTCAAAAATCCCAATTTTACCTTTTTCATACCCAATAATAAGAACATACCTCCCTGCAATTCCTTGAGAAGACAACCCGAGGTTTAAATACTCGGTTATCAATTTTAAAGGGGTTTGTTACTTGTGACAACCAAAACGTTTGCACGAAGGGATTTCTGTTGGTTTAGAATCTATATCTACAACGCGACAATTTTTATAAAATTCTTTATTAGCAAAAATCCTAACTGGTGCACGAAATTGTGATCATCAATGGCGCCATCAACATGGTACGCTCATTGCAATCTCAACTCTCTATCACAACTCTGCACAACTAACCAGCAAGTGCACTGGGTCGTCCAAGTAATAAACCTTACGCGAGTAAGGGTCGATCCCACGGAGATTGTTGGTATGAAGCAAGCTATAGTCACCTTGTAAATCTTAGTCAGGCAGACTCAAATGGGTATGGGTGAATAAAACATAAAGATAAAGATAGAGATACTTATGTATATCATTGGTGAGAGCTTCAGATAAGCGTATGAAGATGCTTGTCCCTTCCGTCTCTCTGCTTTCCTACTGTCTTCATCCAATCCTTCTTACTCCTTTCCATGGCAAGCTTATGCAAGGGTTTCACCGTTGTCAGTGGCTACCTCCCATCCTCTCAGTGGAAATGTTCAACGCACCCTGTCACGGCACGGCTATCCATCTGTCGGTTCTCGATCAGGCCGGAATAGAATCCAGTGATTCTTTTGCGTCTGTCACTAACGCCCCGCCCTCAGGAGTTTGAAGCACGTCACAGTCATTCAATCATTGAATCCTACTCAGAATACCACAGACAAGGTTAGACCTTCCGGATTCTCTTGAATGCCGCCATCAGTTCTTGCCTATACCACGAAGACTCTGATCTCACGAAATGGCTGGCTCGTTTGTCAGGCGAGCACTCGGTTGTCAGGCGATCAACCATGCATCGTGTATCAGGAATCCAAGAGATATTCACCCAATCTAAGGTAGAACGGAGGTGGTTGTCAGTCACACGTTCATAGGTGAGAATGATGATGAGTGTCACGGATCATCACATTCATCAAGTTGAAGAACAAGTGATATCTTGGAACAAGAACAAGCGGAATTGAATAGAAGAACAATAGTAATTGCATTAATACTCGAGGTACAGCAGAGCTCCACACCTTAATCTATGGTGTGTAGAAACTCCACCGTTGAAAATACATAAGAACAAGGTCTAGGCATGGCCGAATGGCCAGCCTCCCAAAGTGATCAAAAGATCTAAAGATCAACAGATTCCAAAGATCAGAAGATGTAAAGATCAAAAGATTTCAAAGATCAGAAGATGTAAATACAATAGTAAAAGGTCCTATATATAGAGAACTAGTAGCCTAGGGTGTACAGAGATGAGTAAATGACATAAAAATCCACTTCCGGGCCCACTTGGTGTGTGCTTGGGCTGAGCAATGAAGCATTTTCGTGTAGAGACTCTTCTTGGAGTTAAACGCCAGCTTTTATGCCAGTTTGGGCGTTTAACTCCCACTTTGGTGACAGTTCCGGCGTTTAACGCTGGAAATTCTGAAGGTGACTTTGAACGCCGGTTTGGGCCATCAAATCTTGGGCAAAGTATGGACAATCATATATTGCTGGAAAGCCCAGGATGTCTACTTTCCAACGCCATTGAGAGCGCGCCAATTGGGCTTCTGTAGCTCCAGAAAATCCACTTCGAGTGCAGGGAGGTCAGAATCCAATAGCATCTGCAGTCCTTTTCAGTCTCTGAATCAGATTTTTGCTCAGGTCCCTCAATTTCAGCCAGAAAATACCTGAAATCACAGAAAAACACACAAACTCATAGTAAAGTCCAGAAAAGTGAATTTTAACTAAAAACTAATAAAAATATACTAAGAACTCAACTAAAACTACTAAAAACATACTAAAAACAATGCCAAAAAGCGTACAAATTATCCGCTCATCACAACCCCAAACTTAAATTGTTGCTTGTCCTCAAGCAACTGAAAATCAAATAAGATAAAAAGAAGAGAATATGCAATGAACTCCAAAAACATCTATGAAGATCAGTATTAGTTAGATGAGCGGGGCTTTTAGCTTTTTGCCTCTGAATAGTTTTGGCATCTCACTTTATCCTTTGAAATTCAGAATGACTGGCTTCTTTAGGAACTCAGAATCCAGATAGTGTCATTGATTCTCCTAGTTAAGTATGATGATTCTTGAACACAGCTACTTTATGAGTCTTGGCCGTGGCCCAAAGCACTCTGTCTTCCAGTATTACCACCGGATACATACATGCCACAGACACATAATTGGGTGAACCTTTTCAGATTGTGACTCAGCTTTGCTATAGTCCCCAATTAGAGGTGTCCAGGGTTCTTAAGCACACTCTTTTTGCCTTGGATCACAACTTTATTTCTTTCTTTTTCTTTCTTTTTCTCTTTCTCCCCCTTTTTTTTCTCGTTTTTTTTCTTTTTTTTTCTTTGTATTCACTACTTTTTCTTGCTTCAAGAATCATTTTTATGATTTTTCAGATCCTCAGTAACAAGTCTCCTTTTTCATCATTCTTTAAAGAGCCAACAATTTTAACATTCATGAACAACAAATTCAAAAGACATATGCACTGTTTAAACATACATTCAGAAAACAAAAAGTATTGTCACCACATCAAACTAATTAAGCTAGTTTTAAAGATGAATTCGAAATCCTGTACTTCTTGTTCTTTTGTGATGAAAACAGTTTTCATTTAAGAAAGGTGATGGATTCATAGGACATTCATAACTTTAAGGCATAGACACTAAGACACTAATGATCATAAGACACAAACATGGATAACATAAGCATGAAAATTCGAAAAACAAGAAAATAAAGAACAAGGAGATTAAAGAACAGGTCCACCTTAGTGATGGCGGCTTGTTCTTCCTCTTGAAGATCTTATGGAGCGCTTGAGCTCCTCAATGTCTCTTCCTTGTCTTTGTTGCTCCTCTCTCATGATTCTTTGATCTTCTCTAATCTCATAGAGGAGGATGGAATATTCTTGGTGCTCCACCCTTAGTTGTCCCGTGTTGGAACTCAATTCTCCTAGGGAGGTGTTAATTTGCTCCCAATAGTTTTGTGGAGGAAAGTGCATCCCTTGAGGCATCTCAGGGATCTCATGATGAGAGGGGTCTTTTGTTTGCTCCATCCTTTTCTTAGTGATGGGCTTGAGGTCATGCCTTCTCAGTTAAACCGGTTTTCCTCTTTGAATCTCTCTTCCATTGAGCGCCCTCTTCACAATTGTCTGTGAGGAGTTGGTCCAACCTTTGATCAAAGTTGACCCTTCTTCATGGCCACAACTTCATAGAAGTGGTCTTGATGCACCCTTGAGATGAATCTCTCCATCTCCCATGACTCGGAGGTGAAAGCTTTTGCCTTCCCTTTCCTCTTTCTAGAGGTTTCTCCGGCCTTGGATGCCATAAATGGTTATGGAAAAATGAAAAGCAATGCTTTTACCACACCAAACTTAAAAGGTTTGCTCGTCCTCGAGCAAAAGAAGAAAGAAGAGAGTAGAAGAAGAAGAAATGAGGAAGAAGGGAATGGCTTTGTGTTCGGCCAAAGAGGAAGAAGTAGTGTTTAGGGTGTGTGAAAATGAAGGAGTGAAGATGGGTTTATATAGGGGTGAAGAGGGGGGTAGGGTTCGGTCATTATGGGTGGGTTTGGGAGGGAAAGTGGTTTGAATTTGAATGGTGAGGTAAGTGGGGTTTTATGAAGGATGGATGTGAGTGGTGAAGAGAAAGATGGGATTTGATAGGTGAAGGGATTTTTGGGGAAGAGGTGTTGAGGTGATTGGTGAATGGGTGAAGAAGAGAGAGAGTGGTGGGGTTGGTGGGGATCCTGTGGGATCCACAGATCCTGAGGTGTCAAGGAAAAGTCATCCCTGCACCAAATGGCATGCAAAAACACGTTTTGAGCCAATTCTGGCGTTAAACGCCGGGCTGGTGCCCATTTCTGGCGTTTAACGCCAGGTTCTTGCCCTTTCCTGGCGTTTAACGGCAGTCTGGTGCCCCTTTCTGGCGTTAAACGCCCAGAATGGTGCCAGACTGGGCGTTAAACGCCCATCTGCTAGCCTTACTGGCGTTTAAACGCCAGTAGGTTCTTCCTCCATAGTGTGCTATTTTTCTTCCTGTTTTTCATTCTGTTTTTGCTTTTTCAATTGATTTTGTGACTTCTCATGATCATCAACCTACAGAAAACATAAAATAACAAAGGAAAAATAGATAAAATATGACATTGGGTTGCCTCCCAACAAGCGCTTCTTTAGTGTCAGTAGCTTGACAGAGGGCTCTCATGGAGCCTCACAAATGCTCAGAGCAATGTTGGAACCTCCCAACACCAAACTTAGAGTTTGAATGTGGGGGTTCAACACCAAACTTAGAGTTTGGTTGTGGCCTCCCAACACCAAACTTAGAGTTTGACTGTGGGGGCTCTGTTTGACTCTGATTTGAGAGAAGCTCTTCATGCTTCCTCTCCATGATGACAGAGGGGTATCCTTGAGCCTTAAACACAAAGGATTCTTCATTCACTTGAATGATCAGTTCACCTCCATCAACATCAATCACAGCCTTTGCTGTGGCTAGGAAGGGTCTGCCAAGGATGATAGATTCATCCATGCACTTCCCAGTCTCTAGGACTATGAAATCAGTAGGGATGTAATGGTCTTCAATCTTTGCCAAAACATCCTCTACAAGTCCATAAGCTTGTTTTCTTGAATTGTCTGCCATCTCTAGTGAGATTCTTGCAGCTTGCACCTCAAAGATCCCTAGCTTCTCCATTACAGAGAGAGGCATGAGGTTTACACTTGACCCTAAGTCACACAGAGCCTTCTTGAAGGTCATGGTGCCTATGGTACAAGGTATTGAAAACTTCCCAGGATCTTGTCTCTTTTGAGGTAATTTCTGCCTAGACAAGTCATCCAGTTCTTTGGTGAGCAAAGGAGGTTCATTCTCCCAAGTCTCATTTCCAAATAACTTGTCATTTAGCTTCATGATTGCTCCAAGGTAATTAGCAATTTCATCTTCAGTGACATACTCATTGGGGAACTCAGTGGAGGCTAGTGCACGCCCATTGAGGTCTTCCTCAGTGGCGTTCACTTCCTCTCCTTCCTCTCCATATTCGGCCATGTTGATGGCCTTGCACTCTCCTTTTGGATTTTCTTCTGTATTGCTTGGGAGAGTACTAGGAGGGAGTTCAGTAACTTTCTTGCTCAGCTGACCCACTTGTGCCTCCAAATTCCTAATGGAGGACCTTGTTTCAGTCATGAAACTTTGAGTGGTTTTGATTAGATCAGAGACCATGGTTGCTAAGTCAGAGTGGTTCTGCTTAGAATTCTCTGTCTGTTGTTGAGAAGATGATGGAAAAGGCTTGCCATTGCTAAACCTGTTTCTTCCACCATTGTTGTTGTTGAAACCTTGTTGAGGTCTCTGTTGATCCTTCCATGAGAAATTTGGGTGATTTCTCCGTGAAGAATTATAGGTGTTTCCATAGGGTTCTCCCATGTAATTCACCTCTTCCATTGAAGGGTCCTCAGGATCATAAGCTTCTTCTTCAGATGAAGCATCCTTAGTACTGCTTGGTGCATTTTGCATTCCAGACAGACTTTGAGAAATCAAATTGACTTGTTGAGTCAATATCTTGTTCTGAGCCAATATGGCATTCAGAGTATCAATCTCAAGAACTCCTTTCTTCTGATTAGTCCCATTGTTCACAGGATTCCTTTCAGAAGTATACATGAATTGGTTATTTGCAACCATTTCAATTAGTTCTTGAGCTTCTGTAGGCGTCTTCTTCAGATGAAGAGATCCTCCAGCAGAGCTATCCAAAGACATCTTGGACAGTTCAGATAGACCATCATAGAAAATACCTATGATGCTCCATTCAGAAAGCATGTCAGAAGGACATTTTCTGATCAATTGTTTGTATCTTTCCCAAGCTTCATAGAGGGATTCTCCTTCCTTCTGTCTGAAGGTTTGGACTTCCACTCTAAGCTTACTCAATTTTTGAGGTGGAAAGAACTTTGCCAAGAAGGCATTGACTAGCTTTTCCCAAGAGTCCAGGCTTTCTTTAGGTTGAGAGTCCAACCATGTCCTAGCTCTGTCTCTTACAGCAAAAGGGAATAGCATTAGTCTGTAGACCTCAGGGTCAACCCCATTAGTCTTGACAGTGTCACAGATTTGCAAGAATTCAACCAAAAACTGATGAGGATCTTCCAATGGAAGTCCATGGAACTTGCAATTCTGTTGCATTAGAGAAACTAATTGAGGCTTAAGCTCAAAGTTGTTTGCTCCAATGGCAGGGATAGAGATGCTTCTCCCATAGAAGTCGGGAGTAGGTGAAGTAAAGTCACCAAGCACCTTCCTTGCATTGTTGGCATTGTTGTTGTTTTCGGCTGCCATGGGTTCTTCTTCTTTGAAGATTTCTGTTAGGTCCCCTACAGAGAGTTGTGCCTTAGCTTCTCTTAGCTTTCGCTTCAAGGTCCTTTAAGGTTCAGGGTCAGCTTCAACAAGAATGCCTTTGTCTTTGCTTCTGCTCATATGAAAGAGAAGAGAACAAGAAAATATGGAATCCTCTATGTCACAGTATAGAGATTCCTTGAGGTGTCAGAGGAACAGAAAAATAGAAGAAAGAGGTAGAAGAATTCGAACTTAGTGAGATAGAGTTCGAATTGTGCATTGAGGAGGAGTGGTACTCCATAAATAGAAGGATGTGAGAAGAGAGGAAGAAATTTTCGAAAATTAAGTTAAAAAGATTTAAAAACATTTTGAAAAACTTTAATTGATTTTCGAAAACCAAGAGTGGGAAAGAAATCAAGTAATTTTTGAAAAAGATTTTGAAATTAGAATTTAAAAAGATATGATTAAAAACTATTTTGAAAAAGATGTGATTAAAAAGATATGATTGAAAAGTTATGGTTTTAAAAAGATATGATTGAAAAGATATGATTTGAAAACAATTTTAAAAAGATTTGATTTTAAAAATTAATGACTTGGCTAACAAGAAAAGATATGATTCAAACATTAAACCTTTCTCAACAGAAAAGGCAACATACTTGAAATGTTGAATCAAATCATTAATTGATAGCAAGTATCTTTGAAAAAGGAAAGAAATTGATTTTGAAAACATTTGATTGAAAAGATATGATTTGAAAAAGATTTGATTTTGAAAAACTTTGAAAACTTGAAAAAAATCTGAAAAAAAAAACAGAATCTTCCCTCTTGTGCCATCCTGGCGTTAAACGCCCAGAATGGTGCACATTCTGGCGTTTAACGCCCAATGCACTACCTTTTTGGGCGTTAAACGCCAGTCTGTCCTTCTTCACTGGGCGTTTTGAACGCCCAGCTTTTTCTGTATAATTTCTCTGCTGCATGTTCTGAATCTTCAGTTCCTTGTACTATTGACTTGAAAATAGAACCAAGATCAAATAAACAATGCATGCAAGACACCAAACTTAAAATTAGACACTAGACTCAAACAAGAAACATAAAATATTTTTGGTTTTTTATGATTTTGTAATTTTTTTGTGCTTTTTCGAAAATTATATGAAAATAGAAAATAAAAGTTTCAGAATTCTCAATCTGGATTCCAGGAATCATTGCAATGCTAGTCTAAGACTTCGGTCCAGGAATTAGACATGGCTTCACAGCCAGCCAAGCTTTCAAAGAAAGCTTCGGTCCAAAACACTAGACATGGCCAATGGCCAGCCAAGCCTTAGCATATCATTGCTCCAATAGCAAGATTGATAGAGATCAACAAGCTCTTGTGATGATCAGTTGAAACCTCAGTCCAATAAGATTAGACATGGCTTCTCAGCCAGCCAGATTTCAACAGATCATCATGAAACTCTAGAATTCATTCTTAAGAACTCTGAAGAAAAATACCTAATCTAAGCAACAAGATGAACCGTCAGTTGTCCATACACGAAACAATCCCCGGCAACGGCGCCAAAAACTTGGTGCACGAAATTGTGATCATCAATGGCGCCATCAACATGATACGCTCATTGCAATCTCAACTCTCTATCACAACTCTGCACAACTAACCAGCAAGTGCACTGGGTCGTCCAAGTAATAAACCATACGCGAGTAAGGGTCGATCCCACGGAGATTGTTGGTATGAAGCAAGCTATGGTCACCTTGTAAATCTTAGTCAGGCAGACTCAAATGGGTATGGGTGAATAAAACATAAAGATAAAGATAGAGATACTTATGTATATCATTGGTGAGAGCTTCAGATAAGCGTATGAAGATGCTTGTCCCTTCCGTCTCTCTGCTTTCCTACTGTCTTCATCCAATCCTTCTTACTCCTTTCCATGGCAAGCTTATGCAAGGGTTTCACCGTTGTCAGTGGCTACCTCCCATCCTCTCAGTGGAAATGTTCAACGCACCCTGTCACGGCACGGCTATCCATCTGTCGGTTCTTGATCAGGTCGGAATAGAATCCAGTGATTCTTTTGCGTCTGTCATTAACGCCCAGCCCTCAGGAGTTTGAAGCACGTCACAGTCATTCAATCATTGAATCCTACTCAGAATACCACAGACAAGGTTAGACCTTCCGGATTCTCTTGAATGCCGCCATCAGTTCTTGCCTATACCACGAAGACTCTGATCTCACGGAATGGCTGGCTCGTTTGTCAGGCGAGCACTCGGTTGTCAGGCGATCAACCATGCATCGTGTATTAGGAATCCAAGAGATATTCACCCAATCTAAGGTAGAACGGAGGTGGTTGTCAGTCACACGTTCATAGGTGAGAATGATGATGAGTGTCACGGATCATCACATTCATCAAGTTGAAGAACAAGTGATATCTTGGAACAAGAACAAGCGGAATTGAATAGAAGAACAATAGTAATTGCATTAATACTCGAGGTACAGCAGAGCTCCACACCTTAATCTATGGTGTGTAGAAACTCCACCGTTGAAAATACATAAGAACAAGGTCTAGGCATGGCCGAATGGCCAGCCTCCCAAAGTGATCAAAAGATCTAAAGATCAACAGATTCCAAAGATCAGAAGATGTAAAGATCAAAAGATTCCAAAGATCAGAAGATGTAAATACAATAGTAAAAGGTCCTATATATAGAGAACTAGTAGCCTAGGGTGTACAGAGATGAGTAAATGACATAAAAATCCACTTCCGGGCCCACTTGGTGTGTGCTTGGGCTGAGCAATAAAGCATTTTCGTGTAGAGACTCTTCTTGGAGTTAAACGCCAGCTTTTATGCCAGTTTGGGCGTTTAACTCCCACTTTGGTGCCAGTTCCGGCGTTTAACGCTGGGAATTCTGAAGGTGACTTTGAACGCCGGTTTGGGCCATCAAATCTTGGGCAAAGTATGAACTATCATATATTGCTGGAAAGCCCAGGATGTCTACTTTCCAACGCCGTTGAGAGCGCGCCAATTGGGCTTCTGTAGCTCCAAAAAATCCACTTCGAGTGCAGGGAGGTCAGAATCCAACAGCATCTGCAGTCCTTTTCAGTCTCTGAATCAGATTTTTGCTCAGGTCCCTCAATTTCAGCCAGAAAATACCTGAAATCAAAGAAAAACACACAAACTCATAGTAAAGTCCAGAAAAGTGAATTTTAACTAAAAACTAATAAAAATATACTAAGAACTCAACTAAAACTACTAAAAACATACTAAAAACAATGCCAAAAAGCGTACAAATTATCCGCTCATCACAAACGTCAATGGCAATGCCGGAGATAACATAGGATTGTTAACCTTGTGTTTAGATTTGCTTTTGTATCTATCTGTTTTATGCTCCACTCTCATGTGTCGAGCTTCATTTGTTTAAAAAAAACTTAGAATATTGATAAATTTGTTTATAAAAAAAATAAAATTCACTTTGTATCTAAAAAATGAGTTTTGGTGGATAAAATTTTTAAACCCTAAAATATTACCTAAAAATTTCAAATGGCTTTTTTTAACCTAACACAATCACTAATTTTTAATTTCCAAAACCCACTTCACCTACTATTGTCTTGTTTCACCCTCAATTCTATTACACTGTCGGACTGTCCTCATCCTGTCTTTCTCACTTCCATCATCTTTGCTCTTTTTCAATTTTCCTTTTGCAAAAATTCAGTTGCTTCTCTGCTGGAACAGTGTTTTCACGATATAATTCAACTAATCATTCATTCTTAGACTTTGTCAATACAGGCAAATCATTTTATTCAATTTCTTACCTCACATTTACACCATCATAGTAATATAAGTTATAATGTGTATTTGTAAGATTTTGAGGACAATGTTGCACTATAAGAAAAACTCTTAACACAGGTAAGAGAGATAGTGTTGGCAAAGAATTGAGAGTTGGCCCTAATGAATATGTATAGGGGCATTTACCAAATGTTGGGTTTGAAAAGTTTGGACGTGATGGAAAGCCATCTCATGAAGTAGTCGAAACAGTTTATGAAGGAGCTCATGGCGAGGACCCTAAGGAAGAGCGATCTCGTTAATAAGACTGGAGAGAACACCCAAATTGAAGCCCAGGTTCTTGAAGAAGTTTAAGAGGTTGATGGTGGTTTGATCATAGCCTGAAAAATTTTTGATGTCGTTAGAGTAGAAGCCAAACATGTGGGTTCCTCCTGAGGTTGATGTGACTAGGAAAGATGCAAACCCTACGAGCCACCATCCTATTATGACTTACACAGTTAGAGCCTTTATGTCTGTTGCCATGGATTAACCTTTTCCTACTCCTCTTCCTACTACTACAATCGCCATAGCTATAGTTCTTTGATTGATTTATAGTGAATGACAAAGATTCAGAGAGAGAGATTGTGATGAGCGGATATTTTATACGCTTTTTACCATCATTTTCATATAGTTTTTATTATGCATTAGTTATGTTTTAATATATTTTCATAGGTTTTTGTGCAAAATTTACATTTTTGGTTTCTACTTTGAGTTGTGGTGTTTTATGATGATTTCAGGTATTTTCTGACTGAAATCAGAGAGTTTTGTAAAAGTATGATTCAGAGACAGAGAAAGGACTGCAGATGTTGTCGGATTCTGACCTCCATGCACTCGAAGGAACATTTTTGGAGCTACAGAAGTTCAAATGGCGCGCTCTTAATGGAATTGGAAAGCTAATATCCAAGGCTTTCCAGCAATATATAATATTTTATACTCTGCTCGGAAATGAAGGCTCAAAAATGGTGTTCAACACCAGTTTCTTACCCCATTTTTGGCGTTGAACGCCCAAAAGGGAGCAGCTGACGTCCAACGCCCAAAAGGGAGTCCATAGCCTGCGTTCAATGCCCAAGAGGGATCCTAGAATGTGGAGACCGCCTTTGCTCAGCCCCAACACTCACCAAGTGGGTCCTAGAAGTGGATTTTCGTACTATTAACCCTAGTCTATCATATTTCTGTAATCTCTAGTTATTAGATTATTATATATAAACAAGAGTTCACCCTTGTTAAGGACTCTTGCCCACTTTTACTTTCGAATATTACTTATGTACAGTATGAGTCTCTAAACCTCTTAGGTTAAGGTTAGGAGCTCTACTGATTTTCATGGATTAATAAAAGTATTACTATTCTATTTCAATTCGTGTGTGACTCTATTCTAAGATGTATCTTCGTTCTTCAACCTTATGAATGGGATGACCAGTGACAATCATCCTTTTTCTACATAGATTAGGTGTGAGTCCTTGGTGGGAGATTGATAAACCCCATTTTTAGAGTTTATCTTTTATTGAAATTAGGGCATTTTGATAACCTTTTCTCACATTTAACCTATGAATTGGCATGGTTTTGTAATCTCTCCCATATTTGTGCTTAAGTGTAAAAACATGCTTTTTAAGCCTTATTTTGATGAATTATTCCATAAGATGCCTTGATGTGTTTGCTAGTAATTTCAGGATTGAAATAGGCTAGGCATGGATCAAAGGAGCAAGGAAGGAAGCATGCAAATGAAGAGAAGCACAAAAGCCAAAGAATTGATCTAGGCCATGCACGCGCATGCGCACAAGGCGCTCGCGCGCACATTGCGAAACAAGCCAGGGACGCGCACGCGTACCGTGCGCGCACGCGTCGATGACGGCACATGACCTCATTAATGCAACACGTGCCTGGCGATTTGAGAGGGTTTCTGAACCCATTTTTGGCGCCAATTGCTAAGGGAAAGGAATATAAGGATGAAGGATTAAGGGGAAGGCATATAGAGGGAATCAATTAAGGAAGCATAGAGAATATACTTAGGGTTAGTTTAGAGTTTTAGAGAGAGAAGCTCTCACTTCTCTCTAGAATTAGGATTAGGTTTAGTTCTTAGATCTAGGTTTTAATCTTTGCTTTCTTCTACTTCCACCTTCCAATTCTTTGTTGCTACATTCATCTTCTTCTACTCTTTTGTTGTAATTTTCTTTATATTGTTCTTATACTTTGTTGTAGATCTAGTATTGTTCCTTCTACTTTCTTTCAATTCAATTCAAGGTAATTCATAATAATTGTGTTTCCTTTGATTGTTATTGTTAATTTCTTTCAATAATTGTTGTTAGATTCTCTTCTTGTTGTTAATTTGCTTTGCTTTTCTTTTGTGCCTTTCAAGTGTTTGATGAAATGCTTGGTTGGATTTTAGTGTAGGTTTTGTTCCTCTTGGCCTAGGTAGAGTAATTAGTGACTCTTGAGTTATCTAATTCTTTTGTTGGTTGATAATTAGAAGTTGCTAATTAATTTGAGTACCTCTAAAGCTAGTCATTCCTTTAGGAGATGATTAGGGCTTGAGGAATCAAATTGATTCATTCACTTGACTTTCCTCCATGGTTAGAGGTTGACTAAGTGGGAGCAATACACAATTCTCATCACAATTGAGAATGATAACTAGGATAGGACTTCTAGTTCTCATATCTTGCCAAGAGCTTTGTTAGTTGTTAGTTTATTTCCTTTGCCATTTATAATTCTTGTCTATAATCTCAAAACCCCAAAATAACTCATAACCAATAACAAGACACTTCATTACAATTCCTAGGGAGAATGACCCGAGGTTTGAATACTTCGGTTTATAAATTTTAGGGGTTTGTTTTAGTGACAAACAACTTTTTGTATGAAAGGATTAGTGATTGGTTTAGAAACTATACTTGCAACGAGAATTCATTTGTGAATTCTAAACCGTCAAAAATCCAATCATCAAAATGGCGCCGTTGCCGGGGATTGCAATGGTGTTATGTTATTGGTTATTGTACATATGTGAATAGTGTGAATAGTTTGTCTTTTGCTTGTTTTCTAGTTTTTGTTAGTTTTATTTTTGCTTTTCCATCATGAATTCTCACTTTGGCTATGAGTTTGGTTCCAACTATGTTGTAGGAAATGAGAGCTACAATGAGGATGTGTATCAAGAATGGGACAATCAAAGGTGGAAGGAGCCATATGCATATGATCAATCTTCATGGCAACAACCTCCACCAATGCACTACGAGGAAGAGCCATTCTATGATGCATATCAATCCAATGGCTATGGTGAATCACCTTGTGACTTTCAAGAACCACCACCATATGCCTATGAACCATACCCTCAACATAACTCTCAACCATACTCACAAGCCTATTTTCACCAAACGCTCTCATGTGAACCCAATTCATATTCACCACACCATCCAACTTTCGAACCATATGAGCCATACATGGAACTAAAAGTCCAAAATCACTACTACCAAAAACCACCTCGATGCACACAATCTCCACAACCTTACCAAGAAGAACCACCTTCCTATTATGAACCATCTCTCCAAAATGATGAACCTTCCTACCCACCACAAGCCCCAATAGAGGATTCTCTAACTTTGTTACTTCAAGGACAAGAGGCCATGAAATGGGATACACTTGAGTTTGTGACCAACTTGACCAAGGTAGTGTCTACCTTAGCCTACCAATGCTTGAACACTCAAGGTGCTTCCGTAGCCCCATGTGAAAAGTCAAAAGAAGAACAAAGCATGGAGGAGAAAGTGGAAGAGCCGGTGGAGAAGGAGAAGCCAATTTTTATGTTGGAACAATTGGAGGAGCCAATGATCATTGAAGAAAAGGAAGAAGTGGTTGAAGATTTGGGAGATGTTAAGAGTCCATAGGAATGTAGCATCATGGAGCACTCTTCCAAGAAGCTTGACATTGATGTTAAGGAGGGTGCGCAACCTCCAAGGCATACCATCGTTGGAGAATTAGAAGAAGCTTATCAAGAGATGGATTCAATCATAGACGAATTTCTCTCTACAATGGAATCCTCTCCCATTGGACATAAAGTTGAAGTTACAAAAGAGTGTGCACAACCTCCCATACCTTTGGTGAGCAATGAGAAAGAGAGTAAATCGAAAGAGAGCTACCAAGAGGAAAAAGTTGGCATGGTGTATATCGAAATTGAAGAATATGAAGAGGTTGACCAAGAAATGGACTTATTCATCAATGAATTTCTATCCAAAATTGAATCACCTCCCATTAGACAAGAAATCAAAGTTCTTGAAGACAACACCAAGTCATGTGATAAAAGGGGAAAGGTTGAAATCGAGGAAGCTCGCAAAGAGGTGGAAACAACCAAAGAAGAGCCTAAGGAAGTAGACCTTGCATTGTCTAAGTGTGGGGAGGTCCCCCTCCCTAAATCAACTTTCAAGTGGGTAAAACTCTCATCCCTAAGCTTTACTTTCTCACTTGAATATGGTTTAATTGAAAATGATGGTCAACTTAGAGCTCTTTGTGAACTTAAGAATAGGAAAGAGTTGTGTAGTGGTTGGAAATTCGGTATAAAAATCATAAAGGCCAAGACTCTAAGGTATAGGAATGAGGACGGAACGGAAATCACCGTATATGGGTCTAGAAGGAAGCATTGGTGGAATAAAGAGAATTTTATGTGTCGATCACCCTTATGTCAACCACCCGTCCGACAAAATCATGAAACTCATCTAACGGACGGGTGCGAAGATAAGATATGGGATCCCGGTTCGCTATGTGAAGACCAACTATGGGGACTCATATCTTGGGTAGAACTTTGCCCAAGCTTGATGAAAATGGTTGGAAATTCTGTCAACCAATTGAGAGGCAAAGATCCTTGGAGATTCAAGGATGAGTACAAATATAAGTGGTGGGCGAAATTGTGATCACTACAACTTCGCACAACTAACCAGCAAGTGCACTGGGTCGTCCAAGTAATACCTTACGTGAGTAAGGGTCGATCCCACGGAGATTGTTGCTATGAAGCAAGCTATGGTCACCTTGTAGATCTCAGTCAGGCAGACTCAAATGGGTATAGTGATAAACGAATAAAGCATAAAGATAAAGATAGAGATACTTATGTATATCATTGGTGAGAGCTTCAGATAAGCGTATGAAGATGCCTTCCCTTCCGTCTCTCTGCTTTCCTACTGTCTTCATCCAATCCTTCTTACTCCTTTCCATGGCAAGCTTATGCAAGGGTTTCACCGTTGTCAGTGGCTACCTCCCATCCTCTCAGTGAAAATGTTCCTATGCTCTGTCACAGCATATGGCTAATCAGCTGTCGGTTCTCGGTCAGGCCGGAATAGAATCCATCGATTCTTTTGCGTCTGTCACTAACGCCCCGCCTGCTAGGAGTTTGAAGCACGTCACAGTCATTCAATCATTGAATCCTACTCAGAATACCACAGACAAGGTTAGACCTTCCGGATTCTCTTGAATGCCGCCATCAGTTCTCGCCTATACCACGAAGACTCTGATCTCATGGAATGGCTGGCTCGTTTGTCAGGTGATCAACCATGCATCGTGTATCAGGAATCCAAGAGATAAATACTAGAGCCTCGTATGCTTGTAGAACAAGAGTGGTTGTCAGTCACTTTGTTCATGAGTGAGAATGATGATGAGTGTCACGGATCATCACATTCATCAAGTTGAAGAACAAGTGATATCTTGGACAAAGAACAAGCGGAATTGAATAGAAGAACAATAGTAATTGCATTAATACTCGAGGTACAGCAGAGCTCCACACCTTAATCTATGGTGTATAGAAACTCCACCGTTGAAAATACATAAGAACAGGGTCTAGACATGGCCGTGAGGCCAGCCTCCCAATGATCTAAGAACTAGATGTCCAAAGATGATCTAGAGATCTAAAGTGATCAAAAGATATAAAGATCAAAAGATATAAAAATACAATAGTAAAAGGTCCTACTTATAGAAAACTAGTAGCCTAAGGTGTACATAGATGAGTAAATGACATAAAAATCCACTTCCGGGCCCACTTGGTGTGTGCTTGGGCTGAGCAATGAAGCATTTTCGTGTAGAGACTCTTCTTGGAGTTAAACGCCAACTTTTATGCCAGTTTGGGCGTTTAACTCCCATTTTGGTGCCAGTTCCGGCGTTTAACGCTGGAAATTCTGTAGGTAACTTTGAACGCCGGTTTGGGCCATCAAATCTTGGGCAAAGTATGGACTATCATATATTTCTGGAAAGCCCAGGATGTCTACTTTCCAACGCCGTTGAGAGCGCGCCAATTGGGCTTCTGTAGCTCCAGAAAATCCACTTCGAGTGCAGGGAGGTCAGAATCCAACAGCATCTGCAGTCCTTTTCAGTCTCTGGATCAGATTTTTGCTCAGATCCCTCAATTTCAACCAGAAAATACCTGAAATCACAGAAAAACACACAAACTCATAGTAAAGTCCAGAAAAGTGAATTTTAACTAAAAACTAATAAAAATATAGTACAAACTAACTAAAAGATACCAAAAACATACTAAAAACAATGCCAAAAAAGGTACAAATTATCCGCTCATCACAACTCCAAACTTAAATTGTTGCTTGTCCCCAAGCAACTGAAGATCAAATAAGATAAAAAGAAGAGAATATGCAATGAACTCCAAAAACATCTATGAAGATCAGTATTAATTAGATGAGCGGGGCTTTTAGCTTTTTGCCTCTGAACAGTTTTGGCATCTCACTTTATCCTTTGGAACTCAGAATGATTGGCTTCTTTAGGAACTCAGAATCTAGATAGTGTTATTGATTCTCCTAGTTAAGTATGATGATTCTTGAACACAGCTACTTATTGAGTCTTGGCTGTGGCCCAAAGCACTCTGTCTTCCAGTATTACCACCGGATACATACATGCCACAGACACATAATTGGGTGAACCTTTTCAGATTGTGACTCAGCTTTGCTAAAGTCCCCAATTAGAGGTGTCCAGGGTTCTTAAGCACACTCTTATTGCCTTGGATCACAACTTTATTTCTTTCTTTTTCTTTCTTTCTTCTTTTTTTTTCGGTTTTTTTTTTCGCTTGCTTCCCCTTTTTTTTTGTATTCACTGCTTTTTCTTGCTTCAAGAATCATTTCTATGATTTTTCAGATCCTCAGTAACATGTGACGAATGGATTTTTGACGGTTTAGAATTTCACAAATGAACTCTCGTTGCAAGTATAGTCTCTAAACCAATCGCTAATCCTTTCATACAAAAAGTTGTTTGTCACTAAAACAAACCCCTAAAATTTATAAACCGAAGTATTGGACCTCGGGTCGTTCTCCCTAGGAATTACAATAAAGTGTCTTGTTATTGGTTATGAGTTATTTTTGGGGTTTTGATGGAGGCATGAAAGATAAATGGCAAGAAAGTAAACTAACAACTATAAAAGGCTCTTGGCAAGGTATGAAAATTAGAAGTTCTATCCTAGTTATCCTTCTCAATTGTGATGAGAATTGTTCATTGCTACCACTTAGTTAACCCTTACTAAAGAAAGGAAAGTCAAGTGGATGAATTGACTTGAGCCACAAGTTCTAGCCAACTCCCAAGGAAAGACTAGCTTTAGTGCACTCCAAACCAATTAGCAATCTCTCCAATTATCAATCAACAAAGGAATTAGATAACTCAAGTGTCACTAATTACTCTACCTAGGCCAAGAGGAACAAAATCTACACTAAAACTAAAAGAGACATTTTAACAAACACATAGAGTGCAATAAAAGTAAACATTATTAAATGCAAGGATTAAAGGAATCTACAACTACAAAAACAAGAGATCAACAATAGAAAAGCAAAGAAGACACATTTATTATGAATTACCTCTTATTGAATTGGAAGAATGTAGAAGGAACAATACTAGATCTACAACAAAATATAAGAACAACATAAAGGAAATTACAAGAAAAGAATAGAGGAAGATGAATGTAACAACAAGAAATTGAAAGGTAGAAGTAGAAGAAAGCAAAGATTAAAACCTAGATCTAAGAACTAATCCTAATCCTAATCCTAGAGAGAAGTGAGAGCTTCTCTCTCTAGAAACTAACTAAAAGCTAAACTAAACTAATTGGTAACTAACATCTAAAGTGTGAAGTGTCTAAAGTATGAAAGTATATTGATTCCCCTTCAATCCTTGGCTTAAATAGCATCATAAATGAGTTGGATTGGGCCCACAAGGCTTCTAAAATCGCTGGCCACGTTTTGCTTTAAGTGGACTAGGTGGCAGCAACAGCGCGTGCGCGCCACCATACGTGTAGCAACCATGGCAAATCTTATATCGTTTCGAAGCCCCGGATGTTAGCTTTCCAACCCAACTGGAACCGCATCATTTGGACCTCTGTAGCTCAAGTTATGGTCGTTTAAGTGCAAAGAGGTCGGCTTGACAGCTTTCCGGTTCTTTCATTTCTTCATGAGTTCTCCAACTTTACATGCTTTTTCTTCATTCCTTTAATCCAATCTTTGCCTTCTAAATCTGAAATCACTTAGCAAACATATTAAGGCATCTAATGGAATCAAGGTAAATTATATTTATCTATTTTAAGACCTAAAAAGCATGTTTTCACTCTTAAGCACAATTAAAGGAGAATATACAAAACCATGCTATTTCATTGAATAAATGTGGGTAAAAGGTTATAAAATCCCCTAAAATCAATACAAGACAAACCGTCAAATTGGGGTTTGTCAACCTCCCCACACTTAAACCAAGCATGTCCTCATGCTTAAGCCAAGAGAAAGCAAAGGGATCAACATTTATTCAATGAAAACTAACTAAATGCAATCTACCTATATGCAACTATCTACATGAATGCAATTGCTTGGTCAAAATAAATTAATTCCCAAGAAGCATATATAAGCGCAAGGGCAAAAGGTATTAACAATCATGCCAAACCACAATTGAATTGAGCTATTAAATACTTTTACAAACTTGCATGAAAGGAGATGATCATTGGTGGAGACATGTAATTGAGCATCAAACCCTCACCGGATGTATTTGCACTCTATTCGCTCAAGTGTTTAGGGTTGATTCACTCAATTCTCCCCTAATCATGCTTTCTAAGATTTGTTCTTCTTCTAACAATCAACATATATTTCATGCATGCATACATTTATCATGAGGTCTTTTCTTTAGGTTGTAATGGGGTTAGGGTTAAAGTAGGATGCATATTTGGTTAAGTGAGCTTGAAATTTGAATCTTTGGTAAGTTTAAGCTTCCCACCTAGCCTATGACATCCTATACAATTAAGTTCTAATCTAACTACCCATTCCTCACTTTTTCACATACTCATGCATTTTCTTTTTCATTTCACAACACTTATGCCTTGATCTTTATTGAGCTTCACGTTGCTTTGGGGCATTTTGTCCCCTTTTTATTTCTTCCTTTTTCTTCTTTTTCTTTCTTTTTCTATATTTTTTTTCTTTTCCATATTGTTTTTCTTTTCTTTTCCTTTTTCTCATTTTCCCCTTTTTTTTCTTTTCTATATACAAGAACATCAATGCATAAGGTTTTACATTTGATCAATATATGAGTATGTACCCAATTCTCAATATTTTCAACAAAATACAAAATACACCCTTTTATTCACCCAATGTCCCAAGATTCCCACACTTGAATGATACTCACACACACTTGCCTAAGCTAATCAAAGATCCAAATAAGGACATTTATTGTTTTTCGCTTTAAGGCTTGTAATGTGCTAAAATTAAGAACAAATGGGTTAATCGTAGGCTCAAATTGGCTAACAAAGGAATATAAAAGGGTTGGCTATTTGGATAAGTGAGCTAATGAAATGATGGCCTCAATCATATAAATGCATGTATACACAAAATAATGGACATAAAGAATGAAACAAATCAAAGATTACAATCATAAAAAGAGAATAATGCACACAAGAAGGAAAATAAGTGGTTATAAGATGTAACCACACCATTAGGCTCAAATCTCACTTGCTTGTGTTCTTAGCTCAAAACATGATCCATAATATATATAATTCAAGCAAGTTCTATGAAAAGTTTTTTTTTTTTACTCAAATCAACTGGTGCCCTATAGATAGAAATCTTGAAAAATTTCATTATTTTGACTAAGCTTATTGTGTATATCTATGCAAAAAATAAGAAAATGCAAGTAAAAATCCTAAAATCCTAGGATGAAATGCAAAAGTGTTGGAATTAGAAACTTGTCACCCAAAATCGCCGATCGGTCGGACGACCTCCCCACACTTAAAAGTTTGCACCGTCCTCGGTGCACGCAAAGGAGAGCAGGGTGGACGGGTTGCTACAATTGATGAGCTCCTTCGAAAGGTTGTGCGGATGACTTGGTTGTTGCCCCATTTAAAGCTATTCATTTCTCCCTTCTTGGTGGCCAACCTAAAAGGGAAGGAAAGAAGAGCAACAATTAGGCCTACAACAAAGATATCAAAACAAGTAGAACGTAGGCCGGGGCTAATGCCAAATAAGAGTAAGGTTCTCACGACATGTTAGCTACGCATGTAAGTGAGAGAACAATATAAGTAGATGGCATATTAACTCATACTTGATGCAAGAGAAAATCGAAGCATGAAGAGCATATGGCACATCAAGTTCACATAAGAAGAAGTGGGTCATGAAAGGCAATATGAGGTCATATCAATGCACAAAGACATAAGAGTCATACAAGATGAAGCATTGATTTAAAAGGTTCATCACCCAACAATATCAAACAAGTCAAGAAGCACCAAAATAATGCAAAAATTTCTCAACAATTGAGTGTAAGAATCCAACACCATTATTAAAACGACTAAAAAAAAATGAAAACATGCTACAAAAACTAAATGAAAATGGGAAGAGTAGAAGTAGGCGAATGTGATAAGCAAAAGAAAATGGAAGATGAGAAAAAAAAACTCTTTTTTTTTTTACTGACGCGTGCGCGTCATGCGTGCTTACGCGTCGATGGGTATATTGGTCGAAGGACGCGTACGCGCCAGGTGCGCGCACGCGTGCGTCGAGTTAGGCCGGAGGCATAATGTCGGCCCAAGTCTGGCACAACTCTCGGGTAAAAGTACTGGGAGTGCAAATTGTGCAATCGACGCGCGCGCGCACTGTGTGCGTGCGCGTGCATTGCCGATTTAAGATCATGTACGCGTACGCGCCAGGTGCGCGCACGCGTGCACAGACTTGTGCCTTAGGCCCAATGTTCGCACAGTGCAGGCCTAACTCTCGGGTTTTTGGCCGGAGGTGAAATTTTGCATCCACGCGTACGCGTACAGTGCGCGTCCGCGTGGATGGTCGAAAAATGCTCAGGTGCGCGTACGCGTCATGTGCGCGAACGCGTGGATGGTGTTCTGTTTTTCAAAATTTTTCTAAGTTCTTACACCAATCCAAGCCTTTCAATCCTCCAAACAGCTACCAAAACGCCCTAGAACCTTATTCAACATACTATACTACTAACTAAACTTGATAAAACAATAAAAACAAGAAATTAAACTAATTCTACCAATATTTACAAAAGATAAAAATGAAAATGAGAATCTACCTACAATGGCAACTCAGTTCACTTATTAACAAAACTAAAAGAGTATGGAAAGAGTTTACCATGGTGGGGTGTCTCCCACCTAGCACTTTTATTTATTGTCCTTAAGTTGGACTTATGGGGAGCTTCTTATCAAGGTGGCTTATGCTTGTATTCATCCTGGAACTCCCACCAATGCTTGGTTCTCCATTGTGCCCCAAGATTTCTCATGGATTGAGCCAAGTGTTGATGGAGTTCTTCACAAGCTTGGGGCTCCCAAAGTTGATCCCCTTCTTGTGATCCGGGGTCCCACACTTTGTTTTCACACCCGTCTTGAGGTTGATCATCATTATTAGTCCAACCGGGTGGTGAGTAAGGTGAATTCTCTATGAAGTGCCCAACAATCCTCCTAGACCCATCTATTTGAGCACTACTCCATCCCTTATATCTCATGTTTGATGCATCAACCATAATGAGCCTTGATTTGCAACGCCAACCACGAAACATCTTTCGCTTACGCTTCATCCCACAAAGCATCCTAAGTTGACCATCCGTTTCAAGCAAGCCATACTCAAGTGGGACAATAAAGCTAATAGAAATGAATTTTACCCACTCAAGTGAAGGAGTAGATGACAACCTAGGCAAAGATGCTTCCAACGATCTTGACAAAGCGTATTCCACTCCCATCCTTCTATTTCTAAGAACTTCCACCTCTTCACAAGATCTCTTAATCTCAATCCTTTGTTCATTAATACTATCTAAGCCTTTTCCCTTAATCAAACTATAATTGGGAGGGTGAAAGAAGTTTACCTCCACAATATTTTCAAATGCACCGGGAGAAGGTTCTTCAAGTTCAAAGGATTCTCCACCACTAGGACTTGATGCTTGCTCTTCATTGCCATGGGAATTCAATTCTTGCTCTATCCCATCCAAGTCTTCATATGGAATATGCCTTGGAAGGTGTGCACTTTCCTCCCTAGCATCAATTTCAATCATCTTGGAGGGGTTTTCTTCAACTTTATGTTCCCATGGAGGCTCCGCATCTCCTAAGTCTTCTACCACTTCTTCCTTGTCTTCAACAATTAAAGCTTCCTCCAATTGTTCCAATACAAGGCAACTTCCTTCATTTCCCACCGGAGTTTCCAATCTCTCCTTCATGCTATGCTCTTCATTCGATTCTCCACATGTAGCCATGGGAGTTCCTTGAGTGTTCAAGCATTGGGAGGCTAATTGATTTGTTACCGCATCCAAGGCGGTCATGAAATTTTGCACATCCCTTTTCATCTCTTCTTGCCCTTGAACAAGAACACCAAGGGTTTCATCCATTAGAGATTGGGGTGGTTGAAAGGGTTCATCATTTTGGGGGAAGGGTTCATAGTAGGAAGGTGGTTCTTCTTGGTAGAGTTGTGGTGGTTCAATGTTTTCCATTCTTTCCACTTGTTGTACAACACACTCCATGGTTGCTTGAAATTGATCCAATGCTTCCTTGAGGTGATCCCTTGACTCTTGTTCCTCTTGGATAATATGATTAGGATCATGTGGCTCTTGGATCAATGGATATGAGTATTCTTCCATGGGAGGTTGTGGTGGAAAGTAGTATTCATCTTGTGGTTGAAAATTTTTGTATATTGGAGGTGGTTCATCTTGGTAATAATATGGAGGGGGTGGCTCTTGAAAATATTGATGTTGGAATGGTGGTAGCTCTATGTGTGGTTCATATGGCTCATATGGTTGTTGGTAGGATGGATATGGATTAGGGTCATATGAAGGTGGTTGGTGAAAATAGGCTTGTGAGTGTGTTTGAGGCTCATGTTGAGGATATGAATCATAGGCATATAGTGGTGGTTCTTGAAAGTCACAAGGAGATTCACCATAGCCATTTGATTGGTATGCATCATGGAATGGCTCTTCTTCATAGTTCATTGGTGGAGGTTGTTGCCAAGAAGATTGATCATATGCATATGGCTCCTCCCACCTTTGATTGTCCCATCCTTGATGCACCTCTTCATTGAACTTCTCATCACCTACAACATAGTTGTAATCACACTCATAGCCAAAATGAGAATTCATGATAGCAAGAGAGGGCAAAAACAAAAAATAGTAACAAATGAAGAGAACAAACTAAAAACTAACAAAGAAGCAAAAAGCAAACATATTCACAATATTCACATATATACAATAACCAATAACACAACACCATTGCAATTCCCCGGCAACGGCGCCATTTTGACGAATGGATTTTTGACGGTTTAGAATTTCACAAATGAACTCTCGTTGCAAGTATAGTCTCTAAACCAATCGCTAATCCTTTCATACAAAAAGTTGTTTGTCACTAAAACAAACCCCTAAAATTTATAAACCGAAGTATTGGACCTCGGGTCGTTCTCCCTAGGAATTACAATAAAGTGTCTTGTTATTGGTTATGAGTTATTTTTGGGGTTTTGATGGAGGCATGAAAGATAAATGGCAAGAAAGTAAACTAACAACTATAAAAGGCTCTTGGCAAGGTATGAAAATTAGAAGTTCTATCCTAGTTATCCTTCTCAATTGTGATGAGAATTGTTCATTGCTACCACTTAGTTAACCCTTACTAAAGAAAGGAAAGTCAAGTGGATGAATTGACTTGAGCCACAAGTTCTAGCCAACTCCCAAGGAAAGACTAGCTTTAGTGCACTCCAAACCAATTAGCAATCTCTCCAATTATCAATCAACAAAGGAATTAGATAACTCAAGTGTCACTAATTACTCTACCTAGGCCAAGAGGAACAAAATCTACACTAAAACTAAAAGAGACATTTTAACAAACACATAGAGTGCAATAAAAGTAAACATTATTAAATGCAAGGATTAAAGGAATCTACAACTACAAAAATAAGAGATCAACAATAGAAAAGCAAAGAAGACACATTTATTATGAATTACCTCTTATTGAATTGGAAGAATGTAGAAGGAACAATACTAGATCTACAATAAAATATAAGAACAACATAAAGAAAATTACAAGAAAAGAATAGAGGAAGATGAATGTAACAACAAGAAATTGAAAGGTAGAAGTAGAAGAAAGCAAAGATTAAAACCTAGATCTAAGAACTAATCCTAATCCTAATCATAGAGAGAAGTGAGAGCTTCTCTCTCTAGAAACTAACTAAAAGCTAAACTAAACTAATTGGTAACTAACATCTAAAGTGTGAAGTGTCTAAAGTATGAAAGTATATTGATTCCCCTTCAATCCTTGGCTTAAATAGCATCATAAATGAGTTGGATTGGGCCCACAAGGCTTCTAAAATCGCTGGCCACGTTTTGCTTTAAGTGGACTAGGTGGCAGCAACGGCGCGTGCACGTACTTTGCGCGTGCGCGCCACCATACGTGTAGCAACCATGGCAAATCTTATATTGTTTCGAAGCCCCGGATGTTAGCTTTCCAACCCAACTGGAACCGCATCATTTGGACCTCTGTAGCTCATGTTATGGTCATTTAAGTGCAAAGAGGTCGGCTTGACAGCTTTCCGGTTCTTTCATTTCTTCATGAGTTCTCCAACTTTACATGCTTTTTCTTCATTCCTTTAATCCAATCTTTGCCTTCTAAATCTGAAATCACTTAGCAAACATATTAAGGCATCTAATGGAATCAAGGTAAATTATATTTATCTATTTTAAGACCTAAAAAGTATGTTTTCACTCTTAAGCACAATTAAAGGAGAATATACAAAACCATGCTATTTCATTGAATAAATGTGGGTAAAAGGTTATAAAATCCCCTAAAATCAATACAAGACAAACCGTCAAATTGGGGTTTGTCAACATGTCTCCTTTTTCATCATTCTTTCAAGAGCCAACATTCATGAACCACAAATTCAAAAGACATATGCACTGTTTAAGCATACATTCAGAAAACAAAAGTGTTGCCACCACATCAAAATAATTAAACTGTTATAAAATTCAAAATTCATGCAATTCTTTTCTTTTTCAATTAAGAACATTTGTTTATTTAAGAAAGGTGATAGATTCATAGGACATTCATAACTTTAAGGCATAGACACTAAGATACTAATGATCACAAGACACAAACATGGACAAACATAAAGCACAATTTTCGAAAAACAGAAGAATAAAGAACAAGGAGATTAAAGAACGGGTCCACCTTAGTGATGGCGGCTTGTTCTTCCTCTTGAAGGTCTTATGGAGTGCTTGAGCTCCTCAATGTCTCTTCCTTGTCTTTGTTGCTCCTCTCTCATGATTCTTTGATCTTCTCTAATTTCATGGAGGAGAATGGAGTGTTCTTGGTGCTCCACCCTTAGTTGTCCCATGTTGGAACTCAATTCTCCCAGGGAGGTGTTTAGTTGCTCCCAATAATTTTGTGGAGGAAAGTGCATCCCTTGGGGTATCTCAGGGATCTCATGATGAGAGGGGTCTCTTGTTTGCTCCATCCTTTTCTTGGTAATGGGCTTATCCTCATCAATGGGGATGTCTCCCTCTATGTCAACTCCAACTGAATAACAGAGGTGACAGATGAGGTGAGGAAAGGCTAACCTTGCCAAGGTAGAGGACTTGTCCGCCACCTTGTAGAGTTCTTGGGCTATAACCTCATGAACTTCCACTTCTTCTCCAATCATGATGCTATGGATCATGATGGCTCGGTCTAGAGTAACTTCGGACCGGTTGCTAGTGGGAATGATTGAGCGTTGGATAAACTCCAACCATCCTCTAGCCACGGGTTTGAGGTCATGCCTTCTCAATTGAACCGGCTTGCCTCTTGAATCTCTCTTCCATTGTGCGCCCTCTTCATATATGACTGTGAGGACTTGGTCCAACCTTTGATCGAAGTTGACCCTTCTTGTGTAAGGATGTTCATCTCCTTGCATCATAGGCAAGTTGAATGCTAACCTTACATTTTTCGGACTAAAATCCAAGTATTTCCCCCGAACCATTGTAAGATAATTCTTTGGATCCGGGTTCACACTTTGATCATGGTTCTTGGTGATCCATGCATTGGCATAGAACTCTTGAACCATCAAGATTCCAACTTGTTGAATGGGGTTGGTAAGAACTTCCCAACCTCTTCTTCGGATCTCATGGCGGATCTCCGGATATTCACCCTTTTTGAGTAAAAAGGGGACTTCGGGGATCCCCTTCTTCAAGGCCACAACTTCATAGAAGTGGTCTTGATGCACCCTTGAGATGAATCTATCCATCTCCCATGACTCGGAGGTGGAAGCTTTTGCCTTCCCTTTCCTCTTTCTAGAGGTTTCTCCGGCCTTGGATGCCATAAATGGTTATGGAAAAACGAAAAAGCAACGCTTTTACCACACCAAACTTAAAATGTTTGCTCGTCCTCGAGCAAAAGAAGAAAGAAGAGAGTAGAAGAAGAAGAAATGAGGAAGAAGGGAATGGCTTTGTGTTCGGCCAAAGAGGGGGAGAAGTGGTGTTTAGGTTGTGTGAAAATGAAGGAGTGAAGAAGGGTTTATATAGGAGAGGGGGGCTCATGGTTCGGTCATGTGTGGGTGGGTTTGGGAGGGAAAGTGGTTTGAATTTGAAGGGTGAGGTAGGTGGGGTTTTATGAAGGATGAATGTGAGTGGTGAAGAGAAAGATGGGATTTGATAGGTGAAGGATTTTTGGGAAAGAGGTGTTGAGGTGATTGGTGAATGGGAGAAGAAGAGAGAGAGAGAGTGGTGGGGTTGGTGGGGATCCTATGGGGTCCACAGATCCTGTGGTGTCAAGGAAAAGTCATCCCTGCACCAAATGGCATTCAAAATCCCGTTTTGAGCCATTTCTGGCGTTAAACGCCGGGCTGGTGCCCATTCCTGGCATTTAACGCCAGGTTCTTGCCCTTTTCTGGCGTTTAACGCCAGTCTGGTGCCCCTTTCTGGCGTTAAACGCCCAGAATGGTGCCAGACTGGGCGTTAAACGCCCAACTGCTAACCTTACTGGCGTTTAAACGCCAGCAACATCTTCCTCCAGGGTGTGCTGTTTTTCTTCCTGTTTTTCATTCTGTTTTTGCTTATTCAATTGATTTTGTGACTTCTTATGATCATCAACCTACAAAAAACATAAAATAACAAAAGGGAAATAGATAAAATATAACATTGGGTTGCCTCCCAACAAGCGCTTCTTTAATGTCAGTAGCTTGACAGAGGGCTCTCATGGAGCCTCACAGATATTCAGAGCAATGTTGGAACCTCCCAACACCAAACTTAGAGTTTGAATGTGGGGGTTCAACACCAAACTTAGAGTTTGGTTGTGGCCTCCCAACACCAAACTTAGAGTTTGACTGTGGGGGCTCTGTTTGTCTCTGATTTGAGAGAAGCTCTTCATGCTTCCTCTCCATGGTGACAGAGGGATATCCTTGAGCCTTAAACACAAAGGATTCTTCATTCACTTGAATGATCAGTTCACCTCCATCAACATCAATCACAGTCTTTGCTGTGGCTAGGAAGGGTCTGCCAAGGATGATGTTTTCATCCATGCACTTCCCAGTCTCTAGGACTATGAAATCAGTAGGGATGTAATGGTCTTCAATCTTCACCAAAACATTCTCTACAAGTCCATAAGCTTGTTTTCTTGAATTGTCTGCCATCTCTAGTGAGATTCTTGCAGCTTGTACCTCAAAGATCCCTAGCTTCTCCATTACAGAGAGAGGCATGAGGTTTACACTTGACCCTAAGTCACACAGAGCCTTCTTGAAGGTCATGGTGCCTATGGTACAAGGTATGGAAAACTTTCCAGGATCTTGTCTCTTTTGAGGTAATTTCTGCCTAGACAAGTTATCCAGTTCTTTGGTGAGCAAAGGAGGTTTATTCTCCAAATTCTCATTTCCAAATAACTTGTCATTTAGCTTCATGATTGCTCCAAGGTATTTAGCAACTTGCTCTTCAGTGACATACTCATCCTCTTCAGAGGATGAATACTCATCAGAGCTCATGAATGGCAAAAGTAAGTCAAATGGAATCTCTATGGTCTCATTTTGAGCCTCAGATTCCCATGGTTCCTCGTTGAGGAACTCATTGGAGGTCAGTGCACGCCCATTGAGGTCTTCCTCAGTGGCGTTCACTGCTTCTTCCTCCTCTCCAAATTCGGCCATGTTGATGGCCTTGCACTCTCCTTTTGGATTTTCTTCTGTATTGCTTGGGAGAGTACTAGGAGGGAGTTCAGTAACTTTCTTGCTCAGCTGTCCCACTTGTGCCTCCAAATTCTTAATGGAGGACCTTGTTTCAGTCATGAAACTTTGAGTGGTTTTGGTTAGATCAGAGACCATGGTTGCTAAGTCAGAGGGGTTCTGTTTAGCATTCTCTGTCTGTTGCTGAGAAGATGATGGAAAAGGTTTGCCATTGCTAAACCTGTTTCTTCCACCATTATTGTTGTTGAAACCTTGTTGAGGTCTCTGTTGATCCTTCCATGAGAAATTTGGGTGATTTCTCCATGAAGAATTATTGGTGTTTCCGTAGGGTTCTCCTAGGTAATTCACCTCTTCCATTGAAGGGTTCTCAGGATCATAAGCTTCTTCTTCAGATGAAGCATCCTTAGTACTGCTTGGTGCATTTTGCATTCCAGACAGACTTTGAGAAATCAAATTGACTTGTTGAGTCAATATTTTATTCTGAGCCAAAATGGCGTTCAGAGTGTCAATCTCAAGAACTCCTTTCTTCTGATTAGTCCCATTGTTCACAGGATTCCTTTCAGAAGTGTACATGAATTGGTTGTTTGCAACCATTTCAATTAGCTCTTGAGCCTCTGTAGGCGTCTTCTTCAGATGAAGAGATCCTCCAGCAGAGCTATCCAAAGACATCTTGGACAGTTCAGAGAGACCATCATAGAAAATACCTATGATGCTCCATTCAGAAAGCATGTCTGAGGGACACTTTCTGATTAATTGTTTGTATCTTTCCCAAGCTTCATAGAGGGATTCTCTATCCTTCTGTCTGAAGGTTTGGACTTCCACTCTAAGCTTACTCAATTTTTGAGGTGGAAAGAACTTTGCCAAGAAGGCATTGACTAGCTTTTCCCAAGAGTCCAGGCTTTCTTTAGGTTGAGAGTCCAACCATGTTCTAGCTCTGTCTCTTATAGCAAAAGGGAATAGCATCAGTCTGTAGACCTCAGGGTCAACCCCATTAGTCTTGACTGTGTCACAGATTTGCAAGAATTCAGCTAAAAACTGATGAGGATCTTCCAATGGAAGTCCATGGAACTTGCAATTCTGTTGCATTAGAGAAACTAATTGAGGCTTAAGCTCAAAGTTGTTTGCTCCAATGGCAGGGATAGAGATTCTTCTCCCATAGAAGTCGGGAGTAGGTGCAGTAAAGTCACCCAGCACCTTCCTTGCATTATTGGCATTGTTGTTGTTTTCGGCTGCCATGGGTTCTTCTTCTTTGAAGAATTCGGTCAGGTCCTCAACAGAGAGTTGTGCCTTAGCTTCTCTTAGCTTTCGCTTCAAGGTCCTTTCAGGTTCAGGGTCAGCTTCAACAAGAATGCCTTTGTCTTTGTTCCTGCTCATATGAAAGAGAAGAGAACAAGAAAATATGGAATCCTCTATGTCACAGTATAGAGATTCCTTGAGGTGTCAGAGGAAAAGAAAAATGGAAGACAGAGGTAGAAAATTCGAACTTATCAAAGAAGATGGAGTTCGAATTTTGCATTAAGGGATAGTGTTAGTCCATAAATAGAAGGATGTGAGAAGGAGGGAAGTAATTTTCGAAAATTAAGTAAAAGATTTTAAAATATTTTGAAAAACACTGATTAATTTTCGAAAATAAAAGTGGGGAAGAAATCAAGTGATTTTTGAAAAAGATTTTGAAATTAGAAATCAAAAAGATTTGATTGAAAACTATTTTGAAAAAGATGTGGTTAAGAAGATATGATTGGTTTTAAAAAGATGTGATTGAAAAGATATGATTTGAAAGCAATTTTAAAAAGATTTGATTTTAAAAATTAATTACTTGCCTAACAAGAAAGATATGATTCAAACATTAAACCTTCCTCAACAGAAAAGGCAACATACTTGAAATGTTCAATCAAATCATTAATTGTTAGTAAGTATCTTTGAAAAAGGAAAGAGATTGATTTTGAAAACATTTGATTGAAAAGATTTGATTTGAAAAAGATTTGATTTTGAAAAACTTTGAAAACTAAAAAAAAATTGATTTGAAAAACAAAATCTTCCCCCTTGTGCCATCCTGGCGTTAAACGCCCAGAATGGTATCCATTCTGGCGTTTAACGCCCAAAATGCTACCTTTTTGGGCGTTAAACGCCCAACCAGGTACCCTGGCTGGCGTTTAAACGCCAGTCTGTCCTTCTTCACTGGGCGTTTTGAACGCCCAGCTTTTTCTGTGTAATTCCTCTGCTGCATGTTCTGAATCTTCAATTCCCTGTACTATTGAGTTGAAAATTGAACCAAGATCACATAAACAATGCAAGACACCAAACTTAAGATTAGACACTAGACTCAAACAAGAAACATAAAATATTTTTGGTTTTTATGATTTTGTAATTTTTTTGTGCTTTTTTCGAAAATTATATGAAAAGAAAAATAAAGGTTTCAGAACTCTCAATTTGGATTCCAGGAATCAGTGCAATGCTAGTCTAAGACTCCGGTCCAGGAATTAGACATGGCTTCACAGCCAGCCAAGCTTTCAAAGAAAGCTTCGGTCCAAAACACTAGACATGGCCAATGGCCAGCCAAGCCTTAGCAGATCATTGCTCCAATAGCAAGTTTGATAGAGATCAACAAGCTATTGTGATGATTAGTTGAAACCTCGGTCCAATAAGATTAGACATGGCTTCACAGCCAGCCAGATTTCAACAGATCACCATGAAACACTAGAATTCATTTTTAAGAACTCTGAAAAAAAAATACCTAATCTAAGCAACAAGATGAACCGTCAGTTGTCCATACACAAACAATCCCCGGCAACGGCGCCAAAAACTTGGTGGGGCGAAATTGTGATCACTACAACTTCGCACAACTAACCAGCAAGTGCACTGGGTCGTCCAAGTAATACCTTACGTGAGTAAGGGTCGATCCCACGGAGATTGTTGCTATGAAGCAAGCTATGGTCACCTTGTAGATCTTAGTCAGGCAGACTCAAATGGGTATAGTGATAAACGAATAAAGCATAAAGATAAAGATAGAGATACTTATGTATATCATTGGTGAGAGCTTCAGATAAGCGTATGAAGATGCCTTCCCTTCCGTCTCTCTGCTTTCCTACTGTCTTCATCCAATCCTTCTTACTCCTTTCCATGGCAAGCTTATGCAAGGGTTTCACCGTTGTCAGTGGCTACCTCCCATCCTCTCAGTGAAAATGTTCTTATGCTCTGTCACAGCATATGGCTAATCAGCTGTCGGTTCTCGGTCAGGCCGGAATAGAATCCATCGATTCTTTTGCGTCTGTCACTAACGCCCCGCCTGCTAGGAGTTTGAAGCACGTCACAGTCATTCAATCATTGAATCCTACTCAGAATACCACAGACAAGGTTAGACCTTCCAGATTCTCTTGAATGCCGCCATCAGTTCTCGCCTATACCACGAAGACTCTGATCTCACGGAATGGCTGGCTCGTTTGTCAGGCGAGCACTCGGTTGTCAGGCGATCAACCATGCATCGTGTATCAGGAATCCAAGAGATAAACACTAGAGCCTCGTATGCTTGTAGAACAAGAGTGGTTGTCAGTCACTTTGTTCATGAGTGAGAATGATGATGAGTGTCACGGATCATCACATTCATCAAGTTGAAGAACAAGTGATATCTTGGACAAAGAACAAGCGGAATTGAATAGAAGAACAATAGTAATTGCATTAATACTCGAGGTACAGCAGAGCTCCACACCTTAATCTATGGTGTGTAGAAACTCCACCGTTGAAAATACATAAGAACAGGGTCTAGACATGGCCGTGAGGCCAGCCTCCCAATGATCTAAGAACTAGATGTCCAAAGATGATCTAGAGATCTAAAGTGATCAAAAGATATAAAGATCAAAAGATATAAAAATACAATAGTTAAAGGTCCTACTTATAGAAAACTAGTAGCCTAAGGTGTACATAGATGAGTAAATGACATAAAAATCCACTTCCGGGCCCACTTGGTGTGTGCTTGGGCTGAGCAATGAAGCATTTTCGTGTAGAGACTCTTCTTGGAGTTAAACGCCAGCTTTTATGCCAGTTTGGGCGTTGAACTCCCATTTTAGTGCCAGTTCCGGCGTTTAACGCTGGAAATTCTGTAGGTGACTTTGAACGCCGGTTTGGGCCATCAAATCTTGGGCAAAGTATGAACTATCATATATTGCTGGAAAGCCCAGGATGTCTACTTTCCAACGCCGTTGAGAGCGCGCCAATTGGGCTTCTGTAGCTCCAGAAAATCCACTTCGAGTGCAGGGAGGTCAGAATCCAACAGCATCTGCAGTCCTTTTCAGTCTCTGGATCAGATTTTTGCTCAGATCCCTCAATTTCAGCCAGAAAATACCTGAAATCACAGAAAAACACACAAACTCATAGTAAAGTCCAGAAAAGTGAATTTTAACTAAAAACTAATAAAAATATAGTAAAAACTAACTAAAAGATACCAAAAACATACTAAAAACAATGCCAAAAAAGGTACAAATTATCCGCTCATCAATAAGCCACCATGACACTAAGCCCCCCAAAATGTCCAACTTAAGGACTTAAACTAAAAGTGCTAGGTGGGAGACACCCCACCATGGTAAACTCTTTCCACTCTCTTTTAAATTTGCTTAATAAGTGATTTGAGTTGCCATTGTAGGTAGATGTTTCATACAAATTTGTTTGTACAGCTTAATTGTTAGCTTAGTCACATGTATGTTGTGTTTAGTAGTAGATGAATAATATCAAATTGCATTTTTTGTGAATTGTATGATGGTTGATTGAATAAAGAGTTGTGAACAGTATGGGGAGCACACAGCAAAATTTTTCTGAAAAAAAAGGGGGGTGGACGCGCGCGCACCATGTACGCGCACGCGTCCCTGAGCTGATACAACATCGCCCACGTACCCGAGAGTTGGGCCTCTCTTGGGCAAACCTTATGCCCTGAGCCCAACCTTATCCACGCTGACGCGCACTACGTGCATGTGCGCTGATCATGAGAACACGGACATGTACGCGGACGCGTACCTGCCGCGTCCGCGTCGATTTGCTGCTGCAAGTTTTTGAGCCAACCCCCAGAGAGTTGAGCCAGCTCTGGGTTATCCTTAAGCCCCTGGCCCAACTCGATTCACGCGGACGCGCACTTGCTGCGTGCGCGCCCATATGCACAAGGAGGAACAGACGTGAGCGCACGCATCGCGCTAATGCGCCTTCTCACATATCATCAATGTACGCGGACGCGCACTTGCCGCGTACGCGTCCCTTACATGCTGCCACCACTCTAGGCTTCTGACCCGAGAGTTGGGCGTGCCTCAAGCCCACTCTAAGCCTCAGGCCCAATCCCATGTACGCGTGTGCGCATTGTACGCGCACGCGCCCTTGCATGATCTGCCAACCCACGCTAGAGCGCACTGCACGCTCACGCGTGGATCTCCATTTTCTTCAATGTACGTGGACGCGCAAGGTGCGCGCTCGCGTCGATTCAAAAAATAGGATAACCCTAATGCGCGACGCACACTGCGCAGTCGCGCACCTTCTCTTTTCCCCTCCCAACCTCCATTTTTCATCTTCTTCTTCTCTTCTACCATAACCGCCGCGCAGCAGCGGCAACCACCACCGGTTCCCATCGACTCTCTCTCTCCTCCACTCACTTCGTTCTCTCTCTCTCATCCACTCTCTCTCTCCGCCTCAGTCTCTCACCCTCACCGCTGTCCGTAGCCACCACCGCCGTCGTTCCACCATCACTGCCAGCGGCAACACTCGGCGGCCCCCCTCCCTCTCTTTCATCATTTCAAATTCTCCTATCACTCCCTACCTCATCTTCCTTTCGGCCGAACCACCGCAGCCGGCCATCCCCACCGCCACCACCCACGGCGGCGCAATTCATCGCCCCTCCCTAGCCCCCCTTACTATTCTCAGTTCATCCCAGCTCCCAGGTTCCTGCTCAATTTCTGTTTTTCTGTTTTTTTTTCTTTTTAATTGTTCATTTCTGTTAGTTACTGTAAGTGTCTATTAGTTAGTTTGAATTCAAATGTTGCATGTTAGGTTAGATAGAAATAATTGCGGTTAGGTAGCTAGGACTGGATAGAGGATTCTAGGCCTGATAAGTGCTCCGTATGTGCATATTTTCTGTTTGTTGATTTGTCTGATAAGTGCCAATTTTGCGCTGCTCTGTCTGCAATTTGTGTTGCTAAATGCTATCTGAGTGCCGTTGTGCTTAATTGGTGTTGTTTTCTATGCAATTTGTGCTATTTTGCTATCCGAGAACGTCCAATTTTAAGCCGGAATGCTGCCCAATTTTCAAGAAAGTTGTTTTCATCTTAATCTCTATTGTAATTTGGGCTAATTTCCGTTTCCTTTCAACTTCCCGGATTTGCACCAATCATGGTGAACATGAACCACAACTTCTCTTTTAATTGAGCCTAAATATCGTCATACCACTAATCCACTTTTCTAACTCACTAATTTCTTTAACCATTTAACTTTTACTCACTTTTAACCATCTTTAACCATTCTTTCTAAACTATGATGATTTTATGCTTAATGAATAGGAGTTGTTGACTTTAATGAAGATTGCATTCTTTGTTTACTTGTTCACTTATGCTTACTTGTTCACCAATTCTTTTCAAGTTCATTTCAACATAATGATTGCTATTAGCCAATTGATATCCTGAACATACCTTCTTTGTTACATGCTAAGTGTTTCATTGCTTATACTCTATTATATCTCTCTTTCAAGATGTCGGATAAAGGAAAGGCTATAGCCACTGCCACCTCTTCCAAGAAAAGAAAACACTCTACCCCCTCCATTCCCTCCATCTACAAGCATTATGCTAAGAATCCTTTAAATGACGAAGAAAAAGAAAATCAGCAGTTACCTTCTACCGATCCGACTAAGTTTCCCAATCTCTACTGTGAGCTTCGATTTTCCAAATATCGAACAACAAAGCTGAATACTGAGAAGAAATTGCTCCTACCCAATGATGTGAGACGGTCGATTACTAGTCGGATCCTTGAGTTGGGTATCGACTTTGTTGATAGAGATTTGGGAGATATCAATATTTCTTGGGTAAAGAAATTTTACTGCAACTTCTTCCGTCCGACTTTGGATTCAGTTCAGGTGAGAGGTAGAGAGATCATGATTATTGAGACTGCCATTGGAGAGGCGTTACAGTGTCGACACATTCCTGATGACATGTGTGCCCATCAGCAGGCAGAGATGGCTATCCATACCATGACCTTTGATTATGAGGCGCTTAGGCGCGTGATTGGGTTACCAGATGCTACTTGGGTCATGGATGCGACCAACACCAAGCCTAAGGGGATGCTGTTTGCTCACTTGACCAGAGAGGCCAAGACTTGGCAGATGATCTTTGCCCACTATGTCTTACCTACCACTCACTTCTCTGAGATCCCTATGGAGATGCTTCTGTTGATTGGGTGTGTTATGGAGGGGAAGGATGTCTCTTTTCCTCGACTTATCCGACAGTGCATGTGGCGGGCGCATATTCGTGGCCTACTTCCATTTCCTACCTTGGTCACGAGTAAGGCGGCCCTAGCTGAGGTCCCATGGCTAGACGATGATGTGACATCACCACCCCCCGATACAGATGACAGGGAGGTTACTATTTCTTGGGGTGGTTGGGTGCACGAGAAGCCCCCTACTAGACGCCGTTCTAGGGCCAGAGCACTAGTGGGGACACCTTCACCATCAGCCCCTACAGCAGCCCCATCCTCTTCCACGGCAGCAGCTCCATCTTCATCTACAGTTTCTCCTACAGCACCTGAGCCTACTTATCTACAGGTCCAGCGTCTATTTCGGTTTTTAGAGCGCGAGAGGCGCCATGTCAGACGCCGACTGGATTGGATGGACCAGGCGCTCATCTCCCTAGGTGCTGAGTTACCTCCGCTTCCCAACTCTCCGACCTCCGATGAGCAGGATCATCAGGAGGAAGATACGGAGGCACCGATTCAGCAGGATGCCCCTCCAGTTGCCTCGGACACCACAGAAACACCACAGACTCATGCAGAGCCGGTCCCACAGCCACAGCCAGAGCCAGAGCCTACCGTTGTACCTCCCACTGATCCTCCAGTTTAGCATCGAGGACGATGCTTGATCTTAAGTGTGGGGAGGGCACCGGTAGCATTATTTGGGGACCGGTGAACTTTTCGGCTACTCTTCTAGTTATCCTATTTTGCATACCTATTGTATATATTTTGATGTATTTTGAGTTTATTTTGGACTCCTTTACTGCTTATTTTGGATTTTAGATATTTTGATGTTTTTGATGATTATGGATATTTTTAGATGTTTTAGATGATAGATTCATACTTTTAGTTGGATTTCTCTTTATGCATTTTTGCTTATCTTTCTTTTTAGTTGTGGTTGTGATTAGAAATCATACTTTGAATTGCAAACTTAGTGTCACCCTTTTTGCATAAGAAATTGGTTTTAAGTAAAAGGAAAGGGTAAACTAAGGAAATTTTTGGATTTTTCAATCACAACGATGCTTAGTCAAACATTGAGATTTTTCAAGAAGTTTAATTGTAGGGCACTAACCCAATTGATTGAAAGAAGATTTTTTTTTTGTGAAACTTGCTTGAATTTCATACTTTGTGAAGCATGTATTGAATTAAGAACACAAGCTTGTGAGACTTGAGCCTATTGATGTGGTTACATTTTATAACCACTTATCTTCCATTCTTGTGTGAAATTGCTCTCTTTCTATGATTATGATCCTTGATTTGCTTGATTCTATATGTCCATTTATTTCTTATATTTATGCATTTATATGATTGAGGTCATCATTTCATTAGCTCACTTATCCAAATAGCTAACCCTTTTATATTCCCTTGTTAGCCAATTTGAGCCTACGATTAACCAACTTATTCTCATTTTAGCACATTACAAGCCCAAGGTGGAAAACCAATGAGAAGTCCTTGTTTGGATCTTTGATTAGCCTAGGCTAGTGAGAGTGTTTATTATTCAAAGTTGGTGAGGCTTGGGAACATTGGATGGGATAAAAAGGGTAGTACACTTTTATGTTTAGGAATTGGGTACATACTCATGTATTGATTAAATGTATAGACCTTATGCATTGATGTTCTTATGTATAGTTTAAAAGAAAAAAAATGAAAAGAAAAAAAAAAGGGAAATAAAAGTGAAAAAATAAGAAAAACAAAAGAATAGAAAAAGAAAAAAATTAATAATAGAAACAGAAAAAAAGGGGAAAAAATAATAAAAAGGGGACAAAATGCCCCAAGGTGAAGTTCAATAAAAAGGAATCAATGCATAAGTGTTACGAATTATAGAATAGAATGCATGAATATGTAAGAAAAATGAAGAATGGGTAGTTAGAATAGTTTGAACTTGTATAGGTCATCACATAGTTAGGTGGGAAAGTCTATGCTAATCAAAGATTCAAATCCTAGCCCACTTAACCATACATGATCCTACCTTGACCCTAACCCCATTACAACCTAAATGAAAGACCTCATGATGAATGTATGCATGCATTAAATAAGTGTTGATTGTTAGAAGAAAACCAAATTTTGGAAAACATGATTAGAAGAGAATTGAGTGGATTGACCCTTAAACACTTGAGTGAATAGAGCGGATACACATCCGGTGAGGGTTCAAAAGTTCAATCACATGTGTTCACCCATATTATCTATATTCTTGCAAGTTTGAACTCTTTTTGACAATTCAATACAATTGTGGTTTGGACTTAATTCCTATTGCCTGGCTCTTGTGCTTACACATGCTCTCTTGGGAATTGATTTGTTCGAACTAAGCATTCCCATTCGCTTAGATAATTGCATTTAGATAGGATTCATATAGTTTAGTTGCATTCAATAAATGTCATAACCCTTAGTTCCATCTTATTTTAGCATGAGGACATGCTAAGGTTTAAGTGTGGGGAGGTTGATAAACCCCATTTTTAGGATTTATCTTGTATTGAAATTAGGGCATTTTGATAACCTTTTCTCACATTTAACCTATGAATTGGCATGGTTTTGTAATCTCTCCCATATTTGTGCTTAAGTGTAAAAACATGCTTTTTAAGCCTTATTTTGATGAATTCTAATTTCTTCTTGATTCCATAAGATGCCTTGATGTGTTTGCTAGTAATTCCAGGATTGAAATAGGCTAGGCATGGATCAAAGGAGCAAGAAAGGAAGCATGCAAATGGAGAGAAGCACAAAAGCCAAAGAATTGATCTAGGCCATGCACGCGCACGCGCACAAGGTGCTCGCGCGCACATTGCGAAACAAGCCAGGGACGCGCACGCGTACCGTGCGCGCACGCGTCGATGACGGCACATGACCTCATTAATGCAACACGTGCCTGGCGATTTGAGAGGGTTTCTGAACCCATTTTTGGTGCCAATTGCTAAGGGAAAGGAATATAAGGATGAAGGATTAAGGGGAAGGCATATAGAGGGAATCAATTAAGGAAGCATAGAGAATATACTTAGGGTTAGTTTAGAGTTTTAGAGAGAGAAGCTCTCACTTCTCTCTAGAATTAGGATTAGGTTTAGTTCTTAGATCTAGGTTTTAATCTTTGCTTTCTTCTACTTCCACCTTCCAATTCTTTGTTGCTACATTCATCTTCTTTTACTCTTTTGTTGTAATTTCCTTTATATTGTTCTTATACTTTGTTGTAGATCTAGTATTGTTCCTTCTACTTTCTTTCAATTCAATTCAAGGTAATTCATAATAATTGCGTTTCTTTTGATTGTTATTGTTAATTTCTTTCAATAATTGTTGTTAGATTCTCTTCTTGTTGTCAATTTGCTTTGCTTTTCTTTTGTGCCTTTCAAGTGTTTGATGAAATGCTTGGTTAGATTTTAGTGTAGGTTTTGTTCCTCTTGGCCTAGGTAGAGTAATTAGTGACTCTTGAGTTATCTAATTCTTTTGTTGGTTGATAATTAGAAGTTGCTAATTAATTTGAGTACCTCTAAAGCTAGTCATTCCTTTAGGAGATGATTAGGGTTGAGGAATCAAATTGATTCATCCACTTGACTTTCCTCCATGGTTAGAGGTTGACTAAGTGGGAGCAATACACAATTCTCATCACAATTGAGAATGATAACTAGGATAGGACTTCTAGTTCTCATATCTTGCCAAGAGCTTTGTTAGTTGTTAGTTTATTTTCTTTGCCATTTATAATTCTTGTCTATAATCTCAAAACCCCAAAATAACTCATAACCAATAACAAGACACTTCATTACAATTCCTAGGGAGAACGACCCGAGGTTTGAATACTTCGGTTTATAAATTTTAGGGGTTTGTTTTAGTGACAAACAACTTTTTGTATGAAAGGATTAGTGATTGGTTTAGAAACTATACTTGCAACGAGAATTCATTTGTGAATTCTAAACCGTCAAAAATCCAATCATCAGAGATCACTAAACTATAAGCTTGATTATACATCTCTTAGACGGCTAATCCATGACTTCATTGGAGACTTCTCGAAACATCAGTTCAATAGAGGTATGAGGAGATTAGGATCTTTGTGGTAGAGGCTAGAACCAAGGCGTATCATTCTCTGATCCGGAAGATTCGATCTTGTCTATGACATTTTAAGTAGGATCATCAGGGGGATGAACTGCAGGAGCTTCACCCTCATTCAGATTGGGTGCACATTAAACCTGGCATTCGGCCTAAGAGAGGAAGATTGGCAGCCCTGACCCAGGCGTTGATCACTTACAGCCTGCCATGGAAGAAATCACTCACAGTTGCAGTAGACAGTAAGAAAAGTTGACCCCGAAGAATGAAGCATCTCTGAGGCCTCAACCTTCTTCTTATCATTGAATTCACAACCTCTGAGTAATTTTATCTTTACTTTATTTCTATGCGTTTTTCAACAACATCTTTTATATCAGCCTGACTAAGATTTACAAGATAGCCATTCCTTGATTCAAGCCGACAATCTCCGTGGAATCGACCCTCACTCACCTTAGGTATTACTTGGACGACCCAGTGCATTTGGTGGTTCAGTTGTGCGAGTTGTAATTTCGCGCACCAGATTGCGAGGGAAAATGCAATGGAATTGCCATGGTAATGGTGAGATTAAGGGCTGGGGTGGATAAGGATGAGATGGGATGAGGTATTGGTGGCTCCTGTTGGAATGGAGTGGTAGTAAAGAGTTGGAATTGAAAATTTGGGATTAGATTAGGTTAAGGAGGATAATTTAAAATTTTTGGATAAATTTTTAAGATTTCAGTAGTTTTGTCTATTGAAATCTATCTTTCATAGGTATAAAGTTAATTTTATTTTTTTGTAAGTAAATTTGTCAACTTCTAAGTTTTTGTTGGTAGAAATCATAGTTTAATCAATCGGCGTTATAATTTTTTTGTTTTACATTTTGAGGGCTAGTTGTAGTGTACAAATAAGATATTTTTTACATAAGTACCAAATAAAACATCAATTTGACTCTTAAAAATTTATAATTTTGAATTTTGATAAAATGATCTTGAAAATAAGAAATGATCATTCAAGACTTCGAAAAAAAGTTAAAATATTTCTTACTTTTTGTTCCACTAATATTTTAGTCCAGATCATTTGAAAATATTTCTAAGTCCGTGGTGGAAGAAAGCCAAACTGCTCCCCCAATCCAAACTCCACTTCAATGGATAACAATTCTGAGCAACAAATGGGTCGTTCATTGGTAAAGTAGCTAGCTTGCTACAACAAAACCACCTATGACAGGGCTTTTTGCATTCTCCTCAAAACATGGCTCCTTTTCCTCTATGACCATATCTTCGACAACGACACCAAGAAGCTCTGGAAAGGCCTCTTCTACTGCTTCTGGAACTCCGACAAGCCCCTCCCTCAAACTAAACTCACCAACCGCCTCTCCCCTCTCTCTCTCTCTCTCTCTCTCTCTCTCTCTCTCCATCTCACTTTGTCTCCAGTATCTCTCCAACTTCTTCCTCACCATGAGTCTCGAGTGACCTTCCACTGATGCCTTCTATCTCGACAAGTTATACATTTTCTTATGTAGGTTTATTTCTACTCTCTTGTTTCTCTTGAAAAAGAATTCCTCATATTTAGAACTTGTTCACCAGCACATTGACATTTTGGACAAGGACACTTTTTCTGTCGAGGATAAGTTTTAAGGTAGTAATGGCGTTTGTTACCATTTTGCCATTATTTTTCTAGAGGAGCTTAGGCTGTTTCTTCCTATTAGAGTTGAGATTCTCGATATTCTATTTGTGCTATTTTTTCTATTTTGGGGAGGATGCTGGATAGGATTTTGTTAGGGAAGATTAAGTCTGTCTTGTTTGATTTGTGTTGCTAAAGAATGGGAGAAGATTATTGGAGGTAAGGATGAGTGGTGAGTAGGTTGGTTTGGGGAACGATGGTAGTATTCTTGAGACTGTGGGTTTGGTTATGGAGTTTTCTAGTAGGTTTTATGGTATTGGTTTTGATCCTAGGTGTTGTTAAGGGAATAGGAAGGTATTATTTGGGTTTCATGAGCAGTTTTTAAAGCTTGATAAGGATGCTGCAGCCTCTGGATTTGAGTTCTCAATTTTACATTTCCTTGGTTAGAATGATGATATTGATGAGGTACCAATTCAGGTTCTCATTGGTAATAGCATGGAGGTGGATGCTCAGGTAGCCAAGAACGAGGATGATAACTTTGTTAATATCAACGATGTCATTTTTAAAATGGAGTCTAATTTGTCATGTTTTAAAATATCAAGCTCCATGTGTGCAACCGTAGCGGCAAAATCAGCACAACAAGGGTCATATCACACATTTTCATTAGGTCTAATGATGAGCGGATAATTTGTACGCTTTTTGGCATTGTTTTTAGTATGTTTCTAGTAGGATTTAGTTAGTTTTTAGTATATTTTTATTAGTTTTTAGTTAAAATTCACTTTTCTGGATTTTACTATGAGTTTGTGTGTTTTTCTGTGATTTCAGGTATTTTCTTGCTGAAATTGAGGGACCTGAGCAAAAATCTGATTCAGAGACTGAAAAGGACTGCAGATGCTGTTGGATTCTGACCTCCCTGCACTCAAAGTGGATTTTCTGGAGCTACAGAAGCCCAATTGGCGCGCTCTCAACGGCGTTGGAAAGTAGACATCCTGGGCTTTCCAGCAATATATGATAGTCCATACTTTGCCCAAGATTTGATGGCCCAAACCGGCGTTCAAAGTCACCTTCAGAATTTCCAGCGTTAAACGCCGGAACTGGCACCAAAATGGGAGTTAAACGCCCAAACTGGCATAAAAGCTGGCGTTTAACTCCAAGAAGAGTCTCTACACGAAAAATGCTTCATTGCTCAGCCCAAGCACACACCAAGTGGGCCCGGAAGTGGATTTTTATGTCATTTACTCATCTCTGTACACCCTAGGCTACTAGTTCTCTATATATAGGACCTTTTACTATTGTATTAGGAGCTTTTTGATCATGTTTTTATGATTGAACTCACTTTGGGAGGCTGGCCTCACGGCCATGCCTAGACCTTGTTCTTATGTATTTTCAACGGTGGAGTTTCTACACACCATAGATTAAGGTGTGGAGCTCTGCTGTACCTCGAGTATTAATGCAATTACTATTGTTCTTCTATTCAATTCCGCTTGTTCTTTGTCCAAGATATCACTTGTTCTTCAACTTGATGAATGTGATGATCCGTGACACTCATCATCATTCTCACCTATGAACAAAGTGACTGACAACCACTTTTGTTCTACAAGCAACAAGGCTCTAGTGTTTATCTCTTGGATTCCTGATACACGATGCATGGTTGATCGCCTGACAACCGAGTGCTCGCCTGACAACCGAGCCAGCCATTTCGTGAGATCAGAGTCTTCGTGGTATAGGCAAGAACTGATGGTGGCATTCAAGAGAATCCGGAAGGTCCAACCTTGTCTGTGGTATTCTGAGTAGGATTCAATGATTGAATGACTGTGACGTGCTTCAAACTCCTGAGGGCGGGGCATTAGTGACAGACGCAAAAGAATCAATGGATTCTATTCCGGCCTGATCGAGAACCGACAGATGGATAGCCGTGCCGTGACAGGGTGCATTGAACATTTCCACTGAGAGGATGGGAGGTAGCCACTGACAACGGTGAAACCCTTGCATAAGCTTGCCATGGAAAGGAGTAAGAAGGATTGGATGAAGACAGTAGGAAAGCAGAGAGACGGAAGGGAAGGCATCTTCATACGCTTATCTGAAGCTCTCACCAATGATATACATAAGTATCTCTATCTTTATCTTTATGTTTTATTCATCATCTATACCCATTTGAGTCTGCCTGACTAAGATTTACAAGGTGACCATAGCTTGCTTCATACCAACAATCTCCGTGGGATCGACCCTTACTCGCGTAAGGTTTATTACTTGGACGACCCAGTGCACTTGCTGGTTTGTTGTGCAAAGTTGTGTTTATGTCATGGTAGTGAGCACCAAGTTCTTGGGGCCATTACTAGGGATTAATAGAGTTGTGAAAAGTAATGATCACAATTTCGCACACCATCTAATAAACCCATATGAATGGAAGGATACATATATTTAACTTTTGAAAAGATTAGGAAATTAAAAATATTTTTAAGTAGTCAGATACTAAAATGTTCACAAGACAAAAGGTCAAGGATCTATTTATTCTTTTTTTTATAATTTTAAAATTATTTTAATTTGATAAAATATAAAATATCATTTAAAAAAATTTTAGAATTAAAAATTTAACACAATTTTTTGTAAGCTTATTTAATGAAATAAAATATTTTTATATCCTAAATTTGATCATTTTATATTAAATGAGTTTTTTTATATAAATAATAAAGTTCAACAAAAAATTAAAAAATTTCTAGAGATAGATTTTTTCTTTTATTTTTATATACGCATTTAAAATAATATTTTAAATATTTTTTTAAAAACTTTGATCAAAGTGGACTATTTGTCATTTATAAAAAAAAAGTAGAGTTTATTAACTTAAATTATTTAAAAATAAAATCAAAATATCATTTTTCTAAGACTATTTTATATCAAAAGTTAAATATCTTTAAGATAAAAATAATAATTTAGTCTATAATTAGGCCTGGCAGTATGGACCCTATCCGCGGGTACCCAACCCAGCTGCCAACCCGATGGACCCTATCCGCGGGTATCCAACCCAATCCAACCCAGTTGCCAACCCGATCCGCGCAGAGCGGGTAGGGTACGGGTTAAGTCTCAACTCTACCCAACCAACCCGCACCCCCATAATATGTGTTATATATGTTTAAAAATGCTACATATGGGAGTTGAACCAAAGACCTTAAGCATGTGTCAAAGGTTTTTAGCCATTGAACAAAATTTATAAACTTGTAAGCTTTACTCATTTATTTTTATAAAACGTATTTCTCAATTTGTGTTGTTTGAATACTTATGTTATTTGAATGCTCATCGGATAACTTGTATTATTTGATGGTTATGTTGTGTAGGAGATGCTTGTGTTATTTATGAAATGCTTGTGTCATTATAATATTTTTTTGTCAACCCGCGGGTAGGGTCGGATACCCGCGGGTTGAGTGCGGGTAGGATTAGGGTTGGGTATTTCTCAACCCGCGGGTAGGGTAGGGTTGAGTGTTGGTTAAAAACTCAACCCGCGAATAGGGTTAGGTTTGAATTCAAACCCTATCCTATCCTACCCATTGCCACCCCTATCTATAATTGGCTCTTTCATGTAGAAAATATTCTTCGTTTTATGCAATATAAATGCGATGTGATGCCAAGAGACATATCATATCCAAAAAAATTAGTAACTTGATGAAGTGAGGGACTATAAATCGGCCATGTAGATTGTGCAAATAAACCAGATATAGTTATAAGCAAAAATTGTCCACAAACAAAGTTTTGAATTACATCCTAATCGTAATTAATAATTAATTATCGCTTCAACTCGAGATATTCATCAATTTCTTCCTCTGTTTCTCTCTCCCCACAAACAAGGCATTAAGACCTAATGGGTTAGTACATAATTTGGTTATGGGTCTAATATTTAGTTTTATTTGAAATATGCAGTTAATAAATTAAGTGTACTCTCATTCCAATACCTTGTATTGGTGTTATTTAACTCTGCCATTGTTACAGCAATTTCAATAAAAATAAAACTCTGCCATTGTTATGTTATATTAAAGAGCAGTTCGCGCATATGCGCATGCGAGATATATAAATTTTTTTTATATAAATTTGACCTTTTATATTAAAGATCGTTATTTTAAGTATAATTGATGCTTGGTATAATATATGATAAAAAATTAATGAAATTTTAAATTTAAATAAGTAACATATATAATAGTAAATATAAATGAAAGAGGTCACAATATTCTTAATTTTGTTCCATAATTAACACGATTTAAAATAAAAGATGAGTATGTTGGTACATGTGACATTGTAGTTTGTCTTTGTGATAGAGATTTAATGAAATTCGATATTTTAATAAATTAATACTAAACAATTTAGATTCAAATTTTTAAGATAATGTATTTATCAAAACTAATATGACTGAGAGTCTTACACAACATAAGTAATTAGACATAAAATATAAGTTGGCTAACCAAAAATGAAATAGATGACATTGTGGTCAAGTTTCTTGTATAATCTATGTTATTGTTAAAAAAAAGGAAAATATGTTAATAGAATATGATATTGTTGTAGTTTATGTTTGTCATGAATAAGAAATGTTGATAAATAAAAGCTACCAATAATTGACATATATATAATTTGTATTTTGATAAATCACATTATTTGTTGTAGTAGAATTCTCTAAGTTACCATGGAATATGACAATTTCGAGCCTTTTTTGTGGTTACCCTTAATATTACAACATAAAATTTTTTGTGTAAAAACTGGTTGTTTTAGAAGTAAGCCTATACAATCTAGTCTAGTAACTGTCATGGACTTTTATTTATAGTAATTTTATATGATAACATCAAAGAAAATTGACAATGTTAAAATTTAAAAAGTCGTTTAGCATCTGATGGAGTTAATGTCACTCTTGGAATAAAGACCTTTTTTTATTATTTTCGGATAAGATTTTTGCTTCAATGACTTTCTCACCAAGCCTAGTAATGATCGACCTAGTTCCATTACAAAGTTTAGATGAATGATCAATATTTCGGAGCAACATAATCAGGCATCTTTCTTTGAATGAAAGTTCATAATTTGGAAGTCCATAAGATTTTATGGTTGCCAAAAATTCAAGAGTATGTATGCTAGCAGCTATGTTATTGGTTCCTTCTTTGAAGCAAGGTGAGTCAGACTGAGATATATTTTGTTCTCATTATCATTCAAAGATAGCATATAATTATTTACAGATTAAATCCTCTAAATTTTGAATTTCACTTTAGAATGTAAAGTATGATCTATCATCATTTATTTTATAAGTGGGACCAAGAAAAAATATGAGAGAAAAAATATTCAATGGTGAGAGATCTCACTTTATCCTCTAAAGTGAAAATTTAAAATTTAGAGGATCCAAATTCATCATTTACCTGATCAACAATGTTAATAGTTGGGGGCAAGAATAGCTTTACCTGATCAACAATGTTAATAGTTGGGATGATAATTAAAATTAATTTGACAATTTTAAAGGTCTAGAAAATATATTTAGTCAGTTAAGCTCAATTAAAAACAATTCACAAAAATATACATTTACAAAGATTAAATACAAATTTGATAAATTTTATTCTTTTCAACTAAAAAATTATCATAAAATACAAATTTTTCATTTATCAAACATACATTCTCCTATATTTTTACCAACAATCTGTGTTTACACCTCATCTTTTGTAATAGAGGCTACTCTAATCTGGACCCCAACAATTTAGGTGGCATGCTCTAACTTTTCTATTCTTCCAAACAGTTTTGACACACACAAAAAAGAGCACAAAAGCATCAATAAATAGACAATTATATATAGTTAATATTAAACCTAGCTAAAAAATTAATTAAACTCACGTGGATATAAGAGATGAAATGAGAGAAAACACGAGAGAAAGTGAAGAGAAAAATACCAATGGATAGAGATTAGGAGAAGAAAACCATGGCAGCAACACCAAGATGTGAAACCACACGCAGTTTTTACTAGGCAAGGGAGAGATAAGAAAATTACAAAAAGCTTTTAGAGATTGGAGCAAAATTTTTTTATTATTTTTGTTAATAATCTAAATGAAAGAAAGAGTGTACAATGGTTATGGGAATTGTTTAGTATGGAAGGACAGGTAGTAGACGTATATTTGTCAACGAAGAATAAAGTGAAACAAAAATTTAGATTTGCATTTGTACGTTATGCTTTCAAGAATTACGCGAAAAGAGCGGTAAAAAATTTTAACGAGTATGATGTGAATGGTGTTCAAATTAGGGTAATAGAATCAAAATTTAAGAGAAGAACAAAAGAAACCAATAGAACAGTGCTAACATTGCTAACCGAATGAACAAAGGGCGAGAAGATATGAGTGACCTAACAAGGATAAGAGCGACACCGAAAGGGAGGGAAAAACCATTCAAGGATGCGCTGTTGGGGGGACAACATTAATGGCGACAAACAACTGAATCAAATAGAAGAACAGAAAAAACTAACGATGCTTAGAGAGATTAAGGAAAAAATTGATCCGAAGATGGTGGAAAAACTTGAGGTCTATTGTGGGTGAGTCCGTTATTCCATTGAGGCGTGATGAAGTTATTCCAAATCTCTTCAATGATTGGCACACCCTTGTGGAGGTTAACCTTTAAAATGGTGTGTTTAATTCGGTTGAGAATATGTAAGAAGCACTGTGGTCATCATTTTTACTCAACCATTTTGGCAAGATAAGAAAGTGGTCGGTTGAGGAAATGAATAGATCTAGAAAGGCGTGGATTGAGATCTTTGGCCTCCCTCTCCATACTTGGTATAAAGATAATGTTCATGATATAGCAGCTGTGTGGGGATCAATCTTAAAAATTGATGAAGACTACATGAAAAGTGATGGCTTTGATTCGGTCAAGGTCCTGGTGGACACTAATTGGGTAACGGTGATCATGATAGAGTAAGTTTGATTCTTGATGATGGAAAATTTGAAATTTTTGTAAGAGAAACTTAGGGAGGGAGAAATGATGACGGAGCAAAGCAGCCAATGGTGGAAAATTCAAATATTCTGGTGAAGAAGACAGAGGAGGAAGATGATGGAAAATTCAAGAAAAATTATGAGATGGTGGGTGGAGTTAATGAGTCGCATTTATGGTTGCATAGAGAAAATACATCGCATGAAGAGAGAAGTAGCGTACTTGATCTGCAACAGTTGGAATTTTTTAATCGGGTTGAGTCTTCAAGTTCCACAAGATGCTTATTTGATGATTAGAAGAAGTGAAGAGCTAATTCAGGAGACCCAGTTGGACCTCAAAAGTGACCCAATACATAATTTTGAGGATCAACATGAAGAAGAAGAGAGAGATGAGTCATTCTCTGGCCCATTAACACCACTGAATTTTGAGAACATAACTATGCATGGGCTTGAGAAGGAAAGCCCCCTATTAAGAAAAAAGAAGAAAAAAATGAAGTATCTCAAAGAAAGAAAGAAATATGCAATAGACAAGGAGATATTTGAACTACATAGAATAAGAACAAAATAAAGAATTATAAATAGAGGGTTAAGAAAAAGCACACGTGCAAAGAAGAGGGGAGTGGCAAAAATAACTAAGAAGAAGAAAATTTTATCAAGAGCCAAGAAGGGTAGAGACTTGAAAAAAAGGGTAGAGCGATCAAAAAAGAAATCAGAGGAAGTAAAGGGTTTGCCAAGTGGAGAAGATAGTAAAGAGGATGGCATTAGGGATGAAGCACTTGAAGCATAGAGGATTGGCTCCCAAGTTTTGATGTACTACAGTGATGAGAAAAAAGTGCTAAAGCATTTAAGGAAGGCGACTCAGAATAATGGAAAAGAGCATGATGAGATCTATTTCAAAACACAGTCAAAGAAAAAAGTAAAAAGATCTCTTAAACAGGTCGGTGTCTCTAAATCTCAGATATGTTAATTTTTTGGAATTGTAGAGGACTGAGGAGTAGAGAAAAAGTAGGTTGCATAAAAGATATGGTCAGAAATAAAATATCGTGATTTGCAGGTATAGTTGAAACAAAAATAAAGAGTATAACAGCTAATTTAGTAAAAAAATTGTGGGTCCAAAATTATTTTGATTGGGAATTTGTTCAATCAAATTATGCGAGTGGTGGTTTATTGTGTATTTAGGATAAGGAACAATTTTGTGAAACTGAATGATTGAAAGGAAGGTGGATCTACTTGAAGGGTAGTCTTAAACAATAAAATCTGAAACTGGTAGTCATGATTATCTATGAAAATCACTCTGTAAATGATAGAAAAGTTTTATGAGAGAAAACAATGGAGATCAAGAATAGGATGGAAGTTCCATTCATAGCTATGAGAGACTATAATAAAGTCTTGTGCGAAGAGGAAAGAAGTAGTGGCAGAGGCAGCTTGGTGGCTATGTCAGATTTTAGAAGCTGGTTACAAGATATGAACCTTATTAATCTGATCCTACAGGAAAAAAAATTCACTTGGAAGAGGGGTAGTCAAGCAAGTAGATTTGATAGAATATGTGTGGATCCATGTTAGATTCAACATTTTTCACACTCCATATTAGAGGTGATTAAATGCTCAAAGTCGGATCATGTCCCTCTAATCCTAAAGATGAAAAAAAAAAGATTGGGGGCCCAAACCACTCCGATCATTAGATGTCCCCATGGTAGAAGAGGCGTGGAACAGACTTGGAAATGTGCCGGTCCAAGAAAAAATAAAGATACTCAAAAGATGTATATCGAAGTGGAACAGAGAAGTTTTCGGTAATATTGATGGAAATATAAGAAAATTTGAAGAGAAAATTGCAAAAGTGGATGCAAAACTTGAAGAGGAGATTGAAACTGATATGAATTTGAATAGAAAAAAGGCCCTAATGAGTCAGCTTGATTTTTGGTGCAAAAAAAAACGAGAGAGAATTTTGGAAGCAAATGCCAAAAGATAAATATATAAAAGAAGTGGATAAAAATATGAAATACTTTTATACAGTGGTAGCAATCAGAAATAGAAGAAAACATATTGCGGAGCTTAGATTGAGAGGAAGAAAGATCAGAAATCCAAAGAGGATAAAACAAGAGGCTCAGAGTTTCTTCAAATTATACAACCAAAGAGAATTGCTGAATATAAAGTTGCAGGAAGGCCTTCTTAATAGGATCACGGAGGAGCAAGCAACAGACTTGGAAAGTTTTCTAACAATGGAAGAAATTAAGAAAATGGTATGCAGCTGTTGATCAACTAAAGATACTGGACCGGATGGCTTTAATATGTTCTTCATCAAGAGGATTTGGGAGTTCATTGGTGGAGAGTTCAGAGAGACCGTGATGGAATTCTTCAGAACAGGTTATTTACAAAAAAATCTGAACATGACATGGGTGATGTTGGCTTCAAAGGTTGAGATTCCAATAGAGATAAAAGACTTCAGGCCGATAAGCATGATTGGAAGTGTATATAAAGTCATCTCAAAGGTTATGGTAGACAGAATATAGAAGGTAATGAAAAATTTAGTAGGAGAAGTACAAACAACTTTTATTCAGGATAGGCAGATCCTAGATGGCGCTCTCACTGCATGTAAAACAATGGCGTGGTTGAAAAAGAAAAAAAGAGGAGATTATCTTGCAGCTGGCTTTTCAGAAAGCTTACGATACGGTTAGATGGAGCTTTGTGGAGCATGTCTTAGATAGGATGGGGTTCGGATTTAAGTGGAGATGGTAGATACAAAGACTTCTAAAAACATCAATGATATCAATCTTGATAAATGGCAGCCCAACTAAATCGTTTCAGATGAAATGTGGGCTACAACAGGGGACCCTATTTCACCCTTCCTCTTTATTCTGATAGCCGAAATTCTAAACAAAATATTGGGGATGGCGATAGAGAAAGGCCTAACAAGGGGTATAGAGGTGAAAGGAGACAAAATTTTATTATCATACCTACAATTTGCAGATGACACAGTTTTGTTCTATCCGCCAAAAAAAGGTGATAAGAAATAACAAAAGAATATTAGATTGCTTTGGATTAATGTCTGGTCTCTGGTTATAAATTACAAGAAATTAGTTCTAATTCCAATAAATGTGATAGAATCAGAAGTGAAGAGACTAGCAGATGAAATGAGATGCCAGTTGGTAAGCTCACGATGTCTTATTTGGGTATACCGTTTGGGATAAAACCAAGAAGGGTGTCAACATGAAAACTGGTGATAGAAAAAATTGAGAAGAAGCTAGCCAAGTGGAAGGTAGGTCTATTGTCAAGAGCAAGGAGATTAGTCATGATCAAAGCAGTGATAAATAATCTATCCTTATACTATCTGAGTTTGTTCAAAATGTCTAAAGTAGTGGGAAAAAAGATTATATTACTATAATCAAATTTTTTTAGGAGAGAGGGACGGAAAGAAATCGATACCAACTATTAGCTGGTGCCAAATTCAAAAATCAAAAGAGCATGGCGGCTTAGGAGTAGGAGACATTATTATAAAAAAATGCTGCGCTCCTCTTTGTATGGTGGTGGAGATTCTCTGCAGAAAGCAAGCCTCTTTTAAAGCGTATTATGGCCTCTTGTAATGGCAATAACTTAGAAAAAACAGCGATGAAAAATGAAGAACCCAAATCAAATGGCTCGACGTAGTAAAAGGTGTCAAACAATGTAACTGGTTAAAAGATGTTGCGTGGAAAGGAATTAAAATGTGTATAGGAGATGGTTGTAAAACAATATTTTGAAAAGATACATGGGTGGGAGAAATGTGCCTAAAAGATAAACTGTGGAAGAAATTTCCTAGACTTTTCACAAAATCTTCAAATAAAGCTGACGTAATAGCAAATTGTGGTTTTTGGATAGTTTATCCTGGTGTTGTAATTTTCAATTGCGGAGAAGGCTTTTCGAATGAGAATATAAACTTTGTGAGGAATTACATTATCTTTTACAGAGTGTTTTCTTGATTTCAGGTATGCAGGATGAAACAGTTTGGTCTTTTGATGAGGATGGTAGCTTCTCAATCAAGTCTATGAACAATGCGGCAAATGAGAAAGAGATGGGACTGTGTGAATCGAAATATATTTTTGATAATATTTGGAGGGGAACAGTACCTCCAAGAGTTGAAATCATGCGTGAACTACAATTCTTGGAAGATTGAATACTTTGAAATCATGCGTGGATACCAAGATTGAATACTTTGAAATCATGCGTGGACTACAATTCTTGGAAGATTGAATACAAAAAAAGATTAACTAGATTGAATATTATAAGTCAAAATGAAACGAAATGTATGTTTTGTGGGCTGGCCATAGAGGATGAGAATGGTAGCTTTGTGGAATTGATATGGGCAAAGGCAATGCATTTTGAAAACATTTGTTGGGTGAAACTGGAAGCATAGTTATCAAAACCGAACCGGTAATTAACCCGATCAAGTTAGTAGGTCACTGGGTCAATAATTCAACCAATAAATTATTGGACAAATCCGTTTGACCCGATAATAATTAAATAAATATATAAAATTATAATTTATAAAACAAAAGATACAATTAGAGGTGGCAAACGGGCCTAAACCTGCCGGGCCGGCCCGCGTAACCCGCCAAAAAAGGCGGGCTGGGCTGGAAAATCGGGACCGCCAAATAGCAAAAGCCCGCCTAACTCGCACCGCTTAAACCGCGGGTTTTGGCGGGCTTTGGCGGGGCGGGGCGGGCTTCCCCGCCGGGCTAAGGTTTTTATTAGTGAGGGGGTATTTTTGCAATTTTTTGTCAATACCTAACTTCCTCCAACCTAACTTACAAGAGTATGAAGATAAAAATTGAGTGTTTTGAATTATGTTTATGTTATTTTGGAGACAATATTTATAATTATGTTTTGGATTATATTTATTTTGCTTTGGAGAGAATATTTATACTTATATTTTGAATGAAAATTTGGTTTATAATTATATTTATTAGATATTTATAATTACAAAGACTTTAATGTTTGTGAATATAAAAAATATAATTTTTTATGCCATTAGAAATTATAAATTTATTAATATGATTGTGAAATTATATATATTACTTAGTAGTTAATAGTAAAAAAAAAAAATGAGGAACTTTGGCGGGCTTAGCCCGCCAGCCCGCCAGCCCGCAGTTAGGCGGGGCGGGCTAGGATTCTAGGACCGCCTCACTAGGCGGGGCGGGGCGGGCCAGCCCGCCAAAAGGCGGGCTTCTGGCGGGGCGGGGCGGGCTTCCCCGCTTGCCACCCCTAGATACAATAAAAAATATTTTAAATAACTTAAATTTAATTAAATTATATATAAATTTTAATTTAACCAATAATTTTAGTGTTAAAAAATCTAAAAAGATATTAAATAATACTATTACTATAACTATATCAACAAAAAAATTTTAAAAAAATTTAAAAGAAGTAAAATAGGTGATAAAATTATTATGATAATCAAAACAAAAATAAATAAAATAAAATAAATTAAAAGTAAGATGAAGTACAAATAGCAGCAATACTAAATTGATTGGAAGTTAGCACTTGATTGTTATATACATATATAATATATATTAGAAAAAGTTTCAAGTGTATTTAAAATACCGATGTTTTAGTTAGAGGTGTTCAAAATCGATTCAGATCGAACAAAACCGATTAACTAAATCGAAAAAATCGAAAATCGAACAAATCAAAAACAAAAAAATTATGTTTTGCTGTTTTTTTACGGTTTAATTCAATTTTTTATTTTGACATTAAAAATCCTAAACCGATCACTTAAAAAACCCCTAAAAAGCCAACCGCCAAAGGCCCAAACACTAACCTAAACCTAGTAAGTAGCAACGCCACTCTTAATCTCTCAGTCTCTCTCTAACGAAGGAACATCAATCCCCAAGCCCCAGCCGTCGAGCCCCTTCCACCGTTTTCCTTCACCGTCCACATCACCGTCGTCAACTCGCCAAACAGAGCCTCGCGGACAGCACCTCGGCGCGGTCCTCTCTCCCTCCCTCCCTCCTTTCGCAGTTCACAGTTGCTGTTTCCCTCTCTCGCTGTCGCAGCCTCTCCTTTCCTTCCATCGCAGGTGAAGCCGCCGTCGACTGTCGCCCGTCAGTCACACTTCAAAAATGTTGTCCATTGTCGTTCGCACTGCAGTCAGTACAGTAGCATTCCTTTGTACCTAGAATAGGGATGCCTCTCAAGTAAATTATTTGTTCTAATTTCTTTTATCTGGTTATTTGTTCTTAGTTCTGTTCTAATATTTAGTTCTATTTTTATTTTGCTATTATGATTTTTAGTTTAGGATTCTTAGTTCTATTCTTTCTAATTTGTTCTTGCAGTTTTGATAATTTGTAGTTCTCTAACTTAAAAATTTGTGGCTCTTAGATAATTTTTTTTTGAAAAATTGTTCCGAGTGTTCTTGTTTCAATTATCTAATTTGAATTTGTGGTTTGCTGTTCTAATTTATGTAGTTTTAATTTTAGCGTTGTTCTAATTTTGATCTGTTTCTAATTATTTATTTAATTTTTCTTATATATATTATTATTTGATTATAGGTCTCTATTCTTCACTGAATTTAGTCATTGGAAATAATAATGATTGAGCTCTAAAATATAATCAGCATATAGTCAAGTAGTCAACCATGTTGCTAAAGTATTCATATTTTTATAATATTTTTTTAGAAGACAGAATTTTAAATCACCTTATACATGTACAGCGTATAGAAGTAGTGATTGATTGATAATGGGTACCCATATTCTTATTGCTATGATTTGGTCAATTTCTTTACCAGTTAAGTTTTGCTTACTATGATTCATATGACTCTCGTATTATGGCTTAATTTTGTTAGGCAAGGATGGCTATAGTTTTATATCGGATAAAGTATATTTTTTGTTTTTAAAATTTGATAAAAGTTTTAAAAATATCCTTAAGTTTTATTTTGTTTTAATTTTGTCTTAAAAGTTTTTTATTTGCACCAAATATACTCTCCATGGTTAAATTTTTAAAAAATTTAAGATCAATCTAACAATAATGTATAAAAATTATGCTTGATTTGTTTGTGTTGAAGGGTTGTTCTTATGAAATTGTTGTTGAATCGGTTTCAAATTGTTTGAAAAATTAGCCGTCAGGGGTATATTTGATGCAAATCGAAAACTTTTGGGATAAAATTGAAACAAAATAAAACTTAGGGGTATTTTTGAAATTTTTGTCAAATTTTAGAGACAAAAAGTATATTTTACCCTTTTATATTTTTCTAATGATCGAAAAAATCGAACGAATCAAACCAAATCAAACTGATTTTAATTGATTTAGTTTGGTTTGGATGGTTTTGGTAAAAAAATTTAACCAAACCGAACCGCAATTCAATTAAACGATTGGATCGGATGACTTTTCTCTAAAAAATCGAATCAAATCGCACTACAAATACTCCTAATTCCAGTTGATTTTAATTAATATATATTATATATATTTTTTATAATTCAGATTAAAACAATTGGAATACCAAAAACTCTTCCTATGTATTACTATTGCCAATGTATGGCTTAGTGGAAGGAGCGTGCTTCCTACTGTGAACCCGCACACTGCTTGTCCACCAATGGATGCGCACGGTTCATTCAACAAAATTGCGTTCGGTTCGTGCTAAATTGTCCACTTTTTGACGGGTTTGACTGGTCAATGCCGGGCTAAATGCAAGAACGGTCTAAAAGACAAATCAAACTGGTTAGATTATCGGTTTATTAAATTTTCAGTCGAATTGATTGGTTCGGTCCGATTCTAATAACTATAACCGAAAAGGTTTAAAGACTTCTTTGATGCTTGGTGTAACCAAAAAGTGGTAAATCAATAAATCATACAAAAAAAAACAGTGGATCAATCTATGGTTCGCTATTATTTGATCTACATAAAAGACAAAAAACAAAAAACTTTTGAAAATAAAAAAATCATTAGTGAACAAATTTGGGATGAAATTATGTTTTATTGGTCAGGATGAGTAAAGATCAACATAAAAGGGACTCAATGAAAACAAGAGAAGATATTGAGAAGACTTGCTACTAATCAAAGTAATGGCAAGAAGGTTTGGTAGTTCTGTGTAGAATTCATAAGTGAAAAACAGATGACGGCAGATTATCTCCTCAATTCAAATAATATTTCTTTGGTGTTCTTATGTGAGTTCTTGAGTGCTGAAAATAATGTTATAGGCGAGGTAAAAGGAGTAAAATATTGTCCAATTTATTCTTGAAGAAGCAATAACTTCAGTGGAAAAGCTTGTCATTATCACCACGAGTCAAAACTTGGTACACTGGTTAATAAACGAAAACGTCAAGAATTGACATCTCAATTTTGAACGAAATAGGTTGATAAATCTCATAAAAAGCCTTGGATCATTGGAAATTAAGCATGGAGTATTAAGAGACTTTAGCGACTTGAATAAGTGGAGAAGCATTGCAAGAGCATCAGAAGCTATTGTTAATTCATTATAAATCAACTTGCATCACTCGAATTTTCATGAAGAGTTTTTGAAGTCAAAATGGTCAAAGAAGAAGCAAAGTTTTAATTGAACATCAATTTGCTAGATATTGCTAGAAGCTAACATATTGGAAACTTGAAGATTTTTGAAGAACATTCAAGAGAATAATACAATTACAACATTCTACAACATTGAAGAAATTCAAAATCAAATTGAATTGAAATTGAAGACCAAGCAACCTAAATTAGAAGATTATAGAAACTACATAAATATAAGTTGAAGAAAGATTCATGAAGACAACTCATAGCATGGTAGTCATTACAAAATTGATTTGTGATTCATAAATTATTATTTTAGTAGGAAGCATTGCCTATATAAAGGCACATATGCCTTGTGTATTGTATGTGTGTTCCATAATTGAATGAGTATGTTTTGAAATTCTCTCCTTTGTTTTATGAGTGTTAGTGAGATTGAAAGATGAAAAATATGATAGCGTCGTTTATATGAGTGAGTGATCCTAGAATCAATATAGTGTGGGTATTATACTTCCAGCTATGAGAGCAACATGGTATAATAATTTTTAATTTTATCACAGAAAGATAGTATACATGGATGAATTTCAAAGAATGTAAACTATGATTGTTATTTTTCTGCTATATGATTTATAAAGTGAAATGTTTAACTATTCTCAACTAAAAACCATGAGTCTGGAATTAAATACATTATTCGACAGAAGTGTATAGAACATTAGTGGCTTATATATTTGAGGACAGAGTGTTATTTGGTGTTAACAAAGAAAGATGTCATTGATTGAAGGGTGTTACGAGAAGATAATGCATTTGATGTGAATAGCCTTAGTTATTGTGAGTGTTAATTTCTGTAGGAAGGTGAAGTATGAATTTTTGATTTGGCACTTATTATTGAAAGTTTATGAACTTTTTAGAAGGTGAAAATCTAGCTATATTGATGTCTCAAGAGTGAATATTTAGTTAGTATTTTTAAGTGTTTTTGTAATTTTCTAAGCTTGATTTTTCTATTGATGCCAAATTTTTTATGTTTGACTTTGACTTGATTAATTTTGATTGATTATTTATCTTTGATAGCAATGCTAAAAAAAATTTTAATTAATTAAATATCAGTTTTTGTATGTTTCTCCTCTTTTTGAGTTGAGGTTGTAACGCAATAATCGAAGAGAAAAAAGCTCACGTGGATATTCTTATAACATTTATCAATTCATTTGCTGCAATTCATTTGCTGCAATTCTTCTTCCTCGTGTAGATTCTCTTGAAAAGTTCATTTCGAGTGGATAAACCACTGAACTCGCTTTTCTGTATAACATAATAAAATAGTGAGTAAAGTATTGTTTTTTGTCCTCAATGTTTGGGGTGAATTTTATTTGTGTTCCTAACATTTAAATTATTTTATTTGCATTTTTAACGTTTGTAAAAGTGATTCAATATTATCTGTCGTTAATTACACATCATGAACGCTTTAGTTTGAATTTTAAAAATCTCTTTTTGAAGTTAAAATAGAAATGTCTGGATAGAATCAATGATTCATTTCAAAAAATAGCTCATCAAAAGTTAAAATTAATTCCTACAATATTTACATAATTCACTTTTCTATAGACATAATTGAATCTAAACACAAATAGTGGGTATAATATTAAAATTGAATACATTCAAGTAAGACCTAATTGAGAATGAATACATCCAAGTGAGAATAATTAAAAAATATAATCCGCTTTGTTAGTATAATTGATAATAGGATAATATTGAATCACTTTTATAAACGTTAGGAATACAAATAGGACGATTTAAACGTTAGGGACACAAATAGGACTTATACCAAATGTTGGAGACAAAAACGATACTTTACTCTAAAATAGTTAAAGACATTTAATACTTAAGTACAAAATATAATTATTTAATCATAAATTATACACCTTATTAAAAATAGAGAAAAAGAAAACCCTTATTCTTCTTAACTTGGACAAATTAAACAAAGTGATAAATGTATATACATTTTTAAAGTATTCATGATCATAAAATATGCAATCATGAGTACTCTTTACCCGATAGCCTAAATATGTTAGTGGCTCATTTGCCCATTTGTTGTCAATTCCGAAATTAGGTACCGGAAATTAAGTCAAATGCCAAACTAAAAGCAGTTCAACATGGTTACACGGAAATATATATCCGATATTTCTTTCACATTTAATAATAAAATAATGAGACATTATTTTTTATGATGTTAATTAGTATATTTATTTGCATGTATATTAATTTTTTAATAATATATATAAGTTGCAGACTTTTGTAATTATTTTTTTTGTTTGTTTTTATTTTTATGATAGAATCACTATAAAAAAAGAATTATTTTAATACTATCTTTTTAACAGTCTTAATTAAGTGTAAAAATTAATATATATTTTTGATAAATATCACAAATGTCAAATTTTTTATTTTTTTGATGAATAATTTGACCGTAGAAAATTACTCCTCAATTTTGACATTTATTTATTTTTAATTTACTCCACTATTTCTCTTCTTCTTTGCGCTCCGTCAATTTTGGCATCATACTATTCTCAATTTGGGATCATACTACTCATTCTTTATCTTCAAAATCTCAGTTTATTCTTCAAATTCAAGATTTTATCTCATTCTTTGTTGAAAATTTTTGTTGAAAATTTTTTATGGTCAATAAATGTCAAAATAAATAGTGATCTTGCCTGAGAAATAGGTCGGCCTTAACTTCTGAAGGTCAGCCGAGCTATATGCTGCAAGGTCGGACGTCTGTCCCTCAGGGTCCGAGCTTCTGGTGTTCCTTGCGGGTATGAGAGTGCGAGCAATACAGAGAGGGTGGAGTGTACCTGCAAAGGCACTCCGAAGCTTAAGTTAATTCTAGTGTTGAGTTCAGAATGTCGAAAAAAGATATTTTACCTTGCTTTTATAGATATTTAATCGTTTGTTATATTCTAGATGATTTATTTGACCGTTTCTGATGATTGGTTTTGTAACCGTCTTTATCTTTACCGTTTGGGATGTCGGTTACGATAGTATTGATTTAGACGAGTTATAACTCATAAAGGCCGAATAATAACGGCAAATGACGAGTTATTATTCGTATTAATGGTGACCATATCACAGTCCCCAAGCTTAGCCTGAGGAGGATTTTAATGAAGCAGGTTGAGCTTTACTTTTTGATGAGTTATAACTCGGCTTGTGTGAGTTAGTGGATGAGCCCCCAGATCAACTTACTTCATTAAAAGATGGTTCAGTGTTTGAAATGTGGGTACGTGGGGAGTCGTGTCCGTTATTTCCTGATGAAAGAGAAGGAATAATGGTTGCATTTAATTTTTGCGGGTTCCCCATGTTTGGTTTACTGTTTGATGTGGCTTTGGGAGTGGGGTGGGTGATTATTTGGAACGTTTTGTCTCTTTAATTCTTCGAATCTCTTCAGATTTTTCTGGGTGATTTGTTGGCTGTTGGTTATATGCTTGCTTCTTTGAAGAATGAGTAAGAGAGGTATGAGTCTCCTTTTCTGTTTCTGATCCATTTCTGTGTTTTCTCCTGTATTTTTCCTTCTTTCTTTTCTTCTGCTACTTCCTTTCGATCTAATAGGGTTTGAGAAAGAGAAAAAGGATAGGGTGGATTGGTCGTATGATTGGGTAGGGGAAGATGTTAAATCACGGGTGTCACTTTTTTCTGATGAAGCGGCGGTGAGGGAGGTGGATGTGAATAAAATAGTGAGGGTAGGTTCCGGAGTCAAGGTGGAGTTGTTACCCGTGTAGTGTGGATGATAGGGTTTTTCACCGAGAGTGGGGGTTTGGATTCTTTTACATGCATAGCTGCGTGCTTGAAGAGTTGCGGGTTAGGCTTCCGTTTACGGAGTTTGAGTGTCAAGTTCTTAAGCAGCTCAACTGTGCTCCCTCTCAGCTTCATCCAAATGGGTGGGCTTTCCTTCGATCTTTTGAGGTTTTGATGGAGTTTCTGGAGGAGGTGCCGTCTGTGGATTTGTTCTTTTCTTTATTTCAAGCTAAAGGCGTTTGGAAGGGAGGTTGGATAAACTTCAATAGCACTCCGGGATTTGGGATTTTTAAACTGTACAAGTCTTCTTTTAAAGACTTCAAGGAGATGTATTTTAAAGTTAGGAGTTCAGAAGAGGAGTTTCCGTTTTTTATTGATGAAAACCTTGCTGAGAAATTTCCCCTCTTTTGGTGTTCGGAACCGCAAAATATACTCGGTCCAGAGGTTATATCGCCGAGGAATGAGTGTCTGATTTTATTTGAAAGAATCAAAATTTTTTTATTTATTCTAACTTACGTATCTTCTAATAAAAATTTATTAAAGTCCGGTTGCGAGGTCGAAATATTAAGTATGAATCATAGTTCTAATACTTTTTAAAATCTATTTTATATATTCCGTGCTCCAGATACTAGAAAATAATATCTGACGGGGTAAAACCATCTCTATCAAGATGTCGATGTATGAGTTGCTGAAGTGGGAAGAGGATAAGGGTGCTGTTGTAGATTATCTAGATGAGTTTCTAGGGTTTATTTTAATGTCTGTGTTTTTCGCTGAAGAAGTCTAACACTATATGTTTTTCTTCAGGTGGGAAGTATCCTGGCGTTTCTGCTGCATCGCTGAGGACGCGGTTTAAGAATAAAAATTTGGAGAAAGAGGTGTCGTCATCTAATGCTGAGAAGGTTGTTGTTACTGGCGAGGTTTCGCAGCCTCGTCAAGGGCGGAGGAAAGTTATCGCAAAAAAGAGGAAGAAGTCCGAGCTTGTGGATTTATCAGATGATTCTGATGAAAGAGAGTTTGGGGTTTCTCTTGAAGAGTTACAGGCTTTTATGGGGAATCAAAAAAGGCTGCACGAGATTTCTGAGGAAAGTGAGGCGTTTTCGGTGTGGGGAAAGGATTATCCTTACATGGCTGTTGTGGATGAGTATTGCCAATCTTCGGCTGATGTCACTCTGGCCAAGGAGGTCGGTGATATGGCTGTTGGGCAATATATGCAGGTAATAAGCTACTGATGCTTTCCTTATTTTTCCTTTGGTTTTCTTATGAGTTTATTTTGCCCTCTAGGTTGTTGGGCTGCGCCTTGCGAGTCTGGGTCGAAGTCAGGAATTAAAACATAAGGGAGTGGCTGTTGAGAAAGGTGAGGTGTCTGTTTTGAAGGAGGAGTTGGTTAAGTGTAAGAATCTTGCTGCTGAGCTTCAAGCTCGTTTGACTGAGACCGAGAAGTTGCTGAAGGAGACTAAGGAAAGTTATGCTAAGGATGTCGAGGATTTGAAGAAGAAGGAAAGCGATCTGGTGAACATGCAAAGTCGTTTGATTGAGGTGACAACTCAGTTGAAGGATATGGAGAAGAAAAAGGCGGATGAGATTTTGGACTCGTTTGTTGAAGGTTTTGAAAGGGCAAGGTTGCAGGTGAAGTTTTTGGTTCCGGATGCCGATCTAGCTGGCATGGATCCTGGGAAGATAGTTCGAGATGGTCAGTTGATTGAGGATGATGGGGATGCGGAAGATGAGGCCGATAATGTTTAGTTTGTTATGAAAAGATCTTTGTGAATTTGTTTTTTGTTTTTGTAATCTGACTATTTTTTGTAAGCGGATAACAATATGGCTCTTGTTTTTTGAGTCCTTTAAAATTGACTTGTTTGGAAATTTGGTGCTGTTTGTAAAAAGCTGTTTGCATTGTTCGGATATTTTTCCGAGTTTATTGGCGTTTGTGATTTAAAGTTATTTGATAATTGGCGTTTGTAGCTTGGACGAGTATTGGTATTTGTCCGAGCTAGATTGATAGTTTGATAAGATCAATTTGATATAGTAGAAAGGATAGAACATTTATTCGTCTCTTGTATGGTTGGAATTGTTTGGAACCTTTTACGTACAAAGGTGCAGGTAGGCTAGCCTCGTTAAAACCTCTCCAAGCAAAACCCTTTGGGATAAAATCTTGGTAGTAGAAAAAAGAGTACAAGCCTGTCCCTGTCTTTTTAACTATAAAATTTCTTTAAGGAAGATACATTCCATGTGTTAGGTAAGAGTTTACCATCTAGTGATTCTAGTTTGTATGCTCCTTGGCCGAGTGCTTTGGATACTCGGTATGGGCCATCCCAATTGGCTGCGAGCTTTCCGTGTGAGGGTGGTTTCTGAGCAGTTTCAGTTTTTCGGAGGACTAAGTCGCCTTTCTCGAAGGATCTTGTTCTAACCGACTTGTTGTACTGTCGGGCTAATGCTTGTTGTGCTGCGCGTTGCCTCAATGTGGCGATTTCTCTAACTTCTTCGATGACATCGAGCTCGGATCTCCGAGCTTCGTCTTGATTGGTGATGTAAGTTCGGATAGAGTTCTGGGAGATCTCCAATGGTATCATGGCCTCTGAGCCATATACCAATCGGAACGGCGTCTCTTTTGTTGATGTTTGTGGGGTGGTGTTGTATCCCCAGAGGACTTTAGGTATGAGTTCGGCCCAGAGTCCTTTGGCGTCGTCTAAATTCTTCTTTAGTGCATGTAACATTACTTTGTTTGCAGCCTCAGCTAGTCCGTTTGTTTGAGGATGTTCAACAGAGGCGAAGTGTTGCTTGATTTTTAGATTCTGTAAAAAACTTTGAAATTTCTGATCGACGAACTGGCAACCGTTGTCAGTTGTAATATGTTTAGGTATGCCGAAACGGCAAATAATGTTTTTCCAAACAAATGTGATCATTTGTTGCGATGTTATTTTCGCTAGAGGTTGGGCTTCTACCCATTTGGAGAAATAATCAATGCCAACAATAAGAAATTTTACCTGTCCCAGTGCCGTAGGGAATGGCCCGAGTATATCTAGACTCCATTGGTTAAATGGCCAACTAATGTCCGAGTGATGTAACAGTTCGGCAGGTATGTGTATCAGTGGTGCATGTCTTTGGCAATTGTTGCATGACCTGATTTTTTGTTGGCTGTCTTGCTTCAAAGTCGGCCAGAAGAAACCTGCTCGAAGGATCTTTGATGCTAAGCTCCGAGCTCCTGTATGGGTGCCGCAGATTCCTTCATGTGCTTCGGCTAAAGCTATATCGGCTTCGGACTTGTTGAGACATTTGAGCAGTGGCCGAGTATAACCTCTTCGATACAGTTCTCCATTGAGGATTGTGAAGGAGGATGCTTGCCGTCGGAATTTTTTACTGTTTTCGACCCCTTCTGGTATAACACCTGTTTCTAGATAATGTATGAAGTCCTTCCTCCAATCTGTTTCCTGTGAAACACTTAACATGTTTATCAGAGTAACAGTGGGTGATGTTATTGTGAACTGTTGTAGTGTGGTTATTGTTGATTGAGTACTGCCGAGTTTAGATAAGAGATCTGCTCTTTGATTTTGTTCTCGAGGTATATGTTCTATTTCAAATTTGATAAATTTCTTTGAAAATTTCTTTACTAATAGTAGGTATTTAGAGAGTAGAGGATCTTTTACCTGAAAGAGGTCATTTACCTGCTGTACGACTAACAAAGAGTCACAATATACCTTGATCGTTGATATTTGAAGGTCTAAGCAAAGTCTGAGTCCGGCGAGTAGCGCTTTATACTCGGATTGGTTGTTGCTTGCTTTGAAAGCCAAGTGTATTGAGTGTTCCAATATGAATCCATCGTCGGCCTCAAGACGAATTCCTGCACCACAGCCTTCGTGATTTGAGGAGCCGTCGACATATAAGATCCATTGTTTTGCATGATCATCTTCAGATGGTATGGTAAGCTCGGCAATGAAATCTGCCAGGAATTGTGATTTGATCTGCCCTCTAGGTTGGTATCTGATGTCGAACTCGGACAGTTCGACTGCCCATTTAATTAGTCGTCCTGCCACTTCTGGTTTGTACAGCACTTGTCTTAGTGGGTGATCTGTTCTGACATGGATAACGTGGCTCTGAAAATAAGGTCAGAGACGTCGCGCCGAGAATATAAGTGCCAACGCGAGCTTTTCAATCCTTGGATAATTTAGTTCGGCATGCTGTAGAGTCTTGCTAACAAAGTACACTAGATGTTGAACTTTGTCTCTCTCTGTAACAAGGGCTGAACTTATTGCCCAATCAGTAACCGATAAATATAGAAATAAATCCTCCCCTTGTAGGGGTTTTTGTAGAATCGGCGGTTGTGAGAGTGTTGTTTTTAATTTCGAAAAGGCCCTCTCACAATCGTCGTTCCACTCGAATTTATTTTTCTTTTTTATTGTTTGGAAAAAGGGGACAGAAGTTGAAGCTAAACAGGGAACAAATCGGGAAAGTGCAGCAAGGCGTCCTGTGAGGCGCTGTACTCTTTTTACTGTCTTAGGGCTGGCCATGTCTAGCACTGCTCGGCATTTGTCTGGGTTTGCCTCTATTCCCTGCATGTTAGCATGAAGCCTAAGAACTTACCCCCTTGAACGGCGAAGGCACATTTCTTGGGGTTGAGGCGCATGTTGTACTTGCGGATTTGTCCGAATATTTCTGCTAGGTCTGTGATGTGGTTATCTCCGGTTTTTGTCTTGGCGACCATGTCGTCGACATAAACGTTTTGTTTTCTTACCATTACCACATTGGCTAGCCAGGTAGTGAATCTGATCTCTTTGATAAATTCGGCGTTGATGAGTTTTTGTGTTTCCTCCAGTGATGCTTTCCTTTTTTCTTCGCCGAGTTTTCGTTTCCTTTGTTGGACAGGTCGGGCTGACGAGTTTATTGCTAGTTTATGACTGATGACTTGTGGGTCAATGCCGGGCATGTCAGCAGGTTTCCAGGCAAAAAGCTCGGCGTTTTCTTGTAGGAAGGATGTTATGGCCTGTAACTCAGCCGTGTTGATTGACGTACCTACATATGTAAATTTGTTAGGGTCATTATTAAAATATACTTTTTGTAAGTCATCGGATGGTTTTGGGCGCTCGAGGACATCAGCTCTTGGGTCCAGGTCGGCCAGTGTGCCACCTTTCTGGTTGAGGTTGACATTGTTGACTTGTTGTGTTGAACGGTTTTGGAATTTCATACTGATGTTGTAACATTGTCGCGCCTCCTTATGATCTCCATGGATTGTTGCGACCTGATCTCCCTGCAATGGAAACTTTACACAGAGATGAACTGTAGATACAATGGCGCCGAACTTATTCAAAAAAGGTCGGCCAAGAATAAGGTTATATGGGCTGAAACAATCGACTACTAAATATTGAATATCATTAGTTTTTGAAAAGGGTTGCTCACCCAGTGTGGTCTGTAACCACACTGATCCGAGTATTGGAACTCGTTCTCCTGAGAAGCCAACCAAGTCGCCTCCTGTGGACTGTAGCACGTTGTCGCTGAGCTTCATCTTTTGAAATGTGGAGTAAAATAGAACATCGGCACTGCTCCCGGGATCCAAGAGGACTTTTTTCACTAATAGGTCTCCTAGCTGGAGTGTGATTACCACAGGGTCATCCAAATTTTGTATATTGGAGTTAAAGTCGGCATGTGTGAAAGTGACTTCTGGTTGTTGTTTAGTGATTGGTGTATCTTGTTTCGGTCCGTCTACCGAGCATATTGCTCTGAATGATCTTTTCCTTGCCGAGTTTGAGTATCCTCCACTTGCGTATCCTCCTGAAATACAATTGATTATACCTCGTGGTCTTTCATATTGGTTTGAAGATGCCTTCTCTTTTCCTCGGTTTTGGTCAGGCAGATCGTTTGTTGTGGAACTAGTGCCACGCTTTTGCATGTGACCGCCAATGTATTTGTCTAGGTGCCCTTGTCTTGCTAGTCGTTCTAAAAGATCTTTGGCAACCACACAATCATCGGTATTATGTCCATGTTTCTGGTGGAAAGCGCAGTACTTTGACTTGTCCACGTTCTTTGCATCCTGGTATGTGCCGGCCTTTCTTGGTGGCTTGATTTGTTTGGAGTTCAAGATCTCCTTAATTATATCTTCCCTCTTAGTGTTGAACTGCGTGTAAGAATCAAAACGAGGTGTTAGTTTAAAATTTTTCTTAATGGATGAGTTCTTATCTTCTTCGCGGAAGTGTGACTTGTCAGACTTCCGAGCTTGTCTGAGTTCCTCGATGTCGATTTGTCCTTTTGCTTTCTCCCGAAATTCTGCTAGAATTTTTGGTTTTGCTACTGCGATCGTCTCCTGAAACTTCCCGGGTCGGAGGCCGCTTTTAATTGCGTGCAGATGGACTTCCGGGTGGAGATCTGGTATGCTGATTGCGACCTTGGTAAACCAAGTCATATAGTATTTTAAGCTTTCGTTTGGTCCTTGCTTGATAGTGTTCAGGTAATCAAAATCGTGCAAGTATATTGCAGATCCGGCGAAATGGTCTTCAAATAACTTCGCCAACTAATGAAAGCGAGAAATGGAACCTGCAGGCAAAGCACACAACCAATCAAGTGCAGGACCGTCTAAATAATTCGGAAAACAACGACATAAAACTGTATCTGATGCACCATTGACGATCATTATTGATCGGAACTTCTTCAGGAACTTCCTCAGGTCTCCGAGTCCATCATAAGGCGTGAGGGTCAATGGCAGAGTGAACCTCTTTGGCAGTTCGAAGTTCATTACTTCTTCTGTGAAGGGGCCTACAGGGTCCTCGGACTCTTCTTTCTCGTCCTCGGGCTGCTGCTCTTTTCGTTGAGTGGTTTCTGAAACATGGGTCGGTTGGGACTAATGTTCCTCGTCTTCCGCCTGTTGGCGATGAGCATCGTTGTGTTCAATCCGAGCATGATTTATTTCAGCAATTTGGGCGGCCATTATTTGGTTTTCGTCAGCCATTCGCTGATTGGCTTGCTGTAGGTCAGCTACCATTCGCATAAGTTCGGACAATGAAGGAGGCGGTGCGTCAGCCATGGGTGGAGGCGAAGGTGATGGGACCAAAAGAAAAAATACGATTTCCTCGGCCCCACGGTGGGCGCCAGTTGATCTTGCCTGAGAAATAGGTCGGCCTTAACTTCTGAAGGTCAGCCGAGCTATATGCTTCAAGGTCGGACGTCTGTCCCTCAGGGTCCGAGCTTCTGGTGTTCCTTGTGGGTATGAGAGTGCGAGCAATACAGAGAGGGTGGAATGTACCTGCAAAGGCACTCCGAAGCTTAAGTTAATTCTAGTGTTGAGTTCAGAATGTCGAAAAAAGATATTTTACCTTGCTTTTATAGATATTTAATCGTCTGTTATATTCTAGATGATTTATTTGACCGTTTCTGATGATTGGTTTTGTAACCGTCTTTATCTTTACCGTTTGGGATGTCGGTTACGATAGTATTGATTTAGACGAGTTATAACTCATAAAGGCCGAATAATAACGGCAAATGACGAGTTATTATTCGTATTAATGGTGACCATATCAAATAGTATTTTTGACGGTTAATAAGTATCATAGAAAATATATTCTCAAATTTTTTTAACAAATTATTTTTGACATCCAATATTTATCAAAATAAGATTTAAATTTTTTTCACAATTACTTATATGTTAAAAATACTATTTTTGACAAAATTTGTATTAATATATTTTTATAGTTAAAATAATGTCAAAAAAATTTTTTTGACGAATTTTAATTCTTTTTTTACACATATAACCCAAAAAAAATAATTTATATTATTGTAGTGAATGAATTTGATAAGTGCACCAAATTAATTCAAATAATATTACGATGAGGAAATATTATTTTTACAATAATTAAAAAATTGAACAAACAGTACTTAATTGAAATTCTAATTAAATTCACAAAGTATTATAAGAGTAGAAATGAAACTCAAAATAATAACAATTGATTTTGTAAAGTTTATGAATGATAAAATAAGTATATAATGAACGAAAATGTTAGGGGATTAGAGATATTTAATTCTCACGAAGGAAACATTTATGTTTATTATTTTGACTTATGCAGAGATATATTCACGACAAATTATATATAATCAAATTCTAATTTTTTGATGATTTAATTTTTGTTTATCCTAACAGCTGATAGTCAATTTTTTGATCAATTAGTCAGCACTAAAAGAGTTATAGTGTAGTTCTGATTTAATATCACAACATTTAAAGCTATTTTTGAACAATTGAAAAGTTACAAGAATGAGTTTTAAATTAATCTCAATACTAATAACTTTTTTAACATAATAAAGGAATACAAAACATAATAGAGATATTTTTTAATACCTTTAATCACTTAAAATAAAACAAAGTCCAAATTCTTAAAAAGTATCAACGCATTAATCAAGATAAAAGAACAATCTTTACCAATCTATAAAACTAAACAAAATTCCTAACTCTAACACAAAAGAATTAGTGACTCATGAAAACAAACGAAGACAAAAGATAAAATATGCTAATTAATGCTAAATGCTGAGACTGCTCTTCTCACTACAAAAAAAAAAAAAACGCTGAATACTATTAGATTTTTTGTCTGAAAAAATGAACAAAATTTGACGATAATTAAGTTACTGACGAATTTACCGTCGAAAAAAATCAGACAGTATAAATCTCGCCGATAAATATTTACTGTCGGATTTTTTTGTCCAATGATAATTATCGTCGGATATTACGACAGATTACTTGCTCGAAAAAATTATTTAGTCACCAGTGATTTTTTTGCCACCATATATTGTTTTTTGCACTATTATCATCAGATTATTCCTTCAGTAAATCCGACAGTAATGCCAAATTTTTTTTAAAAAATGTGAAATAAATGGTTAATATTAATTTTTTTATTTAAATTTATTTTTCACATAATTAATGGTCAATTTATAAATAATAGAAACTTATTATTTAAAATAAATAATAAAATATTTAAATAAATTAACAGTCAAGTAAATCAAATAAATACAATGAAATAATAAATCGAAACACTAATCACTAAAGATCCAGGTAGTCCGCGTCGTCATCATTCTTGTGGCCTTAATGAAGCGTCACAAAAGGCAGTGATGTCTGTTTTCCACCTATAAGATCGCTATCACCAGCAACGTTAATGTCAACAACGCGCATTTGAGCTTGGTACTCCTCCATTTGAGCCTCCATCTGGTACAACAGGAAATAATCAAGAATTAACATCCATAAATCCACTAAATCTACTAAACTAGAATTAATAATCAAACACTTTTAGCAATTCAATAATAAAAAAAAAACATGAAACACTTCAGCAATTCAAACTTACAACCCTAAATCTATTAAACTAGAATCAATAATCAGATACTTTCAGCAATTCAATAATTAGAAAACATGACACACTTTTAGCCATTCAAACCTACAACCCTAAATCTACTAAACTATAATCAATAATCGGATACTTTCAACAATTCAATAATCAGAAAATATTAAAGACTTAAAGTGATACTTATCCCGTGTCGCCATCAGGCCAAATCATCAACTGTATGATGAGAGGTGGTGGAGGGACATCAGCTGCCTCACTTTCGTGAAAGGATTCCGGGGTCGTGGCTTCTGTCGTTGGAGGCAACTTTGCCGTGGCAGCGGTCTACTGAGCATTTAGAGGCGACGTCGTCACTGTAGACAGCGGGACGCAGTTAGAGTTAGGGACCATGATAAACAGCTGGTCCGCTAAATCCGCAACTTGTGACGTCACCGGGATAGTCAGAGTAGAGAGAGAGGATCCAAAATTTTCAGGGGTACCAGAAAAAACTCTCCCTCTACCACGACTACGACCACGTCTACAACCAGTAGCCTGACTCGCTGAACCTTCACCTATCATCATGTCTGCAAATACCATACCAATTAACTACGTTAAACTTAGTTCAGAAATCCAACAAAGAGAATTAAATGAATAATAATCAATACAAATCAACAATAATTAACACAATAAACAATAATTAGAAACTCAGATCAACAAATCAACCTTATAAATTATAATAACTAGTTCAAAACAAATCAACGATAATCAAAACATGTTTTAATTAGAATCGGAATAAATCATAACTAAATAAGGAACAGAAATTAGAACAAATTAATTTCAACATTTGAAATTCATTCCTGATATAATCCAAAACCAATTAAACATACAAAGTTGACCTAATTGGGTTAAAAAGGACCCGCTTAATTAACCTTGTACTATTAAATAAATGCGTCAATCATTCAAAACTTCAAAAGTTTTGGTAAATTAAAAATAAATCAAATTCCATTATCAATGCATAATAACAATCATAACATGCAAACAGCATTATTTTCAAGAATTAGACCAAAAATTGTATTAAAAACTCTGAGACATGTTGACGAACACTTGGTGTGAACAAATACTAAACATGAAAAATCAAGATCAAATAGCAATTCAGAATCCAAATATTTTTCAGCAATTCAGAATCTAATATGCTAAACTAACTTATCTTAACCATTTAAATCCACTAATAGAAAATTAATTCTAACTAACTAACTAGAAATCAGATTAATGAAACTAAAACTAACTAAAACATAAATTAAAAACAGAATATAACTTAAGTGACCAAAACAGAATAGAACAAAAAAGATGAAAGCAGTTGCAGGGACACTATGATGTTGCCAGTGCAAGAAGCAAAATACAAACGGTCGCTATAGTTGGAAGCTAGCTGGAATGAGCTACGAACAGGGGCTATGTAACAGGGTCGAGCTATAGTGGCTTGGAGAGAGAAGGAAAGAAAGAGAAGGGAGAGACAACGGCTTAGGGTGGCCAGTGCCGACAGGGAAGGCGAGAGGGTTAGAGAGAGAAAGAGCAGATGGGTAGAGGAGTAGAGAAAGAGAAGGAGGCAAGAGGATTAGAGAGAGAGTGAAATTCAAACGAGGGGAAGAGGGTTCATGCTATGAATTTATGATCCAGTTACCGTAAGAAAAAACCCGACGATAAACCATTGTGGGTCATCAAAACGCAGTGTTTCACTAAGTGGGCTTACCATCGGATTTTTTCGACGGTAAATTTGACCTTAAGGCTGCGTTTCTTTCTGAGAACAAGACACTGAGAACAAGACATAAAGGACAGAGACACAAAATCTTGTGTTCTTGTATTCTGTTTGGTTATAAAATAGAACAAATTATAAAAATCCAATTTATTCTCATTTTTTTCCTTTAAAAAATTTGAGATGACAAATATAATAATAAAAAATATAATTATGAAAAATCAACAAGAATAATAAAAGAAAAAATAAAAAATAAGTTGTGTCCATTGTTAATGTTTCCGTGTCCTTCCTGTCACAATGGTCATAAAACATTAATTCAATGTCTCTGGACACATTGTCTCTGTCCATGTCTCCTTTGTCAAATACGATTTTGTATCTCTGTATCTTTGTCTCAGTGTCCTGTCTCTGTAAACAAATACAGTCTAAAGTACGTGCCAATTTATTTTTGTTTCCCTCCAAATGTTATCGATGAATTTACCGTGGAAACATAAATCAACTGATAATTACTTAACCTTTTGAATTCAACACCATTTCCGCCAGTAAATCTGACGGTAACTCCGCCGCTACTCTACGATGCTAAATCTGATGGTACTTAGCATTTTTCTTGTAGTGTCTCCAACTGATTTATAATCTATATCTTAACCTAATTTTTTTATTTTAAACTAAACCTAATCTTATCTTTTCAAGAAGAATAAGATAAACTAAACACAATCTTAAATTTAATCTAACTGAAATCAAATCTTAAATTCTTGGAGTATGTGGGTCGTTTTAAATGTTCATGTTATTTTTGCTGAAGGAAGACTGGTCCTTGAATGAGTGTATGGGCACTGGGTGGCACCGGCCCATTGATGAGCGGATAATTTGTACGCTTTTTGGCATTGTTTTTAGTATGTTTTTAGTATGATCTAGTTAGTTTTTAGTATATTTTTAGTAGTTTTTAGTTAAAATTCACTTTTCTGGACTTTACTATGAGTTTGTGTGTTTTTCTGTGATTTCAGGTATTTTTTGGCTGAAATTGAGGGACCTGAGCAAAAATCTGATTCAGAGACTGAAAAGGACTGCAGATGCTGTTGGATTCTGACCTCCCTGCATTCGAAGTGGATTTTCTGGAGCTACAAAAGCCTAATTGGCGCGCTCTCAACGGCGTTGGAAAGTAGACATCCTGGGCTTTCCAGCAATATATGATAGTCCATACTTTGCCTGAGATTTGATGGCCCAAACCGGCGTGGCAAATCAGCCTCAGAATTTCCAGCGTTTAACGCTGGAACTGGCATAAAACTTGGAGTTAAACGCCCAAACTGGCATGAAAGCTGGCGTTTAACTCCAGAAAAGGTCTCTACACGAAAATGTTTCATTGCTCAACCCAAACACACACCAAGTGGGCCCGGAAGTGGATTTTTACGTCATTTACTCATTTCTGTATACCCTAGGTTACTAGTTTACTATTAATAGGATCTTTTGACATTGTATCAGTACCTCATGACATTTTTACACATTTCATTGTATACTTTCCACGGCATGAGTCTCTAAACCCCATGGTTGGGGGTGAGGAGCTCTGCTGTGTCTTGATGGATTAATGCAATTACTACTGTTTCTTATTCAATCATGCTTGCTTCCATTCTAAGATATCACTTGCTCTTAACCCGGATGAATGTGATGATCCGTGACACTCATCATCATTCTCAACCATGAACATGTGCCTGACAACCACCTCTGTTCTACTTTAGATTGAGTAGATATCTCTTGGATTTCTTAACCAGAATCTTCGTGGTATAAGCTAGAACTGATGGCGGCATTCAAGAGAATCCGGAAGGTCTAAACCTTGTCTGTGGTATTCTGAGTAGGATTCAATGATTGAATGACTGTGACGTGCTTCAAACTCCTAGCAGGCGAGGCGTTAGTGACAGACGCAAAAGAATCAATGGATTCTATTCCGGCCTGACCGAGAACCGACAGATGATTAGCCATGCTGTGACAGAGCATAGGAATATTTTCACTGAGAGGATGGGAGGTAGCCACTGACAACGGTGAAACCCTACATACAGTTTGCCATGGAAGGAGTCTTGCGTGTTTGATGAAGAAGACAGTAGGAAAGCAGAGATTCAGAAGATGGAGCATCTCCAAAACCTCAACCTATTCTCCATTACTGCTGAACAAGTACTAATTTCATGTTCTTTTGCTTTTCACAATCAATCCTGATAAATTCTGATATCCTGACTAAGATTTACAAGATAACCATAGCTTGCTTCAAGCCGACAATCTCCGTGGGATCGACCCTTGCTCACGCAAGGTATTACTTGGACGACCCAGTGCACTTGCTGGTTAGTTGTGCGGGATTGCAAAAGTGTGATTGCAATTTCGTGCACCAAGTTTTTGGCGCCGTTGCCGGGGATTGTTCGAGTTTGGACAACTGACGGTTTATCTTGTTGCTTAGATTAGGACTGTTTTATTTTTGTTGGTTTAGAGTCTTTTAGTTGAGTCTAGTTTCATATTTTAAGTTTGGTGTCAATTGCATGCTTTTGTTTTTCTTTTAATTTTCGAAATTTGCATGTCTTTAGTCCCTTTTTGATCCGTAAAAATTCTAAGTTTGGTGTCCTCTTTGTGTTTTTCCTATAAAATTTTCGAAAAAATTGTGTTTGATTTTCTAAAAATTTTAAGTTTGGTGTCTTTTTGTTGTTTTTCTCTTTCCTCTTTTCAAAAATCAAATCTTTTTCATAAAAATTTTTTTCAATCATATCTCTCTAATTGCTAATCTCAAGATCTTTTCAATTAACTAATTGATTCAGTTTTCAATTTGCTTTGATTTTATTCTCTTCTAATTTTCAAATTTATTTTATTTTATTTTATTTTCCTTTTGTTTTTATTTCATTTTTCGGTCAATTAAAAAAAAACAAAATTTATCTATCTGCAATCCATATCAGTTCCCTTTATCCACTATGGACCTAAGTGGGATTGATCAGTCCAGAAGGACTCTGGGGTCATATGCTAACCCCATTACAGCTGCATATGGGAGTAGCATCTGTGCACCTCTCATCAAAGCTAGCAGCTTTGAGCTAAATCCTCAACTCATTATCATAGTGCAGCAAAATTGCCAGTATTCCGGTCTTCCACAGGAAGAACCTACTGAGTTTCTGGCACAGTTCTTACAAATTGCTGACACAGTACATGATAAAGAGGTGGATCAGAATGTCTACAGACTATTACTGTTTCCATTTGCTGTAAAAGATCAAGCTAAAAGGTGGTTGAATAACCAACCTACAGCAAGCATAAAGACATGGAAACAGTTATCAGACAAATTCCTGAATCATTTTTACCCTCCAAAGAGGATGACACAGCTAAGGCTGGACATCCAAGGCTTTAAACAAGAGGATAATGAATCTCTTTATGATGCCTGGGAGAGGTATAGAGGTATGCTAAGAAAATGCCCCTCTGAAATGTTTTCAGAGTGGGTACAGTTAGACATCTTCTACTATGGGCTTACAGAAAAAGCTCAGATGTCTTTAGACCACTCAGCTGGTGGATCTATACACATGAGGAAGACAATTGAAGAGGCTCAAGAGCTTATAGACACTGTTGCTAGAAACCAATACTTATACTCTAGCAATGAGTTCTCTCCAAAAGAGGAAGTCATGGCAGTAGTCACTGATCCTAATCCTCAAGAACAGATGATTGAGCTTAATCAACAATTACTCCTGATGACAGAACAGTTAGCAGAATTTAAAGAGATGCTCCATGAAACTAAAGCTGCTAACAAGAACATAGAACTGCAGTTGAATCAAGCAAATCAGCATATATCTAAACAAATAACAGGAGAGTGTCAAGCAGTTCAACTGAGGAGTGGAAAGACACTGAACAACACCACTCAAAAGAGCAAAAAGTCAAATAAGGAACAATTGACAGAGGATAACCAAACCCCTGTTCAAAATCCCTCTGATGACAGTAAGAGCCTAGAGAGGAATGTTATTGGCGTTCAAACGCCAGAAAGGGAAGGAAAGCTGGCGTTAAACGCCCATTCCTTGCCCAGTTCTGGCGTTCAAACGCCAGAAAAGGGGGAAAAGTTGGCGTTAAACGCCCATTTTCCACCCAATCCTGGCGTTCAGATGCCAAGGGAGGGTCAGACACCTGAGAGTGCTGACAGTAATCCCTCTAAAAAGGCTTCTTCAACCACTTCTGTAAGGAATAAACCTGCAGCGTCTAAGGTTGAAGAATATCAAGCCAAGATGCCTTATCCTCAGAAACTCCGCAAAGCGGAGCAGGATAAGCAATTTGCCCGCTTTGCAGATTATCTAAGGACTCTTGAAATAAAGATTCCATTTGCAGAGGCACTTGAGCAAATACCTTCTTATGCTAAGTTCATGAAAGAGATCTTAAGTCATAAGAAGGATTGGAGAGAAACTGAAAAAGTATTTCTCACTGAAGAATGCAGTGCAGTCATTCTGAAAAGCTTACCAGAAAAGCTTCAAGATCCAGGAAGCTTTATGATACCATGCACATTAGAAGGTGCTTGCACCAAGACAGCCCTATGTGATCTTGGAGCAAGCATCAATTTAATACCTGCATCCACTATCAGAAAGCTTGGGTTGACTGGAGAAGTCAAACCAACCAGGATATGCCTCCAACTTGCTGATGGCTCCATTAAATATCCATCAGGCATAATTGAGGACATGATTGTCAAGGTTGGGCCATTTGCCTTCCCAACTGACTTTGTAGTGCTGGAAATGGAGGAGCACAAGAGTGCAACTCTCATTCTAGGAAGACCTTTCCTAGCAACTGGACGAACTCTCATTGATGTACAAAAAGGGGAAATAACCCTGAGAGTCAATAAGGATGAGTTCAAGTTGAATGTTGTCAAAGCTATGCAGCATCCAGACACATCAAATGACTGCATGAGCACTGATATTATTGACTCTTTGGTGGAGGAGGTCAATATGACTGAAAGTCTTGAATCAGAGCTAGATGACATCTTTAAAGATGTTCAGCCTGATCTGGAGGAACTCAAGGAAATAAAAGAAATTCTGAAAATTCCTCAGGAAGAAGATAAGCCTCCTAAACCAGAGCTCAAACCACTACCACCATCCCTGAAATATGCATTTCTGGGAGAAGGTGACACTTTTCCAGTGATCATAAGCTCTGCTCTAAATCCACAGGAAGAGGAAGCACTAATTCAAGTGCTAAGGACGCACAAGACAGCTCTTGGGTGGTCCATAAGTGATCTTAAGGGCATTAGCCCAGCAAGATGCATGCACAAGATCCTATTGGAGGATGATGCTAAGCCAGTGGTTCAACCACAAAGGCGGCTAAATCCAGCCATGAAGGAGGTGGTGCAGAAAGAGGTCACTAAGTTACTAGAGGCTGGGATTATTTATCCTATTTCTGATAGCCCCTGGGTGAGCCCTGTCCACGTTGTCCCTAAGAAGGGAGGCATGACAGTGGTTCATAATGAAAAGAATGAACTAGTTCCTACAAGAACAGTTACAGGGTGGCGCATATGTATTGACTACAGAAGGCTCAATACAGTCACCAGAAAGGATCATTTTCCTTTACCATTCATAGACCAGATGCTAGAGAGACTAGCAGGTCATGAATACTACTGCTTTTTGGACGGCTACTCAGGCTACAACCAAATTGCAGTAGATCCTCAGGACCAAGAGAAAACAGCATTTACTTGCCCTTCTGGCGTGTTTGCCTACAGAAGGATGCCTTTTGGTCTGTGCAATGCACCTGCAACCTTTCAGAGGTGCATGCTCTCTATCTTCTCAGATATGGTAGAAAAATTTCTGGAAGTCTTCATGGATGACTTCTCAGTATATGGAGACTCATTTAGCTCCTGTCTTAACCACCTATCACTTGTCCTGAAAAGGTGCCAAGAGACTAACCTGGTTTTAAATTGGGAGAAATGTCACTTTATGGTGACTGAAGGAATTGTCCTTGGGCACAAAATTTCAAGCAGGGGAATAGAGGTGGATAAGGCAAAGGTAGAGGTAATTGAAAAATTACCACCACCTGCCAATGTTAAGGCAATCAGAAGCTTTCTTGGGCATGCAGGATTCTACAGAAGGTTTATAAAGGATTTTTCAAAAATTGCCAAACCTCTGAGTAATCTGCTAGCTGTTGACACTCCATTTATCTTTGATAATGAGTGTCTGCAGGCATTTGAGACTCTGAAAGCTAAGCTGGTCACAGCACCAGTTATCTCTGCACCAGACTGGACATTACCATTTGAACTAATGTGTGATGCCAGTGACCATGCCATTGGTGCAGTACTGGGACAAAGGCATGGTAAGCTTCTGCACGTCATTTATTATGGCAGCCGTATTCTAAATGATGCATAGAAGAACTACACAACCACAGAAAAGGAGTTACTTGCAGTGGTTTATGCCATTGACAAGTTCAGATCTTATTTAGTAGGATCAAAAGTGATTGTGTACACTGACCATGCTGCTCTTAAATATCTACTCACAAAGCAGGATTCAAAATCCAGGCTCATAAGATGGGTGTTGCTTCTGCAAGAGTTTGATATAGAAATAAGAGACAGAAAAGGGACAGAAAATCAAGTGGCTGATCACCTGTCCCGAATAGAACCAGTAGCAGGAGCATCTCCTCCCTCCTACTGAGATCTCTGAAACCTTTCCGGATGAGCAATTGTTTGCTATTCAGGAAGCTCCGTGGCTTGCAGACAGTGCAAACTATAAGACTCAAGGTTCTCCTTCTGTAACCATGGAGAGGAAGCATGAAGAGCTTCTCTCAAAACAGAGTCAAATAGAGCCCCCATAGTCAAACTCTAAGTTTGGTGTTGGGAGGTCTCAACCAAACTCTAAGTTTGGTGTTAGATAGGTTCCAACATTGCTCTGAACATCTGTGAGGCTCCATGAGAGCCCACTGTCAAGCTACTGACATTAAAGAAGCGCTTGTTGGGAGGCAACCCAATGTTATATTTATTATTTTCCTTTGTTATTTTATGTTTTCTATAGGTTGATGATCATGGGAAGTCACAAATTCAATTGAAAAAGCAGAAACAGAATGAAAAACAGAAAGAAAATCAGCTCACCCTGGAGGAAAACCTTGCTGGCGTTTAAACGCCAGTAAGGGTAGCAAATGGGCGTTTAACGCCCAGTCTGGCACCATTCTGGGCGTTTAACGCCAGAAAGGGGCACCAGACTGGCGTTAAACGCCAGTAATGGGCACCAAGCTGGCGTTAAACGCCAGAAATGGGCACCAGCCCGGCGTTTAACGCCAGGATTGGCAGTAGGAGCATTTTTGCTCGCCACTTGGTGCAGGGATGAATTATCCTTGACACCTCAGGATCTGTGGACCCCACAGGATCCCCACCTACACCACCACTCTCTCTGTTCTTTCTTCTTTTGCTCGAGGACGAGCAAACCTTCTAAGTTTGGTGTGGTAAAAGCGTTGCTTTTTGTTTCTCCATAACCATTTATGGAACCTAAGGCCGGAGAAACCTCTAGAAAGAGGAAAGGGAAGGCAAAAGCTTCCACCTCCGAGCCATGGGAGATGGAGAGATTCATCTCAATGGATGCACTTTCCTCCACAACACTATTGGGAGCAAATCAACACCTCCCTAGGAGAATTGAGTTCCAACATGGGACAACTAAGGGTGGAGCACCAAGAACATTTCATCCTCCTCCATGAAATTAAAGAAGATCATAGAATCATGAGAGAGGAGCAACAAAGGCAAGGAAGAGACATTGAGGAGCTCAAGCACTCCATAAGATCTTCAAGAGGAAGAACAAGCCGCCATCACTAAGGTGGACCCGTTCTTTAATTTCCTTGTTCTTTATTTTCTTGTTTTTCGAATTTCATGCTTATGTTTATCCATGTCTGTGTCTTGTGATCCTTAGTGTCTTAGTGTCTGTGTCTTAAAGCTATGAATGTCCTATGAATCCATCACCTCTCTTAAATGAAAAATGTTTTAATCACAAAAGAACAAGAAGTACAGATGATTTTGAATTTATCTCTGAAACTAGTTGAATTAGTTTGATGTGGTGACAATACTTTTTGTTTTCTGAATGAATGCTTGAACAGTGCATATGTCTTTTGAATTTGTTGTTTTAAGAATGTTAAAATTATTGGCTCTTGAAAGAATGATGGAAAAGGAGAACTGTTATTGAGGATCTGAAAAATCATCAATTGATTCTTGAAGCAAGAAAAAGCAGTGATTCAAAAAAAAAAGAAAAAAAGAAAAAAAAAATAGAAAAAAAAAAGCAAGCAGAAAAAGCCAATAGCCCTTTAAACCAAAAGGCAAGGGTAGAAATAAAGTTGTGATCCAAGGCAAAAGAGTGTGCTTAAGAACCCTGGACACCTCTAATTGGGGACTCTAGCAAAGCTGAGTCACAATCTGAAAAGGTTCACCCAATCATGTGTCTGTGGCATGTATGTATCCGGTGGTAATACTGGAAGACAGAGTGCTTTGGGCCACGGCCAAGACTCATACACTAGCTATGTTCAAGAATCATCATACTTAACTAGGAGAATCAATAACACTATCTGAGTTCTGAGTTCTTATAGATGCCAATCATTCTGAACTTCAAAGGATAGAGTGAGATGCCAAAACTGTTCGGAGGCAAAAAGCTACTAGTCCCGCTCATCTAATTGGAACTATGTTTCTTTGATATTTTGGAGTCTAGAGTATATTCTCTTCTTTTTATCCTATTTTGATTTTCAGTTGCTTGGGGACAAGCAACAATTTAAGTTTGGTGTTGTGATGAGCGGATAATTTGTACGCTTTTTGGCATTGTTTTTAGTATGTTTTTAGTATGATCTAGTTAGTTTTTAGTATATTTTTAGTAGTTTTTAGTTAAAATTCACTTTTCTGGACTTTACTATGAGTTTGTGTGTTTTTCTGTGATTTCAGGTATTTTCTGGCTGAAATTGAGGGACCTGAGCAAAAATCTGATTCAGAGACTGAAAAGGACTGCAGATGCTGTTGGATTCTGACCTCCCTGCATTCGAAGTGGATTTTCTAGAGCTACAGAAGCCTAATTGGCGCGCTCTCAACGGCGTTGGAAAGTAGACATCCTGGGCTTTCCAGCAATATATGATAGTCCATACTTTGCCTGAGATTTGATGGCCCCAACCGGCGTGGCAAATCAGCCTCAGAATTTCCAGCGTTTAACGCTGGAACTGGCATAAAACTTGGAGTTAAACGCCCAAACTGGCATGAAAGCTGGCGTTTAACTCCAGAAAAGGTCTCTACACGAAAATGTTTCATTGCTCAACCCAAACACACACCAAGTGGGCCCGGAAGTGGATTTTTACGTCATTTACTCATTTCTGTATACCCTAGGTTACTAGTTTACTATTAATAGGATCTTTTGACATTGTATCAGTACCTCATGACATTTTTACACGTTTCATTGTATACTTTCCACGGCATGAGTCTCTAAACCCCATGGTTGGGGGTGAGGAGCTCTGCTGTGTCTTGATGGATTAATGCAATTACTACTGTTTCTTATTCAATCATGCTTGCTTCCATTCTAAGATATCACTTGCTCTTAACCCGGATGAATGTGATGATCCGTGACACTCATCATCATTCTCAACCATGAACATGTGCCTAACAACCACCTCTGTTCTACTTTAGATTGAGTAGATATCTCTTGGATTCCTTAACCAGAATCTTCGTGGTATAAGCTAGAACTGATGGCGGCATTCAAGATAATCCGGAAGGTCTAAACCTTGTCTGTGGTATTCTGAGTAGGATTCAATGATTGAATGACTGTGACGTGCTTCAAACTCCTAGCAGGCAGGGCGTTAGTGACAGACGCAAAAGAATCAATGGATTCTATTCCGGCCTGACCGAGAACCGACAGATGATTAGCCATGCTGTGACAGAGCATAGGAACATTTTCACTGAGAGGATGGGAGGTAGCCACTGACAACGGTGAAACCCTACATACAGCTTGCCATGGAAGGAGTCTTGTGTGTTTGATGAAGAAGACAGTAGGAAAGCAGAGATTCAGAAGATGGAGCATCTCCAAAACCTCAACCTATTCTCCATTACTGCTGAACAAGTACTAATTTCATGTTCTTTTGCTTTTCACAATCAATCCTGATAAATTCTGATATCCTGACTAAGATTTACAAGATAACCATAGCTTGCTTCAAGCCGACAATCTCCGTGGGATCGACCCTTGCTCACGCAAGGTATTACTTGGACGACCCAGTGCACTTGCTGGTTAGTTGTGCGGGATTGCAAAAGTGTGATTGCAATTTCATGCACTACCCATGCGTTAGGTGCCAGGGCTTTTTGATTTGCTCTTGAAGCACCAGTTATGATCATTGCTTTGTCTTTCTTTGAAGTTGGGAACTTGGTGCTGGACCTTGGATGTGAAGAAAAACTTGGCCGCTGGGCATGAAGAAGTGGCGCTGGGTGCTGAAGGAAGATACTGGGTGCGTGGTGCCCTCTTTTAGGGGTGCACATGACCTAACCCGACCCGAAAATCCGATCCGGATCCGAATAATTTGGAACTATTTTGGTGTGATTTTATTGAGTCTAGAACTGGGTAAGGGTTTCAAAAATAGATCCAGTCATTATTTATGGTCGGGTCAAGGCGAATTCGGCTTTACTCAACCCATGTGCACCCTAGGGGGACTAAAAAAGGTATATATATATATATATATTAAATTAATTCTAATATTATGTAATATTAATTATAAGCTTATTGATTTATTTTTAATCACATTTGTTGAATTAGAAAATAGATCAAAGAAGTATGGAATTTGAATTTATACACAATTCTAAAATAATTTCAAATAAAACAGATTAAGTAAAAATTTTAATAAACCTAAAAAACTATGGATTTTTTATTTAAATAAATTAAATAAAATCAATAATTACAGAAATAGATAAATTTAAAAAAAATTACAAAATTTGTCACCCTTGCTTATCTTGTTTACACTGTAAACGAGATAACTTTGCATGTATCTCGTTTACACTGTAAAGGAGATACAGTGAGACAAATCTTCATCAACTATAAAAGGATGTGTAACCTTTGGCGTTCTCCACATACATTTCACTTCTTATTCTGTCCCATGTTTTTCACAAAATAAGGACAACAATGGCCAGTAACAGTGTATACGTAGTTGTGTGTGTTTACCCCAATTGTCGTATAAGAAATGGCGAGAATGGGATGATAATTGAGTGTGAAAATCTGATACTGTTGCGCACTCAGCGTGTAAGTACGTTAATGGAGTTACAGAGGTTGATATATCGCAACCTCGGTGGCACAGAACCGAGGGGGGTCGGTAGCGTGGGATATAGGTTGTTGGCACCCATGGGTAATGGAGTTTTCCAGTTTCGACTATTTCGGCTTCTAGGAGACGAGCATGTGTGACTCATGTTTGACATCCATGGGAGAATCATGGCGGAACAAGTGATGGAGCTTTCCTATGAGGTTGGAAACGGTGGTTGTGGTGGTTCTGTGCAGTCGACATACGTACAGGACGACTGACCTCTCGCACCACTACCTATTCATATCTTCATCCCAGAGGAAGAGGTGGATGTGGGTGAGGAAGAAACTGACAAAGATTATGTGGCCGATAGTGATTCATCTGAAGGGGTTGATGAGGACGAGTTTGTACTAGAGACGCCCAACGAGACTGTGGCACGCCATGTTTTGTCTCCTCCCCTCCTAATTCTGGCACTATCAGATATACCAAGTCACTATCATACGTTGGACCTGGACGCCAAGCACGAGAGAACTCCATTTTCCAACACAAGAGAAGAGGATTACAACCTAAACGGTCGGATAGAGTTTCGTGTCGGCCATAGATTCAAGTGTCAGGATGCAGTGCTGTAGGGTGTGAAGAACTAGAGTATACGGCGGAATGCTGAGTACCGGGTGCTCGAATCGGACAGATTAAAGTACCATGTACAATGTAGTCAAGCTGCAAATGGGTGTCCATAGAGTCTCTATGTTTCCCTTCGAGCGAACGTCAGATACTGGTGAGTTCAAATTTAATTGAGGCGTACTTAGTTATTTATGGTTACCGTATATTAAGTCATTTTAAATGATGGTTGATCCTTGGCTGTTTTATTACGTCAGGGAGGTACGGAGGTCTAGTGGAGCGCACACCTATTTAGAACCCACCATGTCACAAGACTATCGATAGTTAGATGGTAGTATCATCTGTAAGGTCATTCTGCCGATGATACAGTCCAACCCCTCCGTGAGCATTCCTGTCCTACAAGGTGCAGTCCAAGCAAGCTATCACTTCAAACCCTCCTACAGAAAGGTGTGGATGGAAAATCAAAAGGCAATTGCGTAGATCTATAGGAATTGGGAGGAGTCGTACAAGAAGGTGCCAAAACTGCTTCAGGCACTACAGAGTTGTTTCTCCGAAACGATTTGCGAGCTACAAGCCAACCCGTACTACGGGGGGCACCTGCTAGTCCGCAACTGTAGCAAGTTCGATAAAGTATTTTGGACTTTCTCATCATGTATTGAGGCTTCTAAGCATTGCAAGCCGTTTGTTTCTGTCGATAGAATGCATCTTTATGGCAGATACAGTGGGGTGTTGTTTATTGCTGTGGCACAAGACGACAACAGTAATATCCTACCTATTGCTTTTTTCATTGTGGAGTTGGAGAGTACCAAGTCATGGTCGTTCTTCCTTACTAATCTGAGACGCCATGTCACCCCACAAGAAGGCCTGCTGGTCATCTCCGACAAATCGCAAGCCATTAAGGCTACACTCAATGCCGATGATAGAGGTTGGCATTCCCCCAAGGCGTTCCATGCTTACTGTATCAGACACATGGTCGCGAACCTCCCTCGTACACCTACGGCAATCTAATACTCCCCGAGGAATGTGGAGATCGTCCCTCGCCTGGCTGGCAGTGTGCTGTACGTCAGCGGGTAACTCGGCTAGCCTCGGATCCTCTAAAACCTCCTCGCCTGACAGGTGTCTAACACGGTAAGCCCTACGCCACCAATCATAATACTCACGGGTTGGCTTGGTGTCAAACTATGCTGAATGGAGATCCTGCGACCAGGATCAAAACGCCTATGCTAGCCCTCGTACCACTCAACATGTCTATCAAGCCACATTACATCCTCACCCCAGCCAGTAGACATCAAGAACCTGTCACGATAAGCAAAAAAGAAATAACTAACCCTGATGTGATTGAATGAATAACATGTGATAATTATAATAACTAAAATCTTAACTCAAGTAAGCCAACATGAATAAGACATAAGCGATACCTGTCAAGGTTGACCGGGGTGACAGGGACCTGTTGCTTTTAATTGAACTACCGCCTCACCCGGTCAACATGGTGAAACTGCACAATATTGAAGCAGACGAGAAGGACGACGGACATCCATGTCCCCTACTCATCCTCCTCAATAAACCAGGGAGGGCACAGACGTTGGAGATCAGGGTCGTCGTATGCTCTCCATACAAACTGAGACAACCGTAATAGAACTAATACTTAGCATGACATAAACGAAAGTAACATAAACGACTAACATGAAAAAATGGTGGTATTAAACGTGGAACTAAGCTCATCAAATTGTAAATGATTGATCAATACTCTCCATAAAAGGACCCTAGACTCATGCTGATCTCTACTCTGCTGCTGTAGTCCAACCAACCTGAAACCAACAACAAAAGTAAAAGCATTTTGTTATGCAGCGAGTCGTAAGAATATACAAAATGATAACCAAATACTAAAATAAATAGTGCTTACCTTGCAGCCATAGGATACATATAGACCCCTTTGTCTGGTGGACACCACTGAAAAAATCTCTGGTATATCCAAGATATCAACAGTGGAGTGCAGCCAGCGATGTCGGTGACCCCTCTGTGTGCTGCCGAGTACAGGGACTGGTACGTCCAGTCCAGCACGACTGAGCCCTATGACAAATCCCGAAACTGCCCAAAGTCCTGAAGAAGTGGGAGCCAACGCAGGTGGACCAAGTTGTTCGACTTATCCGTCATCAAATACCTTCCAATCAGTAGCATAACGTAGCACCTGGCATACTGTCGGAGAGCCTCTAGATCGTTTGTAGGGGGCATCTGCCTGACACGGTCCCGCAGCCAAACCAACTTTAGCGTGAACGACTCCTTCCTCTGAGCCGCCTGCTATGGAGCCATCGGAGGCGTGGCACCCAGCAGTCACTCCACCAATGCCCACGTCTCCGTGTGGTACCACCGACCGAAGTCACGGAGGCAACCCCCCAACTGGGTCCCCGTGTGCCCGTAGACTTAGGTGGTACGCTACGTCCTGCAGGGTGATAGTAGCCTCACCCCACGGGAGATGAAACGTATGGGTTTCTAGACGCTATCACTCTACGAATGCCGTAATCAGGAAATTGTCAAACATGAAATCCCTGAGGGGCACCGTGTCACCGAATCTAGCCTCAACCAGATACTGGACGATGCGTCGGGTGGAGGAAGGGTATGACTCACTCATCCGAACAGTAGAAGGCGAGGCCTCTAGAGAAAAATATTAAATTTAAATAAATGTTTCTTTATAAATTGAAGATATTTATAATTAGGAACATATTTAGATCTTTAATTACATGTTTCCAAGACAAATATTATTATGTTAATTTTATTAATCTTTACTTTCGAAAAACCAAACTATAATACATTAAAAATTATAAATCTCTAATTACAGATTTGACAAACTTATAAGAAATAAAATAGAGTTCTAAACTAATAATTATTTCGTAATAACCTAACACAAGTTAAATAACATAGATAGAGTTCCAAATTTCTACCAGTGACCTATTCCTAGCGCTACAAACTATATCCTAGCTAGTTCTGGATGAATATCCTAACAATGGCTACATACAAAAATCATATGGGATTTGCACAAAATTCAACTCAACAGAACTAATCTCAAAATCTGCTGCCTCGACATAATGTGAAGTCTCGTTCAACCTGTTAATATTTACATCGTTCACTGCTCCGCGCGCCATGGCAATATTTCTTGCTAATATGGTCAAGAAGGGGTAAAAGAGAGGAGAAAGTGGTTGAAAATGTTAAACTGGGCCCAGTCAAACGTTATAAACGACTTATATTTATAGCCGTTCTTCAGCCTTATCTCGTTTACACTGTAAACGACATACGTACAAAATTATCTCGTTTACAGTATAAATGAAATAAGCAATTGCCAAGAAGTTTTTGTAATTTTTTTAAAATTTATCATTTCCGTAATTATTGAATTTATTTAATTTATTTAAATAAAAAATCCAAAAAAACTATTAATATTTATAAAAAAATTACTTTAAAAAAGACTACTAAATATGACAAGGCATCAATGGCTATCATCCCTAAATATGTTAGTGGCTCATTTGCCCATTTGTTGTCAATTCCAAAATTAGGCGCTAGAACTTAAGTCAAATGCCAAACTAAAAGCAGCTCAACATCGAAATATATATCCGATTTTTTCACATTTAATAATAAAATAATGAGACATTATTTTTTATGATGTTAATTAGTATATTTATTTGCATGTATATTAATCTTCTTAATAATATCTATAAGTTGCAGACTTTTGAAACTACTATTTTTTGTTTTTCTTTTTAAATGCTTTAAATCCCAAACTCTAAGTGTTCAAGTGGCAAAGCCAATTGAAAAAAATAAAATAAAATAAGAAAAACATATTTTCTGAAGCAAAGATCTCTGATTAAGACCTTTCTTGCTATTAAACATTTTAGGTTATGATAAGGAATACAAAATTAATATGGCTTTGATAGGATATCCGCAAAAATAAAAGAAAAAATAAATTAAGGATGTTAGAGAGTGGTTGAACCCTCAGCCCCATATTCATGGAAGTGGAAGCAGCATTAATTGAGTAGCTCAACACCCTTTATATATGTTATGTGTGTGGCATGTATGTTATATCTACCAAGCTGCTACAACACACAAACTAAAGTTAGAAGAGTTTGTAGAAAGGGCTACCTACAAAATCATATCTTTGCATCCTTTACAACAAAACAGAAAGAGAAGAATGGCTTTTTGGAGATCCACAACACTTGAATCCGACAAACACGACTTGAATACCTATGCAAATGCTACAACAACAACAACAACAACAACAACGGACAAGGACGCCACTACTACTCATGCTGAGCTCACCAAAATCCCTCTTATGAGAGCCTTCATTGAAACGCACGATCCCTCTTCTATGGTAACCCATTCTTTGCACTTTCCTTGCTTGATTTTCTAATTAATTGTTTTTATTTAATTTATACGGAAGTAGTATTCATGACCAGTTAGTTTGATATGTTTGAACAGACAAGTTGGGAGAAAAAGAAGCCTAAATCTTGTTCACTTGTATTATGGTTTGATTTTTCCTTTCAGTAATATCACAGTGCCTTTGTCATTATTCTCTAAGCATATATGAATGGTGGAAATTCAGTGGTCAACAAACACGTAAGTGGATAGAATCTAATAATAAAAGTGAGGATAAAACTCTCCTAGTTAAGTTGTTTAATACAGTTCAATCTATTCCATTTTGCTAATTTAAATAATATTTTTCAAATCAAACTAATAGCTTTTTACCCCTTTTTCTTTTACTAGACAATGTTCAAATTATATTTAGATGTGAAGATTAGATGATCGATAATGTTTGTACTCGTGGGCCACAAATTTTATGAGAAATACCTGTACAACAATTTTAGTAAGGACCTAATTTAATTTATGTTTTTTTCAATTTTTTCAATAAAAATATTATTTGTATACTAAAATTAGTCATCAATATATTTATGTATAAAATACATGTATGATTTAATTTATTTTTAATGTGTATTAATATTCTAAAATATATTTTATACTGATAATTGTCTTTAATAGCTGATTTTAGTATACACGTAGTAGAATAATTTTTTTTTTAATGAGGTTTCTAATATAAAGAATAATTTATTCTTCTAATAGATTTTTAAACATATATCTAAATATTAAATAAAATAATTAGTTGCTTTTAAGATTTCAAACATTAATCAATTGAATTAATTTTTTATTTAATAATTAGAAGGAAAAAATGTATTATTACCCTACTGTTGTCACATCTATTGAATGCTCTACATACATACATAAATGCTTCCATCATTTGCATGACATTGTCGCTAGATTTTCCTTCTAAAAGCTAAATGCGATGTGATTGATGCTCATCGTAACTTTAATAGTTAACCTTTCTAGTTTCTGGAAGAGTTTATTTTGATACAGTAAAAAATTATGTTTATTTAAGAGTTACTAATATTCTGATATTCATGAGTAAAGAATTATGTTTATTTAAGCTCCCCGCTTGCATGCTCTGATGTCACTGATCCTCGGATAAAACACATGCTCGCCATTTACAACTTCAATTCCTTCCCTAATCACTTATTTTTTTTTCCGAGTTAAGAAGATGTCGATTCATTTAAACTGATGAGTTAAATAAATTGATTTGTTTGGCTTGTGTTTACATTTTTATATTTTCAGAAAACTAATTATAAAATTATTTGATAATTTTGATTTATTTCCTCAAAAATGTTATTATATATTATATATTTTTATATTAAATCAATTAATTCTAAAAATTTAACTAAAAAAATAATATTATAATAAAAAAGCATTTATGTATTATTTAAAAAAGAATTTATATATTATTTTTGCAAAGTTATTCTAAGTAAGTCAAAATGATATGCTTATAAATAAGCCATAATTTAGTCACTAAAAAAAGTCATATTTTTTTTTATTTGTCTAACTTTACGAACAAACCAAACTGACTTGTATGCAGTTGCCATTTTGACAACTCTATCTACACTGATCTCTCCCTCTCTAACTAGCTTGCCAGCTTCAACCAATCAAATGCTCCTTAGATTAGTTGGTCTGTCGGTCCATTCAAAACCATCAGAGACAAGTGGTTTTTCCTTCAGTTCCATTGCAAGAATTTTCTGGATTTGAAATTGTGGATAGGAATAATATTTGTGTATTTTTTATATACATATATTTATATATTAGTTTTTATAGTATAATGGATACATTTTTTATTGTTTATAAATTATTTTTATAATAAAAAATAATTTAATTTTAATGTATGTATATATTTAATTACACAATATTATATCAATAAAAATAATTATTATTTATATTGACAACATAAATAATCATCTAAAAAAATAATTGTGATTGCGTATAAATATTTTACGCAGTTAATATATTAAAATTAAATTTTAAAAAAAATATATAAACACAAAACAGCTATTATTTGCTTCTAGGTTCTAGCCCGGCAGTAAGGACAGCGGCAGCGTCATTAGGGTAGTGCATCTCAGGACCTGCCCAGTAAGATTTTGACATGTGTCATAACAACCAACAGAATTTATGAGACCGTCCAATCTGAAACTAACCATTAAATGTGATTGGAATCTCTCAATGGTCAAAACTGCTATTAAAGAAGAAATAATGCCTTCATATAACTTGAATAGAAATATTTGATAAAAAAAATTAATCAAAAATACTTTAAATTTTGGTTTTAACATTTATTAATATTATTAGAATAAAATAAATTTAAACTAATTTTTTATTTTCTTTCTAGCATTATGGTAACTTAAAAATGCATTTTCATAATAAAAACGATTTGTAGCTTTAACCATACGTACGCATTTGAAAAATGTAATAATCTAATGTAGATGGCCATATAAAATTATTAGCCTTACTTGTAGTTTCTAGGTTAATTAGGTGTGGTGTGAAAGATGAAAAGAATAAATTAATTTGATGGTTGTTATATATGTTGCATGGTGCAGCATGAAGTGGATGATTTGATGATGAGAAGATTTCTGCGTGCTCGTGATTCAGATGTTGACAAGGCTTGTGCAATGCTCCTCAAGTGCTTGAAATGGAGGCGCTCCTTTGTTCCAAATGGTTTCTTTTCTGTGGCAGAGGTTCCCAATGAAATCTCACAGGACAAGGTCTTCGCCCAAGGACATGACAACAGAGGTCGACCAATCGCTGTTATCTTTGGTGCCAGACATTTCCAAAACAAACAGGGTGGTCTCGATGAATTCAAACGTAAGTCTGTTAACTGTTAAGTACCTAGCTATATATAACTCGTTTCAATAATATTTTATTTTTCCCAACTTATTTATTTATAATACAATATATAATACAGGTTTTGTTGTGTATGCATTTGACAAGTTATGTGCCAGGTAATTGCTTTTAATCTTTTATTACAAATACAATTAGATTCATTGAATGGCCGGATATATAACACTCTATATATATATTATTATAGTATGCCAGCTGGGCAAGAAAAATTTGTGGGCATTGCAGAACTTAAGGGATGGGGATACTCTAACAGTGACGTGCGTGGATACATTACCGCTCTAAGCATTTTGCAGGTATGTGTTGTGTTCTATGCATATGATTTTATGGTTGATATTGGAAGCTTGAACGTTCAAATTAAATATGAATAACGCAGGATTACTACCCTGAAAGATTAGGCAAGTTGTTTATTCTGCACGCACCTTACATATTTATGAAAGTGTGGAAAGTCATTTACCCCTTCATTGACAACAATACCAGGAAAAAGGTGACATTTAATTTAAAACATAAAACTACTGTTAGTGTGTTTCGTTTGAGATGGATGTTAAGAGAATGAGTTTGATTGCAGATTGTATTTGTGGAGAACAAGAAGCTGAAATCAACACTGCTAGAAGATATAGAGGAGAGTCAGCTCCCAGAGATATATGGAGGCCAATTGCCATTAGTCCCAATACAAGATAGCTGAATTATTGAATAACAATAATAAAATTGATGACTTTCACATGCAATAAGGAAAAAATAAATATTTTACATCATTATTATATGTTATCTCACTGTATCAGTAGGTGCAGGTTTTATGAATAAAGATTGGGGTGTCATTAAAGTAATCAATCTCAGCAGATTCAATTTGTAATACAAATATTGTCTGTCATCAAATTCATATATATTCAATGGGAAACAATGCTGGTTAAAGTCATTTCCTTTCATGGATCTGGCCACTGTTTGTCACTTTCTTGGTGTATCGAGCCCAAACACTATAAACATTTTTATACGAGCCCAAGGAGTAATAAGGGGGGTACGGGAGAGTTAAAAACGGGAAGATGAGCGAGATTTGGTTTTACTAGTTTTCTTATGATTATTGAATTAAGCAGTACTAGATTGTAGTAATAAAATTAAGATTTGGTACGGCAATAATGGTAGCATGGAGGTGGATAGAAGGGAAGAGGAGAGAAGAGATTATGATTGTTGGGTTGAGACTTGAGACTACAATACAGAGGACTTCCTGGTAACAGCAAGTACAACTGTACAACTCTTACCTTTTCTCTATTTTGTCTCCACTATACTCTTTGCTATTCCCCCACTCCCTCATTTTCATTTAAATATATATTAGGTATTTAGAAATTATTTATTTTATATTTTTAAATTAAATATTAATTTTTTACTTTTTTGACAAATTAAACACCAAACTTTAAAGACCATTACAATAGCGGCTAATTTTTTTTGATATGAGACCAAGTTTGGTGTAATGCTGGGTTATGGAACTTGGAGGAGTTTTACATAGTTGTGACGGCGTTCAGGTGAAGGGAAGAAATCGGACGGTCCGATTTATTGCAGTTGAAAGGGGACACAAATCGGACCGTCCGATTTGTGGTTTATGGAAGGCAGTGCATGGAAATCGGACCCACCGATTTCATGCTTTACATTCAAATTTTTTTGGGTCCAAAGAAATCGGACCCAGCGATTTCTTTGCTGGATGAGAAAAAATTTTACAAGTCATGAAATCGGACCCAGCGATTTCCAAACCATCACACTTACGTAAAGCACCATGTACTCTCATACTCATGTGATACTCCATCTTCTTTCCAATATGAAAAATAAAAAAGTGTACAATAGCCTCTGTAATTTAGAAATGTTTAACAAATTTAACTACACTCATAACAAGAAAAGCGTCGATTACAAGCAAATTCACCGGCAAATTTTGCAACACGTGTTATCTTCGAATTTATCGACAGATTTACAGGAAGAAATGGAAACTATTTTATCGTATTAAATTTTTACCAATAAATTTGTTGTTCTGACGATAAAGTCGCTAGTAATAATTAGAGAGAAAATACAAAATTTGGCGCGGATTAATAACTGTCAGATTTATTTACCAGTAAATCTGACATTAACTATTCCTAAAATTCAAATCGCAAATCTCTCCCCCTTTATTTTGAATCCCCTCTCTCTACTCTCTCTTCTCCCACTCTCTTTCTCTCTAACCCTCTTCTCACCGCTCCGTCAGCGCGCTGCTGCCGCCTACGGTCCTTTCACCCTTTCCTCTCCCCCTCACCGAAACCAGCCCCTTTTTTCATTCTCTCCCCTTCGCAACCCAACGTCAGTCACAAAACCTTCTCTCCCTCTCTGTTCGTCAGAGCTTCCTCCAACACTGCCGCGGCGTTTCACCAGCAGTGGTTGTCGCAGCCACTGCATCTCCCTCCCCTAAGTTATTCTTGCCCTGTTCGAAGCTAAGGTTCCATGATGACTCTTTTTCTCTGTTTTTAGGGTTTAGTTATATGTTAATTTTTAGTTAGTAAGTGGAATTGATTATCATATTTCTGTTGGTTAGATTATTGAGATAAGAATTATGATTTTTCTGATTAGATTGCTGTTAGTTTATATATAATTCAACATGTTGTTATGTTTTTTGAATTTGAATTTGAATTTGTCTGGACTTGATTGATTGATTTTCTGCTGAATTTTTACAATGTGTTGTTGACTGTTATGTCATTGATACTGATTTATGTAAATTGATGTCGAAAAAATAGTTGATTGTGATATTTCTTGTTGTTTGATGCTTTTGCACGCCAAGTGCTCGATTATATGTCTCCAATTTGTGTTTTAGTTGATAATTAGTATTATATTCGAGTTAGATTTAATTTTTAGTTTTAGCTAGAAGATTTAAGTTATTAAAATATGTTAGATTCAAAGAATTAGGTTATACACATTTACTATATCAATGTAAGTACATTATTTTTAGAATTATTATGATTCATGTGTATAGTTATTGAATAAATCATTTATTTTAAGGCAACAATTAACACTTATTTTTTAAATCTTGGTGAAAGTTAATTTAATTCTCTATATTTTCAAATAAATTTATAATGATTAACGTTATATATAATGACATTCTTTGAGATTTAAATATTAATATATATGATCCTTATAAATGTATACAATAGTAAAAACAAGTTAATATATTCTGCTGGAAATATTATGAATTTAATTAAGTTTTGAATGATGTTGTGGATTGAGGTTGGTTGGATTTGTGGAAACTGTAAAAGTGGATATATATCCAATTTTAGAGGAGGTTATGTCAATTGTTTTGAAAGAATATAAATATTAAAGAATTTGTATTGTATATATGTTGATTAGTGTTAATTGGTATTCTCTTTGCATATATGATGACAGGTAGCAGAGGTGTCACAACTCAGTCTCGTGGTCGTGGTAGAGGGAGATTTTCACCAGTACTCCAGAGACTTCTCAGCCATCGCCCTCTACCCCGACTATCTCGTCGACCCCTGTGACGTCACAAGCGGGTCCACCGGACTAGCATTTCATTATGGTCTCGAACTCCAACTATGTGGCTCCTTCTGTTATGCCCCCTCTGATTCTAGTGACAGAAACCGCAATGGGTGATTCCTTTAATGCGTCCTAATCAGATGCCCTTGGCCTCTACCACCGTCCGTCATACGGATGAGAATTTGACCTGATGGTATGTAGGCGTGAGTACTATTTAATGCTGTTATCTGTAATTTATTTTGAATTGGTTAAGTTTTATGTGTCTTTATGTGTTTGCTAATCTTAATTTTTTTTATTAATAGGTTTGAATTAAACAACAATGCATGTACACAAGAGATCTCTAATATGATTAAGGCCCAGTTTGGGTAACCAACTTAATTAAGCTCCTTTTGATAAAATAACTTAAACAATAAATAACTCTGTTAAAAGTAATTTATAAATAAGTTATTTTGAATTTGGATTTTTAACTCTAAAAGTGCTTATTTTATAGAAATGTGATGAAAAGTATAAGTATTATGTGAGAAGTCATTTTTTTAACTTTTCTATAAGCTCCTAAATAGCTTCTTAGAAAGTTGCAATTTGGTTTTGAAAATTGCACCAAACATTAATACTACTACTTTCATAAGTCAAAAGTTAAAAAAAGTTACTTCTAAAGCTTCCAAACGGACCCTAAGTCCATGTACAACAACCCATGACCGAGCTACACGAAAATCCTTGCTGAGACCAGAGACGATGGTCTTAGAAATGGGCGATAAGAACCTAATGTTGCTGAATGAACTGTATTTTAACTGTATTTTATTTTGACTAACTAATATTGTTGAATTACTGAGAAATTTATATGAGATAGGGAACATGATCTCTTGATCAGCAAGATCTATGACCACCGGATAGCTAGGCGACTTCAGAAGATGGTGCAGGACATTCGTGAGGGGTGCGACCACCTCACGATTTGGCTTCGTCCAGATATTAAAAAGGAACTGGACGTCCATTTTAGTACTGATGAGAGGTTCAAGCGTCACCGTCTGATGAACAGAACTAACGGGGCATCACCGAGGTCGTCGAAGTATATACTAGTGGGTCGGCGACTTTCATGAAGACGAAGAGCAGGCTAGTATGTAGGTTGTTAATCTTTGTTAATTATTACTTGATTTATTTTATTAGTTGGTTTCAATATGTGTAGTCTAAGTCATTGGAGCGTGAGACGACATTGGCGAAGACCTTCAAGTGTACCCATATGTTGAACGCCAACAAGGAGAGATTTGCTGATAAGCGGTCAGCGGTTCATTATGTGAGTTTCATTTAATTCTAAGTTTGAAATATATTTGGTTTAAAGTCAATTAACTATCATCCTAATCACAAACGTGTGTTATACAGAAGAACTACACATAAGGACAATTAGAGGCCGCGACCCAGCAATCTTAGCCTAGTGGGGACGACCCCGGCTTTGATGCGTCAGTCGTAGATCCTGATAGGGTTTGGTGCGAGACCGCCTCTAAGCCCTACAAGAATCGCGTCTATGGGTTGGGGTCGTTCTTCGCCAGCGGCCTCCGCACCTCCACATTGGCGATTTTATCTGCCTCTGCCACCAGCCCTGCTGATTCTAAAGAAGTTGTTGATTTGAGAGAGGAGGTGCAAAAGCTCACACAGAAACATCACCAACAAGCTCAGTAGCATGAGGAGAGGTACAACAAATTTTTTGCACGCGTGGGAGACACTATTACCATTAGGGCAGCGTTGATAGAGAAGCTGGAGCAGCTAGAACGTTTGCAAGACTAGATGGCGGTGGACAATGAGCAGATGCGCACTAGAGGCAACGGCGTTACTGGTGGGGCACTGACATCAGGACTTAGTCCGCCACCTCAGCAGGGTAGACGACGACGACGATTACCAGGACCCGTAAGGTTTAGGGATTTAATTTATTTTTTGTCTATTTCTCTGTATTTTACTTCTTTGACTTTTATTATATTCAGACAATTGATATTTAATAAAATCATTAGTTGATTTCTGGTATTTAGAATTTGTGCACTAATTTTATAAAAAAATAATTTGCCTATTAATTGCGCTAAATGTGAAAAAAAATTGAATACCGTTAGATTTATCGGCGGAATAATTCGATAGTAAATAAACGCCACAAAATATAATATGACGCCAAAGTTATCGTAAAAAAAAATTCGACGGTAACCAACCATTTATTTTCAAATAAAATCTGTCAATAATTAACGTCAGACGAAATAATCCGTCGATAAATATTTTTCGACACCATTTATACCATTAAATATATTCTGACAATAAATCCGACGATAAATAAATTATCAAAATAAATCCGACTATAGTTAAAGTTTTTATTGTGGTGACTTTATATGAATTATTGTTTCTATTTTGATTTTGATTTTGGATAATTGCATTTAGCTTCTCTTGGTCAATGAGCAAACCCCTTTATCCATCTAATTAAATATTAAGAAAGTCTAGGAAATTAGCATTTTTATTAAAATTTGACCAGCACTTAATCATAAAAAAAGAAGTAAGTAATTCTACATCATTGGATGAAATCTTACACCATTAAAAACATTAATGACATCTAATTGATTACTATAAAGCACAAAACTTGCGGCCACTAGCAATCCTCTTAAATATTAATTAAAGGCAGAAAAGGTTACAAGGTCAGTGAGATTTTCTCTGATTTTGTAACACCGCCGTACGTAAAGCAATGAAGGCTTAATGGATTCTCTGCCACCCTACTTCGTCTCTAGCCTAGCTACTCTATTGGTTCGCTTGTCTTTTCCTCTGCAACCGGCGTACACTTTTAATTTTATCAGGGCATGGCAATTGGCAAATGGCAAGTGAACTACTTGGAACTACCTCATTCTCGTTTTGAAGGAACTCATTGTCATTGCACGTTTAACGGAAGATTATTAGTAACACATCTAGTAATAATTTAGAGAGGAGAAAGAGGTAGGTGGTTCAGTTTGTTTGGGACTAGCTAGCTAGCTATAGTGTAGTATTGTTTAGTTTCATAGGGAAAATGAAATGGGGTTTTAGGAAAGGAAAGGAACGAAGGCCTCGTCATTTAAGCATTAAGAAACCTGCTATGCTGCTGACAACACCAATTAGTCTCAGAAACGAAACACAGGAAACAAAGATCTTTTTTACTATTACAGAGACTGATGTGTAAATAATATTATAATGCAACTCATTTTGGCAAATATTACTGTTTTGGTTGTCATCAAGAGGAGGTTGAAATAATAATTTAGTGATTAAGAGGAGTTATAAATATGTATGTTGTGTTGGGAGATAGAAAGATGGACCCTGACGCATTCACGTCCACCCTGTTCAAGTGGGATCCGCGCACCATCCTCCCAACTTGTTCTTCCTCACTGATGGAGGGGACCGGGGGGCTGGAGGAGCTGTTCCATGCGTACGGGGTGAGGTACTACACGGCGGCGAAGGTGGCAGAGCTAGGGTTCACGGCGAGGACGCTGGTGGACATGAAAGAGGAGGAGCTGGAGCACATGATGAACAGCCTTTCCCAGATCTTCCGTTGGGATCTGCTGGTTGGCGAGCGCTATGGCATCAAAGCTGCCGTCCGAGCTGAGCGTAGACGCATCCAAGACCATCATCAACTTCGAATTGATTCTCTCTCTCAAGAAGGTCCACATCCCTCTCCCTTCATTTCTCTTAACATTAGACCACTGTTCTTGAGATGATAGGTTTAATTTGTTTGAGGAGGCAGGGGTGCAACAACATAAAGAGGCGGTGGGGAGCACGTGGGACGTCAGGAAGAGGATGAGAAGCAGAAGCAAGATGATGAGTGATGAGGAGGAAGAAGAAGAGGAGGAGGAGGAGAGACAGAGAGAGCACCCTTTCATAGTGACAGAGCCTGGGGAAGTGGCACGTGGCAAGAAGAACGGCCTGGATTACCTATTCCATCTGTACGAGCAATGCCGTGATTTCTTGATCCAGGTCCAGCACATTGCCAAGGAACACGGTCAAAAATGCCCTACCAAGGTACCTACCTGCCTACCTACCTACCTAGATACTCTTTGTCTCGGCTTCTAATTTGAGAGGTATGTACTGTGCAGGTGACAAACGAAGTGTTTAGGTTCGCCAAGAAGGCAGGAGCTCACTGCATAAACAAGCCAAAGATGAGACACTACGTTCACTGTTACGCACTTCACTGCCTCGACAAAGACACCTCCAATAAGCTCAGAAGGCAGTTCAAGGAGACAGGCCAGAACGTTGGGGCATGGAGGCAGGCCTGCTACAACCCTCTCGTTGCCATTGCTGCCCTCCACCACCACGACATTGATGCCATCTTTAACTCTCATCCTCGCCTTTCCATCTGGTACGTTCCCACGAAGCTTCGCCAGCTTTGTCACGCCCACAGGAACAATTCAGCTTCCACTTCCACTTCTACCTCCACCCATCATCATCTTCTCTTCTAGCTATGCAAACTTAATTATCGCTTCTTCTACTACTACTCATCTATTATGTAATGCCCTTAATTAATCCCATCACTTGTACTTGTACTTGTTCTTCTCTTTTTGTTTCCCATCTCATCTATTCAAGGCGCCTTACTTTTCTTGCTAAGTAAATTAAACGTGTAAATATTTATCATGCACACAGTATAGGGCCAGAGGGAGGGGTTCTTTTTTCGTTTTTAGATTTTTACCCTACTCACACACATGTTGCAACGCAAACCATTTGCCACTTCAACCAAGGCCTTGCCCTTAATATCTATGCTCAAAGCCCCAATACTTTAGCTTGTCCAGTCCAATACTATCTTGAATGAGTTTCATACGAGAAGCAAAAATCCAAAAACAGTCTTCTTGAAATACCCAAAGGGCCTTAAACTTAAAGGCTTGACAGTATCTTATTAGGATTAGTTTAACATACTCCATCGTGACCCAACAAAAAAAGCAACAAACAAAAGAAAAACACATACGCACACTTTTGTTAAGGAGTTATTCCCATACTTCACTATTATAATTTATAATAACTCAGAACAACATCTTATTCGTATATAAATTTAAATGAATACATCTTCAAGTAATCTAAGATGATATGATGATGATGATTGATGACGAAGTTGAAAAATTGGGCAAGGTATTGACTTTTGAAAGTGAGACTGTGTGAATAATGGCCGCAAGGTTTGACATTAGAGGAACAGAGACAAACATCCCTCAAATAATAGGCCCAAACAAATCTCGCGACTTAGTGCATCTAAACAAAACCAAAGTCAACCAGCTAGATTGGGGGCCATTGACTTTGTCTTGTACTTCTTTTTGTTAAATACTTGCTACATTTGCATGAGTTTTTCTAAAATCTAAAGAAGATAACTAGAAATTGTGAATCACAATTTTAATTTTTTAATTTTAAAAAGTTATAATTTATAAAATCATGAATCATAATTTTTTTATATACAAATTGATATGTCATCACACTTATGAAATTTTTTTATTTTAATTTCATTAGTGTATTAGACAACTTTATCTATCATTTAAAAAATAATTAGCTTAATTACTCTCCTACTTTTAGGTTTTAGGGTCAAATTTCGTTCGTAACCCCTGCTATTAAAATTCATGCATCATTTCGCTGGACAAGAATCACAGAAAGAGAAGGTAAGAATTCATCATTTCCCATTGTGATGTGTAACGTTCAATCGGCATTTACGTTATAAATAAACTGAAAATTCTATTTTTATATGAAGTTATTAATTAAAAATTATTAAATAATTTGATATTTTGATTAAATTATCATTTAATAATTTAAACTAACAACTTTACACATAAGTTTTCACCTATAAATAATTCAATATAAACGGCTTAAATAACGCATTTTTTTCGCGTATCTCTTCGTATAAGCTAGCTGTTTGTAACTTGTCTTTTAAATGACACGCATCACCATTTTTAAGTATGATTTAGTCCTGACCAAAAAAAAAGTCTGATTTAGTAAAGATGTTTTGGAAAGACCGATACCGATATTTTTTGAATAAATATACCTTAAAAATAATATATTTATGGTTGTAGTTTTAAAAACAATTAAAGTTACTTGTGAAAATACATAAAAAATTAGTTTGTACTTCTTAAAATTAAAAATTTTAATATTATTTTATATAGTAATCAATGTTTAGATTATGCGTGTATATAGGTCGGGCCACACCGAATTTGGCTTAACCCAAACTCGACCCAAAATATAGAGCCTAATTTTTAGACTCTAATTCGATCATAAACCCGATAGAACTTACATACCTTCACGTCGGGTGAAAACCGGATAAAAAGGGAATAAAAACCGGGTCTTTAGCATGTAAAAATCACTTAATCTCCAATCATTATTTTACAATTCACATAGTAAAATTTACTTAAAAAAAATATAATAAGAATCAACCATTCTCTAAAATTAAAGCATAACCATAATCAATACTAATATTATCTAATAACACCAAATATTTAAATCAATACAAATAACACAATATTATGCATTAGTCTAAAGTCTTATATATTTTAAACATAAAACATAACTTATAATCTTATAATGACTAATAACACAAAATATTAAGGTTTACAATATTTAAATTCCACATAAGAATAGCCATCTTCCATCACTAATAACACAAAATATTAACTGTGTATGATGACCGGGTCACTGGCCGAGTTCGGGTGACCCAAACTATGACCCGGACCCAACCCGAAATAATGACTGAATCTATTTTTGAGATCTTTACCCGATTCTAAACCCGATGAAATCACACTAAATTAGCTCATAAAGTGTTTAGGGTTGGACCGAATCTTCGGACCGGACCAAGCCACGTACACCCCTAGTTTTGATTTATCCTTAAATAAATTATTAATACCAAATTTTATTCGTTCATGATTAATTTTTAATATTTATATTTATTATAATTATTTTAAATTTTAAAATTATTTTATCAGATATAATTATTATTGTTTATATTTATTAAAAATTATTTTAAATTTTGATTATCAAATATAAGTTCTATATTTTAAAAAAAGTTCTCTTTTAAAAATTAATTTTAAAAAGAATTTTTTTTTACCGTAACTATTATTGTGGCCTCTTTAATTTGCCAATTCATTGTTAATGGGGTCACTGGTCAATGGTCACAGTCTGGGTTCTAAATTTGACGCGTTGACTTGAATGAACATCCACATTATCGCTCTCAGAATGATACGGACACATGCAGAAACGACTCATTCCACAGTCAAACACTCAAACATACAGGGACAGGAGACTCCATCCATATTCCATAACGAGATTATATTATTCAAATAAATTACAACCAAATAAATAAAACTGCATTCATTCGAAGTTTGTTGAGTCAACTAACCTTTTCTCTACAACCTGGGTGCTATATAACGTTTCGAGTTTGGACAGATTACGTTAGTCACAAATTAATCAAATGCGCACGGAAGTGATCAAAATTTAACCCACCCGCCGATATTGCACGCTGACGCACCTAATGTCTAGAGGTTAACATCCACGCATATCTACCATGTTTATACAAATTCGATCTAAAAATTATAAATATTGATCCGATTTGTAAGGTTATTGGATCCACCTGCTATATATACTAATAGAATTATGAATTTCATATAAATATTTGTATATCTATAAATTTGTAAAAAAAAAATATTTTTTTTGTTTTATTTATCATATATATTATATTAATTTTTTTATTATTTAAAAAATATATTTAATAATATTTTGAGAATAAAAAAATTTTATTGATATTTTTAATAAAAATAAATTTTTAAAATATTTTTATATTTATGCCAATTACATTAAAATTTTAGACATATTTAATTATTATTTTTATTTTCATATAAAATAGTTAAATAGAGTTTGTGTATTAATCAGCAATCAAATAGATAAAAGTATTTTTTTAAAAAAATTTATTTCGATAAATAATCAATATAACTCGATTTTTTCAATTGCGGTTCAACTTTTCATCTTAAAATATCCAAAGGTAGCCACAGTCGCAAGCAAGGAAAGCCAAAGATTATTAAGACGTGGTTTTGGGGTCAGAATTATCGCTTGTGTTCAAACCTCCAGCTTTCATACATACATGCACCCTTATTATATTATTGCCGTGTAATTGTAATAACATATATGTTGTTTGTTGCTTTTAAGACACCAATGTAGAAGCTATAATATATTCTCCTTAATTACCTTTACCTGTTTTCATCCACTTTCATGGCCGATTAACTATACTCCTCATCTGTTGTTGCCATTTCTTTTTCTTAGTCCGCTTCCAAACTTTGGAACTTGAAGCAAGCTTTTATAAGGTACTCTCAATTCTTTCTCTTATAAAATGTTTCTACCTCACAAGTTAGTATATATTTATATATTGGTTTTGATGATGGAAATTTGGTACACTAGAGTTTCTTTACATATAATCATGAAGAGTTGCATGGGGAATAATGGTGAAAGACGGACTTAGGTTAGGAGAAAACGTAGGGTTGGATATAATAAAATGGTGAATGCTACCCAATCCCCTCTAAAATAACATGTAAGTTACTCTTTATTATGTGTCACATTATAATTGGTCCTTATCTTAACCATAGTTGGGTTATTTTATAATTTATTATTCTTAAAATATCAAAGCTCCACTCCCGTTAATTGAGGCACATTCCACTCCTCCATTCTTTGTTTATCACTTCATCACCTAGATTTGGTCCTTCCAAGCACCGTCGCGTTCGTGACAAGAAGCGCTAACGTTATCGCCATGCCCTCCCACACAACCTCTCTTCCCAGTATAGTATAGTCCGTGCCTCTTTTTGGCGTGAATCACTGCTTATCCACACAATTAATTAATGGTTAATTTGGTTATTAAATTTTTTTATTAAAAAAACATATCTTTATTTAATTACGTGACGGAACATATATTTATATGTAAAATATAATATAATAAAATAAATCTATTCAAAGTATTTAAAAGTATAATTAAAATTATGAACATACAAATATAATAATAAAATTTGTAATCCAAACAAATAAAACATACTTTTTTTATCATACATATATTATTTAAAAAATAAATATATTATTAAAATTAATAACAGAAATTTAAAATAATAAAATTTAACTTTTTTACCGTATTTTTTATGGTATTTTTATTTTTTAAATTTTTAATTTATTATTATTTTATTATTTAATTAAAAATTAAACAAATTATTTTTATGAAAAATTATTTTTTGTATTATATTAGAAAAGAGACTAATATAGCAGTTTAAAAAATAAATTGTATAAATATTTAAGAGATAAATATGAAATACATACCTAAAATAAATAAAACAGACAAAATAGGAGTACTATTGAGAAATAGAGAATTATTTTTGTCTGTTTTATTTATTTTAGGCATGTATTTCATATTTATCTCCTAAATATTTATCTATATAATTTACTTTTGTATTTAAAAATTTTAATATTATCTATTTTTTATTTAAAAATCATTTTTACATTATTTTTTAGACTGTTATATTGGTCTCTTCTTTAAGATAATACAAAAAATAATTTATCATGAAGATAATTTATTTAATCATTGTTCATACCCTGGCCCAATGCTAAGGGTCCAGGTCCAACCAAAAGGCCTGATCCAGTAGGTTAAGCCTAGCGAAGCACCGACTTCCACTTAAGAAGTCGGTGCCAACCACGACTTAGTATGAAGAAGTCGGTTATGAGGTTAGCTGGCAGATAAACACTCATTCAAATGAGTAACCGCCCCGAAAATCTCTCTAACCACTTCATAAAGCCATATCTTAACCTCCCCAAGATAATGGGATGGTTAATACCCTAAAGATACGGCACTACACCAACGGTGGTTATTGGCTCACCACTATAAGTACACTGACACCAATCAGGTATTTCTAAGCCCAATACTCTCTAGACCTGCTCACACCCTTGCTAACTTAAGCATCGGAGTGTCTTTGCAGGTACCACCCCCCATTCACTCACGCGCGCAAGTCGGACGGAGCCTCCCGAGTTGTATATACGTCCAGGGTTCTCCTCCTTCATACGCTTGGGCCATCAAACGTCATCCGTTGCATTTATCTCTGGTTACCCACCGTAACATTGGCGCCGTTGCCGGGGACCCGAGAGATCATCCATCGATGGCGGATAGATCCCACGAGGAAGTACATGCGGAAACGGATTCCGAAGAAGAGAATCTGAACGCAGGTAACAACAATGCGGATGTAACTCTCCACCAGGAAGTTAATGATCAGAATAGAGAGGGCACCTCCGGGGTAAAAAACCCGAAGGCTAACCCCTCAGACGAGCGAGAATCGGGAAAAGGTGGACCATCCCACATAACTGAATTAATGGGGTTAGTCCACAGTCGCTTAGAACAATTGGAGTAAGAACGGGAGAAGCAAAAAGAAACTGAAAGATACCTCAAAGAGGAGATGGAACAGCGAAAAGAGTTAGAAAGAAAACTCTTACAGCTAGAATCCTCCCTCAAGGGTCACAACTCCCGCGACGACCAAGAAGATCAATTCCCGGGTGGAGAGGATCCCTTCAGCGAGGACATAATGAGGGCAAAAGTTCCAAGAAACTTTAAAAGCCCCGATATGGACCTCTATGATGGGACCACAGACCCAAAGCATCATCTAAGCAACTTCAAAAGTCGGATGTATTTAGCTGATGCCTCCGACGCTACGAGATGCAGAGCGTTCCCGACCACTTTATCGAAAGCGGCAATGAAGTGGTTCGATAGCCTCCCACCAAGATCAATCACCAGCTTTGAAGACCTCTCAAGGAAGTTTTTGATGAGGTTTTCAATTCAGAAAGATAAGGTAAAACATGCACCGAGCCTCCTGGGAGTAAAACAGGAGGTCGGAGAGTCTTTGCGAGCCTATATGGAAAGGTTCAATAAGGCATGTTTGGAGATCCAAGACCTGCCCACAGAGGCAGTCATAATGGGGCTAGTCAACGGGCTCAGAGAAGGTCCCTTCTCACAGTCCATATCTAAAAGGCACCCCGTTTCTCTAAACGATGTACAAGAAAGGGCCGAAAAGTACATCAACATGGAAGAGAATGCAAAATTAAGAGACCTAAGCTGGCGACCTGGACCCCCTCCCTCATCTAAAGAAAGGGAAAGGGAAGTCAAGAAGAAGGAAGAACTCGGTCTCGAAAGGCCCAGAAAATATCACTCTTATACTCCTCTCAAAACCTCTATAGTGGATGTATACAGAGAGATTTGCCACACTGAAAGGCTGCCACCCCCTAGACCTATTAAAAACAAAAAAGGGGGAAGCCGCAGCGACTACTGTGAGTACCATAAAATATATGGTCACTCCACCAACGACTGTTACGACCTCAAAAATGTGATAGAAAAGCTGGCCAGAGAAGGTCGGCTTGATAGATATCTCATGGAAAGGTCGGACACTCACGGGAAAAGAAAGCGAGATGATATGGATAGAAGAGATCCACCACCGCAGGCTCCAGAGAGACATATTCATATGATCTCGGGAGGATTTGCGGGAGGGGGCCTCACTAAATCCTCTCGCAAAAGACATCTCAAAAGAGTCTACCAAGTCGAGGAAGAGACACCCGACTTCCCCACTATCTCGTTCACGAAAGAAGATGGGCAAGGGATAATTCCTGGGCATGATGATCCCGTGGTGATAACTATGATCCTAGCCAATGCCCATCTCCACAGAACCCTAGTAGACCAAGGAAGCTCGGCGGACATCCTTTTTAAGCCCGCCTTCGACAAGCTAGGGTTAGATGAAAAAGAGTTGAGAGCCTACCCCGACACCTTATATGGATTAGGGGACACGCCGATAAAACCACTAGGATTTTTACCCCTTCACACCACTTTTGGAAAAGGGGAAAAATCAAGGACTCTGAGCATAGACTTCATAGTCATCGATGAAGGGTCAGCCTACAATGCCTTAATCGGCAGGACTACTCTTAATCACCTGGGAGCAGTGGTATCTACTCCCCACCTTTGCATGAAATTCCCAACCCCGGGAGGAATAGCAACGGTGAGGGGAGATCAAAAATTGGCAAGAAAGTGCTACAACGAAAGCCTAAATCTGAGAGGAAAAGGCAAAGAAGTCCACACCATTGAGTTAGGCGACACAAGAACCAGAGAGGAGCTGCGACCCCAACCGGGAGGAAAAACCGAGGAGATACAAGTCGGTGAGGAGGAAGGAAAAAACACTTACATAGGAGCCAATCTAGGGGAAATCCTAAAACAAAGGTTGGGAGAACTCCTAAGAGCTAATTCCGACCTCTTCGCATGGAAGGCTTCCGACATGCCCGGGATTGATCCCGAGCTCATGTCCCACAAGCTCTCGGTTTTCCCAGGGTCCCGACCTGTACAGCAAAGAAGACGCAAGCTCGGCCCAGAACGAGCCTCAATAGTAGAAGAACAAGTACAGGCGCTCTTGGAAGCCGGCTTTATTAGAGAGGTCAAATACCCAACGTGGCTAGCCAATGTAGTGCTAGTCAAGAAACAGAATGGTAAATGGAGAATGTGCGTCGACTATACCGACTTGAATAAGGCATGTCCTAAGGACCCTTATCCTCTACCGAGTATTGATACCCTGGTGGACTCCAGCTCGGGGTACCAATACCTGTCATTCATGGATGCCTACTCGGGATATAACCAAATCCCGATGCATGAACCCGACCAGGAGAAAACATCGTTCATCACACCAAAAGCCAACTATTGCTACGTGGTCATGCCATTCAGACTAAAGAATGCAGGAGCCACGTATCAAAGGCTGATGAACAAAGTGTTTTCCCCCCATCTAGGGAGCCTAATGGAGGTATACGTCGACGACATGTTAGTAAAAACCAAGCAAGAAAACGACCTCTTAACCGATCTCTCACAAGTCTTCAACACTATAAGGTTGCATGGGATGAGACTAAATCCCGCAAAATGCGCCTTCGCAGTAGAAGCGGGGAAATTTCTAGGCTTCATGCTAACACAAAGAGGGATTGAGGCCAATCCCGACAAATGCAGAGCCATCCTAGAAATGAAGAGCCCGACTTGTTTGAGAGAGGTTCAACAGCTCAATGGCCGACTTGCAGCCCTCTCCAGATTTTTGGCGGGATCGGCACTGAAATCCCTTCCTCTATTTTCTTTATTGAGGAAGGGATGCCAATTTGAATGGACTTCGGAATGCGAGGAGGCATTCTAAGAGTTCAAAAGGTTCCTAAGTCAACCTCCTATCTTAACACGACCAGTACCGGGAAAAGACCTTGTCCTATACCTATCCGTGGCAAACAGGGCTGTCTCATCAGCTCTGATCAGAGAAGACAAGGTCGGGCAACACCCGGTTTACTTTACCAGTAAGGTCATACAAGGCCCTGAACTAAGGTACCACAAACTAGAGAAGTTTGCCTACGCCTTAGTAATAGCCTCACGAAGGCTACGACCTTACTTTCAGGCTCACACAATAAGAGTCCGTACGAACCAACCCATGAAGCAAATCCTCCAAAAGACGGATGTTGCAGGGAGAATGGTTCAATGGGCAATAGAGCTCTCCGAGTTCGATCTGAGATATGAAACTCGGACAGCAATTAAAGCCCAATGCCTCGCCGACTTCGTTGCAGAATATGCAGGTGAATAAGAGGAAAAGCCGACTACATGGGAACTCTATGTAGACGGATCCTCCAACAAGACAGGGAGCGGCGCAGGAATAATATTGGTAGATGGAAAAGGAACCCAGATAGAGGTTTCCTTAAAATTTGAATTTCCGGCTTCGAACAATCAGGCAGAATATGAAGCCTTGATCGCCGGATTAAAATTAGCAGAAGAAGTTGGCGCTACAAAGGTGATGGTATACAGCGACTCACAGGTGGTCACCTCCCAAATAAGCGGAGAGTATCAGGCAAAGGACCCCAATATGAAGAGGTACTTGGAAAAAACCTTGGAGCACCTTGGGCGTTTCGCAGAAACCGAGGTCAAACATATAACTCGGGATCTAAATAGCAGAGCTGACGCCCTATCCAAGTTAGCAAGCACCAAACCCGGAGGGAACAATAGAAGCCTGATCCAAGAAACCCTTCAAGAGCCCTCGGTATCAAAAACAGAGGATGAACAAGAAGTACTTGAGGTAACCGGCCTAAACCTCGGATGGATGAATCCCTTAGTCGAATACCTGAAATTCGACATCCTCCCCAAAGAGGAGAAAGAAGCTAAAAAGATACGACGGGAAGCACAACATTATACTTTGGTGAGAAATGTCCTTTACAGAAGAGGGATATCAACACCATTGCTGAAGTGCGTACCGACCTCAAGAACCACCGAGGTGTTGGAGGAAGTACATAGTGGGATCTGCAGAAACCATCTCGGAGCAAGGTCGCTGGCCAGGAAAGTAATCCGAGCAGGATTCTATTGGCCGACCTTGCAGAAAGATGCCACAGACTTTGTGAAAAATGCCAACCATGCCAGATACACGCAAATTTCCACGTAGCTCCACCAGAAGAGCTCATCAGTATCACTTCCCCCTGGCCTTTCGCAAAATGGGGAATGGATTTGTTAGGTCCTTTTCCCCAAGCACCAGGGCAAGTCAAGTACTTGATCGTGGGAATAGATTACTTCACAAAGTGGATAGAAGCAGAACCATTAGCCTCTATCACCGCTCAAAGAAGTCGTAGGTTCCTCTACAAAAACATCATCACAAGGTATGGAATACCTTATTCCATCACCACAGACAATGGAACCCAATTCACCGACGCCACCTTCAGAAATCTAGTAGCCAGTCTGAAAATCAAGCACCAGTTCACCTCGGTGGAACACCCACAAGCCAATGGGCAAGCCGAGGCAGCTAACAAAGTCATACTGGCAGGATTAAAGAAAAGGCTACAAGAAGCAAAGGGAGCTTGGGCTGAAGAGCTCCCTCAAGTATTATGGGCTTATAGGACAACTCCCCAATCTGCCACAGGAGAAACACCCTTCCGACTAGTCTATGGCGTAGAAGCCATGATTCCAATAGAAATCAATGAGCAAAGCCCAATGGTAATTCTCCACGACGAGGTCGGTAATATACGAGGACACAAAGAGGAGCTCGACTTGCTCCCCGAAGTCCGAGAAAGTGCCGAGATAAGAGAAGCTGCGCTAAAGCAAAGGATGACTACAAGGTACAACAAGAAAGTCATTCGAAGAACATTTGCTACAGATGACTTGGTACTAATCAGAAACGACATTGGAGTCAACAAATTAGGGAAAGGAAAGCTCGCCGCAAATTGGAAGGGGCCATACAAAATCAAGGAAGTGTTAGGGAAAGGTTATTATAAAATAACCGACCTGAATGGCACTGAGCTACCAAGGTCGTGGCATGCTTGTAATTTAAAAAGGTATTATAGTTAAAAGCGAACTCTACTCCCTGATGTACTCTTTTCCCAACTTCATGATTTTTTCCCAAAAGGGTTTTTTCTGGAGAAGGGTTTTTAACGAGGCATCATAGTAGAGACTAAGGGAACAGACTATCAAAACCCTTAGTAGCGAAAGAAGGTACCTCCCCAATCAATAAAGATCTTTTTCATTTATAATATCTCTTACAATATCCTCCTTTATTTTTCTAAGTCTTTCTACGAAACGCGCCGACTTAAGCTCGACAAAACGTGAAAATCCCATGAATCGACCTAGATGGTCGTCAGGATAAAACGACGAGGTACAAGTCGGTGTAAAGAGGTTATAGGAGTTGATCGTAAAAACTCGGGAACCAACCCGACTCATAAGTCGGAACGAGATCCGAGTATGAAAACTTGGAAACACCCCGATCCATAGATCGGAGTGTAAAACCGAGTAGAAGAAAAACGCATCGCAAAAATAACCTAAGTCATGAGAACTCGCTAAAACAAAAGTTGAGTATGAGGAATAACAAAAAGAGATAGGAAAACCTAAGGAGAAGTTTCAAGGACGCCTCGAAAGTCCTCAACGAAAAATAAACAATCCAAAAAGAAAGGTTTTCAAGAAAAAGCTAAGGGGAATTCAGGAAAATCAGAAAAGCATACACGCAAAAGGTAACTTAAAACCCTTATCCAAAAAAGGGGGCATTCACCTTTGTTTAAAAAGCCCTTATCCAATAAAGGGCACCGAGCAGAATATTTTGTTTACGGCCTTAAAAGGCCAAAAATTGTTCACACAAACCAACAACAATGAATAAGTTTAAAAAAGGGGGGACTCACAGGCCGAGCCCCCATATAGCCACAAAAAAAAAAAAAAATAAGAGTCATTTCTTCAAGGGAGTAGAGGAATCACCACCAGATTCAGGAGGGGCACCACCAGGACCAGTCGGAGGAACGGAGGAAGAAGTCGGAGCATCTTTAGAATGAGGAGGAGACTCAATAATCCTCTGCCCCCGAGTCTTCAAATCTGACTCGGAAACAACCTCGGGAGCAGGAGGATACACGATGGCACCATCGATGACAACTTTATCAGGGTGTAAAGGAGAAAGGTCCAAGTCGGGAGCTATAACTCTGACTTGTTCCAGGAAAATTCTCCAAGACTCCTCGGCGCCATCGGCAATTGAGTCTTCCAACTCGGCGTATGCGTTCCGAGAATTCAGTAAGTCCTTCCTCACGGCCACAATATCTTGAAATAAGCTGTGGTAGCTATCTTGCGCCGTCTTCCTCAGATTCGCCTCCAAAGAACATTGGGCCCGCAGCTTACCCTCCTCCTCCTTCATGTGATCCCTCTCTTTCCTCAACTTATCTCTCTCCTCCTTCAACTCCTTCTCATGTTTTTCATAAATAAGAAGCCTCCCCTCCAACTCCTCAACCCTCGAGGATGCCCCCAAAGAGCTGAGGGGAGCCTTCTCGAAAATGTCCAAAAGTTTGCCACAAACACCTGCTACCCTGAAACTCTCCTCAGCCATGGTGGTGAGGTGGTTTCGAACAGAAACATCATCCATACTGATAAAAGGATAGATGTTCTTTCGGACGAATGCCATAGCATCCGCCTTAACCCCACCATCAAAAGAAGAAGAGCCAGACTCAGAAGTCTTGCGCTTCTTCTTCTCTGGCTCAGAGAGAATTTGGGCAGAAGGGGGTGGTCGAGACAAACTTGAGGAAGAGATGACAATGGGTTGAGAGGGAGTGCCAGTGTTCTTAGGAGGAGGAGGAGGAGGAGGAGGAGGAGAGGTGATCAGAAGGAGTGCCAGTGTTCTTCCATATGACATCAGAAGGATACCCATTGTTGTTTGTTGTTTAGCCCACTAAAGGGCTTAGTCATATGGAAGAGAAAGAAGAAAATCCTTAGAGAGGTCGGAAAGTCCAGAGCGTGGCTTATAAACTGATAGATCTTCAAAAAATCCCAAGAATTGGGGTGAAGTTGAGTAGGGGCAACTCTACAGTGATGCAAAACAGATATCTCGAAATCTGAAAAAGGAAGAAAAACACCCAAACGGGTGATCATACACTCATACATAAAGAAAAAATGAGGGGCCGCCTCATTTTCTCTCCCAAAACAGACCCGGTCTTCAGGACCCGGGATTATTAGTTCATATTTTGGCTCATCCTCCTCCGAAGTACAGAGCCTGTGATGAGTACGAAGATGAGTGATGAACTCAGCATCGACCAACGGTTCCTCCCCAAGGACCGTAACGTCAACCCACTGAGAAAGAACATCTACGGAAGCCATTTTTTATATAAAGAAAAGTGGCAGAAACCTACAAAAGGAAAAAAGAAAAAGAAAAATCAAAAACACGGTCCCTAAAGGAGAAGGATACAAAACCAAGAATCTACAGGCCAACCTACCCACTCACAATACAAAACATGCAAACACAAGGCATGATATGAAAGAAACCAAACTAACCTTTATCCAAGAAATGAAGGTTGGAGAGAGCGGAAATCTTCAAGCACAAGAATGCAGCACAAGCAGGGAAAGGAGAAGTTTGAAAGATTGCAGAAACGGAAAAACGAAAGAGAGGAAAAGTATTTATAAATAGGCTAAGGGGCATAATGGTAAAAACGAGGCAGTCATTAATGAGATTGCACCGTTACCAAAGCCCTCAATCCCTAAATGATCCCTCAACAGACACGACGCTTGAATTGACGTAACTGTCAGAAACAAAAGGTCGCGAAAATCACGTCGGTTTCAAAACCCGTGAAAGTCGGCTACAAACCCGAGTTGAATACTTGCACCCAAGCCTTAAAAGGATCTTGGGCTCAAGTAGGGGCACTGTTCATACCCTGGCCCAATGCTAAGGGCCCAGGTCCAACCAAAAGGCCTGATCCAGTAGGTTAAGCCTAGCGAAGCACCGACTTCCACTTAAGAAGTCGGTGCCAACCACGACTTAGTATGAAGAAGTCGGTTATGAGGTTAGCTGGCAGATAAACACTCATTCAAATGAGTAACCGCCCCGAAAATCTCTCTAACCACTTCATAAAGCCATATCTTAACCTCCCCAAGATAATGGGACGGTTAATACCCTAAAGATACGGCACTACACCAACGGTGGTTATTGGCTCACCACTATAAGTACACTGACACCAATCAGGTATTTCTAAGCCCAATACTCTCTAGACCTGCTCACACCCTTGCTAACTTAAGCATCGGAGTGTCTTTGCAGGTACCACCCCCCATTCACTCACGCGCGCAAGTCGGACGGAGCCTCCCGAGTTGCATATACGTCCAGGGTTCTCCTCCTTCATACGCTTGGGCCATCAAACGTCATCCGTTGCATTTATCTCCGGTTACCCACCGTAACAATCATTAATTAAATAATAAAGTACGAATAAATTAAAAATTAAAAGAATAAAAATACTATAAAAAATACTTGTAAGAAAGTTAGATTTTATCATTTTAAACTTGTGTTATTAATTTTAAAAATTTATTATTTTTTAAAATAATTTATGTACAATAAAAAATATATTTTTTCTGATTTTAATTATTCTTTTAAGTACTCTAAATAAAGTTATTATATTATATTTTACATATGAATATATGTTCTATCATGTAATTAAATAAAGATTTATTTTAATAAAAAAATTTAATAACCAAACTAAACATTACTTAGCTATGTATTTCATATTTATCTCTTAAATATTTATACAATTTATTTTTTAAACTGTTATATCGGTCCCTTCTCTAATATAATATAAAAAATAATTTTTCATAAAAATAATTTGTTTAATTATTAATTAAATAATAAAGTACTAATAAATTAAAAATTAAAAAATAAAAATACTATAAAAAATACGGTAAAAAAGTTGAATTTTATCATTTTAAATTTCTGTTATTAATTTTAATAATATATTTATTTTTAAATAATATATGTATGATAAAAAATATGTTTATTTTTTTGGAGTACAAATTTTATTATTATATTTATATGTTTATGATTTTAATTATACTTTTAAATACTTTGAATATATTTATTTTATTATATTATATTTTACATATAAATATATGTTCCATCACGTAATTAAATAAAGATATATTTTTTTAATAAAAAATTTAATAACCAAATTAACCATTAATTATGTGGCTAAGCAGTGATTCACGCCAAAAAGAGGCATTGGCTATACTACACTGGGAAGAGAGGTTGTGTGGGAGGGCATGGCGATGACGTTAGCGCTTCTTGTCACGAACGCGATGGTGTTTGGAATGACCAAATCTAGGTGATGAAGTGATAAATAAAGAATGGAGGAGTGGAATGTGCTTCAATTAACGGGAGTGGGGCTTTGATATTTTAAGAATAATAAATTATAAAATAACCCAACTATGGTTAAGATAAGGACCAATTACAATGTGACACATAATGAAGGGTAACTTACATGTTATTTTAAAGGGGGTTGGATAGCATTCACCTAATAAAATTGCCACTACACTCAATTTTGTTGGTGTAAAAATGATACTTAAAAATTATTATCTAATTTAGCATATTTGATTAAAATATTTAATATATATATGTTTATATTTTAGTTGTTAGAGAATTATATAAAATGTCATGTACTCATTCATTTTTTTTATATTGAATCAACAAAAATTGTTTTATTTTTAAGTAAGATGTGAAAATAAATTTATTTTCTATGAGTTTTACATTCAATTTAATTAAAAAAATTGTTAACTCGATATATAAATATAAAATAAAAAAATATGTATATGAATAAGATTAGATGTACATTAAAATTAGTCACTAATATAAAATATATACTGAATTATAAAATATAAATTAAAAATAAATTAAATAACACATATATTTATATACAAATATATGATAAATAATTTTAATATATTTATAGCACTTTTGAAAATATATAATAAATCTCTAGCATTACTTGAATCTAGATCAGATACACATCTTATTAAAAATTTTAATTATTAAACCATATCATTTAGTGGCATGCTTCATCCTGACTTCTTTTTGTAGGAATAGGTTACACGGCTCTTCAAACAAACATTTCATTAACATATAGTGTGCCCCATATATAAATACTATAATGAAAATCTTAAGAAATGAATGCATATATAGTTGACGATAAAAATTAACGACAAAAAGAGAAAACCTTGGGCGTACCATCCAAGTCATCACTGTCCAATTAATTCCTAGGAGGAGACTTAGAAGAAGAACCTCCAAATTGCATAGAAAATCCAGAAGATGAACACGAAGAGGAATAGGAAGAAACAAACATATTTTTATGGTTCCCATACAAATGAGGCAAAGCATAATTGAAACTGTTGTTACTCTCACTACTGCCAGAAAATTGTGAAGCTGAAGCATGAGTAGTACTAGGTACTTGTTGACCATTGTTATTGCCAATTTCCAGTTCTGGAGAACGGTTAGTGAGGTAACCGAATTCACGAGTGAGATGAACCCTTTCTGGAAAGTTGAGCTTAGCTTTGCTTCCTTTGAATCTAAGAGCGGCTTCGTCGTAAGCAAGTGCAGCTTCTTCGGCAGTTTCAAAAGTTCCAAGCCAAACCCTTGCTGCCTTCTTCGGATCTCGAATCTCCGCGGCCCATTTACCCCATGGCCGGTGCCTAACCCCTCTGTAGTGTCTTCTTACCATTGCTATATACACATACATATTTATATATGTATTATTATATTAAGAGCCAAGAGGAAGTTTGACCTTCTTTCTTTCTTGGAATAAACTATCAAAAAAATCTCTAAATTATCAATTAATAAATGATATTTATAGTTAGCAAATTATTTATGCATTTAATTTAAAATGATCAATTAATAAACTATTTAATAATTCAAAAACATTTTTGATTATTTATCCTTCGTTTTGAGTACAAAAGAAGCAATATAAACTTTTTCTTAAAAAAATGCAATATATATTTTGATGCGACACAGACGAACTCAATATATAGCTCCTTTGTGTCTACACCATCATAATCTCTTTTACACCTACCACTATAAAAACTTCAGCCGATCTCACCTCCCCAACTCCTTTTTTTTTTACACTCTCTTTTGTCCCCAATAAATAATTAATAAGTACGGTGTATGTAGAAATCATACAATGATTCAGATATACAAGTAAAATTAAACATTCTTTTCCTCTTTAAAAAAAAAACGACAAATATTACACTACTTTTTTATAAAAAAAAAAATTAGCCTGGATGAACCAAGGTTACTAATCTAAGCAACACAATTTTTTAAGTTTTGTATTGTTTAAAATATATATCGGGCTGGAAACATTTAATTAATAGTTAACATCAGTTAGTAGGAGATAGATATAAGAAAAGGAGAGGCTTTCTTTCTCTTACTTTTTTTTCCTTCTATTTTTTCGTCTCCAAAATGAAAGGTCTAGCTAAAAGGAAGAGAGAAATTTGGTGTATATATAAAGTGAAAGACATAAGACCTTGAAAACAAACCAACCTATTATTATTTAAACAGTAAAACCTAATTAAAGACCCACTTATGTTGTGAAGGTCACACCACATATAAATTTCTTAGAGGATGATAATCTTCTTTATAAATCAAAATCGATTTTGATAGAGAGATTTAGAAGCTCTCTAAAAGACCGCATTAGTTAGTTATAAATCAATTTCAGGTTTGACCCAACAAGATCAGAGAGAAGCGAGGTTAAAGAACAACGCGAACACAAGGGAGAAGAAATGAAGACATAAAACTAAATAATAAACCCTAAGTGCTGAAATTAGATCATTATACCTTGATCTTGCATTATAGATGGTGGTTGAGATTGTTGATTGTTGTCCATAGAAGTGGAGGAGTGAGAGATTCGTTGATGATGATGCGGTGGATTGCCACCAATGACTTGAACAAGAGCTGATACCACCGCCGACGTGTCTTGCTGGGAACGTTCAGAGTAAATCGGGAACACGTGCTCCTTCTCCTCTTTCTCTTCTTCTTCTTTTTCTTCAAAGGGAAATGGCCTCTTTCCATGTTTTCGATCCACTTTTAGAATGAAACTGAGCTTAGTTACGTGAAAACGCGGTGAAGCTTAGCTTGTTAACTTCTGCGTTTTGTAATGATGGAAGATTCTATGTGTTTTACGAGTACATGCCATTCCATCGTTGTTGATAAATCATCATGAGGTGAGTGAGATAATTATTCAGAGATAAGAGATGACTATTCAATCTAACAACACTACTATGTGGATGCCATATGTTGGAGATCGTGGAGAAGAAGAAATTAGGGTTTTGCTTCTATGACTTTTATGGAGTGAAGTAGAAAAGAATAAAGGGCCCTAGAAAGTCCTCTTGTTCCCAGTTCTTTTGTTATTTCTTTTAATTAAAATATCAGTTTCAATTTTAAATTCGTACAAAATATACTCATTTCTTGAGTAAATTATTTACCAATCTATCTATATATACGCTTTTTTAAAAGAGCGGCAATGCAAGAATTTTGGATATGATGATATCACTTTACGCATGTCGCATGCCTTCATATTTTAATGACAAAAGTAGTGTTTGAATGCTAAACTTAACCATTAAAATTAGTTTTTTTTTAAAAGATAGGTAGATTTAAATTTGTATTTTTTTAGATGAATATAAAAAGATTATGTCATATAAGTTATAACTCATTAACAACTATTAAAATTAATTATTATGTATTTATATGTAGTGTTTAATTTATTTTTAATATATAGTTTATATTTTAATATGTATTTTATATTTTAATAACTGATTTTAGTAGTTAATTTTAATATATATCTAGTATAGTTGATTTTATAATCTAATAAAATAATTTTTATGACAAAAATATCTTAAATTTATATTTTTAAGATTTTTTTTATTAGAATTTAATTTTAATGCAATAGCATTTTATATAATTGTGTAATTATATTCGCTTTTTGGATATCTATTCACACGATCAATATAAAAAATAATTATTTTTACTGATATTAGACGCATGTATAAAACTATTTTATATTTAGATCAAATTAAATTCTTTTTATTATTAAAAAGTCATGTCTCCTCCCAACCGAGGAGGACATTCCTCTGCTTTACTCCCTTGTTTATTGAAATCATCTAAACAAAGTCGGGAAAAAAAAAAGGAAAAGGAAAATTAAATTACAATAAACCTTTTTGTTTGGAATATGTGAAAACAAATACATAACTAAATTATTCAAACAAATTCGTAGTTATCAAACTCTAATTCTCATACTACTTATATTAAGGATACGGTCATGATTATCTTTATAGATAACATGTATATTGTCATCTACTTTAATTTTCTAATATAATGTTAGTCAAAATAATAATTATCTTACATTCTAATGAAGAGGTCTTAAATTCAAGTTTTAGAATTATTTTGCATGAAAAGAATGGTCCATTGTAATATTTGGTTGTTTATTTAAGTTCATGGTCAATGACTAAATATTTATAGTCAAATTTAGTGACTATTCTCTCAGCAGATATTCAGGTATTTTGATAGATAGTATAACTAGTTAGAAGATTCTTTTTCTAATTAACTCTTTTGATATAAAAATTAAGCAAATAAAGAATTATAACCTAAATTACTAAACAATTTTATTTTAAATGAATATTAGACTATTAGTGGATCATCATAATTTATTATTTTTGACTATCAGTTAATTATCAATATTTAAAAGAATGAAATAAACTTAATAAAATATGTTATTAAATTATTAGATTAAAAAAATTGAATTAATAATTAAATTATGATAAAAAATAATAAATTTTAATAATTTTTTAGCATTTTATTTTATTTTATTTTGGCCTAAAACAATTTTATTTTCGAAAAATCGGTATGACCTGGAAGCGGAGAAAAAGTGACAATCCATACCGAGTTATGTTCCCAATCCCAATCCTCAGTTGCTAGATATAAATAATACATTGGGCCTCCCCTTTACTTAATTTTTTAACAGTTAGTTCTTGATGCAGTAATCGTATGTTTAATTGGTCGGAAACCCGATTCTTAGCATTTTTTAATTAGTGTTTAGAAGTTAAACGATCTTTGCGCAAAGAAACACGGGATAACTAAATAAGGTGTATTTAAATTAAAGTTTAAACTAGGAATAAGTATTGTTTTGGTCTCTCACCTTGAGGGTCGGAATCGAATCCATCCCTAGTGTATATTTTGATTTAAAATCATTCTTAACGTGTTTTTTTTGTATTAAAATCGTCCTTTTAAAAAAAAATAATTTTATTCCTAAAATACCCCTACTTTAATAAAAAAAATTATAAAATTAAAAAAAAAGAAGAAGAACATTTTTTGGGGGGTGGGGGCCGAAAGGAAATGCGAAGGGGGGAGGGGAGGGAGAGGGGAAAGGGGAAGGGGAAGGGGGGTGGAGAGGGGACGCCGCCAACGGGGATGGGTGGCCAAGCGCCGGTGATTTTGCATCTGCTTTTTCTGCTTCTTCTTCTGCTGCATCTGCTTCTTCTGCTGCATCTGTTTCTGCCGGCGGGAAGGGGAAGGGGGGAGGGAGGACGGCGCCGGCAGCGAAGAGAGGGAGGAGGGAAAGTGGAAGAAAATGACGCGAGCTGGGGGGAAAGGGGAGAGGGGGAGGAGGACGGCGAGCCACTGCCGTTGGAGTCCGCCTCACGCCTTGTTTATGCTTTCTTGCTTTCTGTTTCTGTTTGGTATTGTTTCTATTTTTGTTTGGTGTTGTTTCCTGCTTTCTTGGTGGTGGTGGTGGTTGGTGGTGGTGGTTGTGGTTGTGGTTGGGGTTGGTGTTGGTGGTGGTGTTGGTGGTGGAGGAGGTAATTGTGTTAGTAGTGGTGAGAGTATTTTGATCCAAAAAAATTAAAAGGACGATTTTAAATTCAAATACGACTTTAAGGATGATTTTAAATCAAAATATACACCAGGACGAATTCGATTCCGACCCTCAACATGAGGACCAAAACAATACTTATCCATTTAAACTACGATACCACCCCATATTTATTTTCTTTTGAGGGGCAGATGAGGATGTTGACCTCTCTGAGCTAAGCTCTATGTTTGACTTTTGACTATAGTTGTATACAGTATACTTGAATCCATACTGATGAGTGATGAGGAGCTTGTTTGTTTCAACCAAGGTAGAACTCAATCACGTGGAGAAGTAACTAACTTTTTTGCTTTAAAAAGTTGAATAAAAATTTCTCCGGGTGGAAATCCATTCCACCTTTGATTCTTTGAGCAACGGTGTCCCTTTTGGATATGTAAACAGAATCACCATTCGATAATTTCATAATGGCTACATTTTTTTTTTTTAAATGAATCAGCTTGGCATCGAAAACATGTACTAACAAAATTTAGGTTAAAGGACTCTAATTACAGTAAAAGTAAAACACTAAAACTAAAAAACGGACAGACGCAAGAAACCAACACAAAACAGGTTTTCTTCGTCTTCCAACATATCTACAAGGTGTAGTTTTTACTTTTCAGAGATGAATTGATGATAAAAAAAAACTAGTAACCTTTACTAACTTCATGGATATAATCAATTTCCATCTAAAGACATCCACAAATGATCTAACTTGCATCAAAGTATCAATTCACAAATATTTTCACTTATTGGATTTCAACGTTCACTGAACGACTAAAATTTTCCCCAGAGCTTGAAGAAAACAAACTCCAATTTGTAGTTCTGAACGAACCTGCCACAAAACCCACAAATCATGAGTACAAGAAGGAAAGGAAATCCTACCCATAAAGCTCGCTCAGACAGATACCAATCTTAGATAAATGCAGTTGGCTAGCGAACCCTTCTTGACCTTCAATTAAATGAGCATTCAGCACAAAGCGCGAGTTTGCACCCTTTAGCCAAATTTCAATTTAATATACTGTGAGGGCCTTGAAATGGCACAACGATCAATGGATAGAGCATTTTACTATGTAGTTTGAAAATGGTTCCTCTTTACATGCCTTAGAGAGTCGGTTGGATATTCCTGTTTCTCATGTACGATAAAAATTGAGTAGGTAATTCTGCTAGAAGTGCTTGAACTACCGAAATTTCTCCACCTGCAATGGGAAGATTGCAAAGACTTTGTGAGTTAGAAGGCAATAGGATGGTGTTACATCATAATATGCAAACTGATACCTACTTTGAACATCTCGAAATGGAACAAACTGGACTATATCACGTGAAGCAACACGTCCGAATGAACTTTCGAGTCTCTCTCCCTTGTCAGCATCTAAAATCTATTCAAAGGAGTAGCAAAACTAAAAAACCAGTTGTGGTATACTGATCACACAGTTCCCATGAGGAACAGTTATGTATAAAAAGCCGACATGTTCTCATACCTCCATTTCTTTGAAATCAGCTCCTCCAACTCCAACGATAAGGATTGATAATGGTAGGTCAGAGGCTTTAACAAGGGCATCTTTTGTTTCTTGGAGATCTGTCACCACTCCATCCTAGTGATGTCAATTAAATGTCAGCATCAGCAGTGGAAAAGCAAGATGATGCAAAAAAATCATCACAGGCTTAGAAGTCACGACAAAGAAATTTTTTTTCTCATATGCAACACAGATATATAGTGATTAGCTCTGCTATGATTATATGGCTGAATCACAGCGCATGTCGGAAAGAGACAGAAGAAAAAAGAGTACAGGAGGAGTAAATTGCAGCTACATAGTTCTAGAGAGAAATAAAAAAGTTCTAATTCTTATTTCTTACTGTGATTATTAACAAAACAAAATACTTTCTTGCACCAGTTGCTACAGATTGGCTGGCAATAAGTGCAGCATTGCTTATGACAGGTCCAAAAAGAGTTGGTCCCGCAAGAGAAACATTAAGCAGGGCACTTGTGTATGCCATCATAATTCCTTGGATCCCTTCCACCTGTTAAACACACAACTTCAATCACTGATGAACTATTTTATGATAAGTGAAAACAAAAGCAAGAACAGGTGTAGCATATCTACCTCACAATAGTGACTGCTTCCATTGAGGTTAAAACAATGGGAAACAGGACCATCAATTGGTCGGGCACCAAATCCCCATGTAGGAAATCGTTTGTCTGAATCATAAAACTGTAGCACCTCTCCAACCTCAACAATTGCCTAGAAATAAAGTTGTGACAAGTTCAAGACAAGGATCGCTGGAAAAACAAATGATTCAAACTAAAGATCATTTCTCAGTTCTCACCTTCTGGTATGCATTTGGCCGTCCTGAAGGATCAATATAATGCAAAGAATCTGGAAGGCGTGGATTCCCATTTGAAGCTGATAAACCAGGAGGTTAGTTATATTTGATTAAGAATGCATAAACCTTTGTCATCCAGGTATATCTAAGGCCCCTCATGTTGACAACTACAGAAATCTAGAAAATAATAAGGTACACTTCATTTGAGGATATGAGCTGTACCTGTAAAATCAATGGCCACCATGAAGTTCAATTCAAAACCCGCAGACAAGTAATCAAGAAAACTATATTGGACACTTTCAGAAAATTTGTCCAGATATACCCGGCTCTTTAATACCTGTATTATAGAAAAATATGTTTTATACTTATTAGAGAAAGAAAGAAGGATTCATGACACAAATAAACTTTATAATAAAACCTTGTTATGAGAATTATGACCACCGCCAGTAGGCAAAAATAAAGTTTCTCCTTGACCACTAGCATGAAGCTTCTCCAACTCTGCCAAAGACTTTTGCACTTTTCTGATAAAACAAAGAAGCATTTCAGCGTAGAAAGTATATTGATAGACAAAGGAAATTAAAAAGTAACCGCCAATTACCCTATCAAATCATGTTTGCCATTGGTATTGAAGTTATAACACTCTAGTATCAAAGGATTGTCCTGTATATAATAAAAACTTAAAAATGAGAGAGCTTCCACTGTGTCTAAATCATGAAGTTCAACATATTATTCCATATATAATCTCATAAAACATGGCCATATTTCCATACTTTTATAGTTTTACAGAAAGAATAAATTAAGAGGGTGATCCTTGTACCTTGCCTCCTACTTGTTGAATGTTTAAGAACACTGGCTTCCACTGTGGGCTGAGATCATTCTTTATAACTTCTGTTTTACAAATTGGAATATGGGTACCACCTTCCACAAGTTTTGATATTATCAAAAAAGGATCCTACAAGACAAAACAAAACCATGTCTTATTTTATACAATAACTGGCTTTCCATATAACACCTAGCAAGAAAAGGAAAAACTAAGACATACACTTTTTGAGAAGAGATCCCTATTTTCCAAATCTGAGCACCTAAATATCATCTCTACTGTAGTCTTTGAGCCAACACATTCCTCTGCATGCACCAAGAGCTTCCCGCAATTTTGGGAATGCATAGATCTGATAGGATCTTCTCTACGTAGCTCTAATGCCAATGATCGATCAGACTTTATAATTATCTGCAGATGCCATACTGTCACTGTTGATGGGAAGAGTTCTTGGGAAGATAATTTATTTTCAGAAATGAATAAGGCGCTAGTGCATCATAATTTGAGTATGCATTATGAAATGCTTGTCTTTTCTGAAAAACTTTCAATATGCTTGGCAGTTACCTAGTAAGCTATTAACTCAAAGACTGAGATGGTAAGCACTTTCAAACAGCATATATTGGGATTTGGGGAAAAAAGTAATAAATGTGAGATAGTGAGAAGCCATGAAGATACAGCTTAACTGAGAGTATAATGAAATTTTTATTTACTTGTCAGATATCAGACCACAAAAACTTGAACAGCCATAATAGCCTGAAAGATTTCCACATTACCTCCGATAATGCACAAGTTGCCTCACCTAGAAATTGTTGCTCTTCTAGCCTAAGCATCTGCATAAGTCAATCAAAACTTAGAAATATGGACTTTTATGCTTTATCAACTTGTTATCACATCTAATGAAAGAGAAAGTAAAAAGTTCCACATAGCAAATTAATGTATAGTTTTGGAAATAACTAGGAATATATTGTTTCACAACCTTATGAAGATATTGTGCAGAATGTCAACCAATAAAGAAAAAACTTAAGCAGGTTCCGTTGTGTACATAGAATCATAAAGAAGTCACAAAACAGTAAAATTCACAATCCTATTAAGAAAGGGTTACACTTTAGAATATAACATGTAAAATTATCTTTATTAAATAGCCACTTGAACTTAAAGTTAAAGGAAAAAGGGTGACATCAAGAGTCTCCAAGGTAGACACTATACCTTCACATCGAAATTGTGAAACTGAGTATCAACGTCGTACACTCGGAACCTGTGATAAAAAATATTTTACAGAATGATTCCTAGTGAAAAAACAAAATGCTAGTGTGCCTTGTTAGAAGTATAAATATAAGCATTTAACTTACACTAAAAACTGAACAACCTCGAAATGATACATGATTAAGTGTTTAGTAATCCACTTAGGATCCAAAGAATTCAGAACCACTTCAGTACGGCCGATTTCCTCAAGTGCTCCATGTTTCCCTCTTGTATAAAGAACCATCATTGGATCACTCTACAGCAAATAACAGCCACACAAACAGCCAATGGTGACCGTATTTACCATCACAACAATTTTGCAGGAAACGATAACAATCCAAAACCAGAATGAAATAACAATGGCCTGGCCTCATTTTCATTATAAAATATATATAGTTTCAATGCAACGTCACCATAATCAAATAGTCCTGCACAATTGCCTAAAATGAATTATGGATTTGCAATAATTTCGTGGTTTGTTTGTTTGTTTTTCTTTTTTTTAAAAAAAAAAAAAACACGAGCTCGTTACAGAAAACAAGAGATAATTCTGGTCTTGGAACACTGAAATTGACATTCATCAACTGAACTACATGAAACTGAAGCTGAAAGAAATAACAGAACAAAGATATAAACGACGATGGATGCTCGAAACGACGAACCTTAGAGAGAAAATCTCGATCACGCAAGCCGGAAGCAGAAAACGACAGCTGCCAGCAAAACGACAAAAACGTTACCATAAGAGAAGTTAGTTAGGTAAGAGTAGGAGTGGTGGAAGGTAAAGAAGGGAAAGAGAGGGAGATACCTCGATCTGAGAGAAGAGGCCGTGGTAGCCGCGGGACCTGAGGAAGTTGTCGACAGCGTCGTTGGGAGCGTCGATGGCGTTGAGAAGGCCTCGGGCAGTTCCCCCGATGGCAGCGCGGCCGCCGGGGACGTCGGAGAAGCAGTTACCCATCGGAGACTGAAATTGAATTGAACAATGAATGAATGGAATAATCCTAATCCTGTTGCTGTTCCTTGTTTATCTACTTTGTTAGTTGCCAATCAAATAAATATCTATGAACTTTGTTAGCTTCTTCCTCCGTTATTTCCAGAACCCTTCCTCACTCCTCAGTGGCAGTGCTCGCTTTGGACTTTACATTATATAAAGCTGTGGGGGTACCAGAACGCGGTTTTGTTATTTATGTCTGTTTTACCTTCCTTGGAAAAGAATAAGAATTTTCACAAGCGAAGACTTCAAATTATTAGTAAAAGACTTCATATTTTCATTTCCACTGATTCCTATCTTTTTGTCGCTCTCTTTGCTCTTTTGAAATATGATGAAGATCTAGAGAGTTGTCCGTGCAACTAAGAGTTAATAGTCATTTTAGTCCCTGAAAGATACTTCGATCTCCATTTTTGTTTTCGAAAGTCAAAATTAATCAAAAGCGTCCTTGAAAGGTACTTGACTTGATCACGTTTGTCTTTCCGTCATCTTCGCAGCTGAGATGGCAAACGTCCGCTTACGTGGCCCGTTAACTGCCAAGGTGGCAGAGAACCAAAACGACATCGTTTTGGTAGAATGTGCTACTGGCATTGAAACGTCGCCGTTTTGTCTTCAGGAGAGGGATTCAAACTTTTTTCATGATTTTTGACTTATTCTGTGAATATCCACACCTAGATGAGAGTGTTACTGAAGTGGTAAGTTTCCAATCTCCAAACAATTGTTCATTAATGGATTCCTTCTCCTAAAAACCTAAACCCAGAAACTCCCTCTACCCAAAAGTAATCGATTCCAACCCCGAAGCCAATTCGTCCTTCCAAAAACCTAATCATCAACAACAGAGTTCTCTCTACCCTTCCCTTGATGTTGATGACCTCAGCGACCTTGTCCAAACCCTATTTTTCCGAAATGACACCGGAAGCAGCGATGGCAGTGTTCATTCACCGTCTACTCCACCGGCCGCTACCGAAGAGGTCCTCATCAGGATCCCCGGCGCCATCCTCAACCTCATCAACACCCACTTCAGCGTTGAGCTCGCTTCCGGCGACTTCTCCATCATCCGCCTCCGGCAGGGTGACAGCGTCGTCGCCGTTTACGCCTGCGTTGCCGACGAGATCCAATGGCCCCTCGCCAAGGACGAAACTGCCGTCAAGGTCGACGACTCTCACTAATTTTTCTCCTTCCGAACCCCCAAGGGCTCCGAATCCGATTCCGATTCCGACGAAGAAGATCAGCGTAGCCGCGGGAAAGATAAGAGCAGTTCCGATCTGCTGAGCTATGGGTTGATGATTGCGTCGAAGGGGCAAGAGGGATTGCTGAGGGAGCTGGACGCGGTTTTGCAGAGCTGTAGCAATTTCTCGGTGCAAAAGGTTTTTGAGAGTTCGAAGAAAAAAGGGGAGGTTCTAGATGGTTCATTGGCGAAGGAGACTTTGCCAATGGATTTGGATTCGGCGAAGAAGAAGGAGATGTTGGAGGAGCGGAGCGCTGCGTATTGGACCACGCTGGCCCCAAATGTGAAGGATTATAGTGGAACCGCGGCGAGGATGATTGCGGCGGGTTCCGGGCACGTGATCAAGGGGATTCTTTGGTGTGGGAATGTGACTGTGGAGAGGTTGAAATGGGGAACAAGGTTATGAAGAAGAGGATAAGCCCTCATTCGCAGGCTCAAGTTAGCCCTCTGCGAAAGATAGAGCGATGGTTGATATGAGACAGGTAAGGCATTGCAATGTTTGTATCCTTCTTCTGAAGATAAAACGGCGACGTTTCAACGTCAGTAGCGTATTCTACCAAAACGACGTCGTTTTGGTTCTTTGCCACCTTGGCAGTTAACAAGCCACGTAAGCGGACGTTTGCCATCTCAGCTGCGGAGATGACGGAAGGACGAATGTGATCAACTCAGGTATCTTTCGAGGATGCTTTTGATTAATTTTGACTTTCGGGGATGAAAATGGAGATCGAGGTATCTTTCAGGGACGAAAATGACTATTAACTCGTGCAACTAAATATGTAACATTAAGATGGAGCTTAATTGAATGAAATATAGAATACATAGCCGGCGTTTGATATTATAATACCTAAAAAAAAGTTAAAAAAATGTTGAAATATGTTATAAAATAACTAAATAAATAAATAAGGAAGAGATAACAAATATAAAATAAAGAAATATAAAGAGAGAGAAGAATGTGTCCATATAAAGAAGAGAGAAGATTTTATTAATTATGTATAGTTTCTCAGATTGCTTCACTATTTATAGGCATGTGAAGCTTACAATTTCAACTTTATTAATTTATGTTTGCTATGAGGAGTTGAGCCATTCAGCATTGAAATCAAACACCCGTATTAATGATGGTCATCCACTTCATCTTTCATCCTTATCACAACACTCCCCATTGGATGGCCATTTAGGATTATTGCCTCGTTAAAACCTTACTAAAGAAAAATCCAGTGGGAAAAAACTTTAGTGAAGGAAAAAGAGTACAATATCCTTCAGTGATGGGGACTGTCTCATTAAAAACCTTGTCAAGAAAAACCCTATGGGAAAAAACCCTGACCAAGAAAAAAAGAGTACATTCTCTCCCTCTTGCCGACATTATTTTATATCTCGAAATCGGTGCATCCCAATCTGATGTACCAATCTTTCAAAATAAGATTTTGGGAGTGACTTTGTAGATAAATCTGCCAGATTATCACTTGAGCGGATCTGTTGGACATCAATTGTCCATTGATTTTGAAGATCATGAGTGAAGAAGAATTTGAGAGAAATATGCTTTATTCTATCATCTTTGATGTATCTGCCTTTAAGTTGAGCAATGCATGCTGTATTATCTTCAAACAGGACAGTTGGAGCTATCTTATGATCAATCAGTCCACATGATGACAGAATATATTGAATCAGACTCCTCAGCCAAAAATACTCATGACTAGCTTCATGAAACGCCAGTATTTCAGCATGATTAGAGGAGGTTGCTGCTATCATCTGTTTCGTGGACCTCCATGATATAGCTGTACCACTATATGTGAGCAGGTATCCTGTTTGAGATCTCCATTTATGTGGATCAAATAAGTATTCGGCATCTTCATAGCCAACTAGTTGTGACTTGGATCCATAGGGATAAAACAATCCCATATCAACCGTTCCATGAAGATATCGAAAAATTTGTTTGATTCCACTCCAATGTCTTCTAGTTGGAAAGGAACTATATCTTGCTAGTAAATTCACCGCGAATGATATGTCAGGTCGCGTATTATTAGCAAGATACATTAGCGCTCCAATGGCACTAAGATATGGTACTTCAGGACTAAGGATATCTTCATTCTCTTCTTTAGGACGGAATTGATCCTTTTCCACATCTAAAGATCTTACAATCATTGGGGTACTTAATGGATGTGACTTATCCATATAAAATCTTTTCAAGATCTTTTCTGTGTATGTTGTTTGATGAATAAAGATCCCATTTTTTGTATGCTCAATCTGTAGGCCGAGACAAAATTTAGTCTTTCCAAGATCTTTCATCTCAAACTCTTCCTTTAGAGTTTTTTTAATTGTTGAAATCTCTTCAGGAGTTCCAATGATATTTAAATCATCAACGTACATATCAATAATAATGAATCCAGATGCAGTTTTCTTTATGAAAACACAGGGGCAAATATCATCATTCTTGAATCTGTTTTTGGCCAAATACTCAGTAAGACGATTATACCACATTCATCCAGATTGCTTTAGACCATATAAAGATCTTTGCAATTTAACTGAGTATAACCCTTGCGAATATTCACTGGATGGTTTTGATATCTTTAGTCCTTCAGGGACTTTCATATAGATATCCCGATCTAATGAGCCGTACAAATAGGCTATTACCACATCCATTAAATGCATATGCAGTTTATGATATGCAGATAAACTGACCAAATAACGCAATGTTATCGCATCCACTACAGGGGAATACGTTTCTTCATAATCTATACCGGGCCTTTGTGAAAAACCTTGTGCCACAAGTCGGGCTTTGTAGCGCACAACTTCATTTTTTTCATTTCATTTTCTCACAAATACCCATCGGTATCCAACAGATTTTACATCTTCAGGTGTACGGACTACAGGTCCAAAGACTTCACGTTTTGCAAGTGAGTCTAATTCAGCCTTCATGGCTTTTTTCCATTTTGGCCAATCATTCCTTTGTCGACATTCTTCGACTAATCTTGGCTCAAGATCCTTACTTTCATGCATGATATTTAATGCAACATTATATGCAAATATCTCATTGACAATTGTCTTATTTCGGTCCCATTTCTCTCCTGTAAAGACAAAATTTATCGAGATCTCATCATTTTCACAAATTTCAGGTACCTGTATGTCTTCTGGCGTTAAAACTATATTAGAATTTTGGACAACTGCAGGTGTCTCTGCTATGTCTTTTTTAATAGGAATAATATTTACCTCTTTTCTCTTTCGAGGATTTTTGTCTTTAGAACCGACAGGCCTGCCACGCTTCTGGCGTGTATTTACTTCAGTGGATATTTGTCCTACTGGGACATCAATTCGAATTGGAGCATTTTTCACCCTGCCACGCTTCTGGCGTGAATTTGCTTTAGTGGCTACTTGTCCTACTGGGACATCAATTCGAATTGGGACATTTTCCGCTGGTATATAAGATTTGGTTATCCTCTTTGTATCGAAAAATGCATCAGGCAATTCATTTGCTATTCTTTGCAAATGTATAATCTTTTGAACTTCTAGTTCACATTGCCCTGATCGAGGATCTAAATGCATCAACGATAATGCATTCCAATTAAGTTCCTTTTCAGGAAGCTTATTCTCTCCCCCTAATGTTGGAAATTTTGATTTATCAAAATGACAATTCGCAAACCGGACTTTAAATACATCTCCAGTTTGTATCTCAAGATACCTCACTATAGAGGGAGAATCATATCCAACATATATTCTGAACTTTCTTTTGGGTCCCATTTTGGTACGATTAGGTGGTGCAATGGGAACATATATCGCACATCCAAATATTCTTAAATGGGAGATATTTGGCTGCTGGCCAAAAGCTAATTGCATAGGAGAGAACTGATGGTAACTCGTTGGCCTCAAACGAATAAGTGTTGCAGCATGTAAAATAGTATGCCCCCAAACCGAGGTTGGGAGGTTTGTTCTCATAAGCAAGGGTCTAGCAATCAATTGAAGGCGTTTAATAAGTGATTCTGCTAACCCATTTTGTGTGTGAACATAAGCTACTGGATGTTCAACACTTATTCCATTAGCCATACAATAAGCATCAAAATCTTGGGAAGTAAATTCACCAGCATTATCAAGACGAATTGCTTTAATTGAATTTTCTGGAAATTGTGCTTTTAATCGAATAATTTGAGCCAGTAATCTCGCAAACGCCAGGTTGCGAGAAGATAATAAGCACACATGTGACCATCTCGAAGATGCGTCTATCAGGACTATAAAATATCTAAAAGATCCACATGGTGGATGATTATGTCCACATATATCACCTTGAATCCTTTCTAGGAATTTAGGGGACTCAAATCCAATCTTTACTGGTGATGACCTTAAAATTAGCTTTCCCTGAGAACATGCATCACAATAAAATTCACTAGTTTTAAGAATCTTCTGGTTCTTTAGTGAATGTCCATGTGAGTTTTCAATAATTCTTCTCATCATAGTTGTTCCCGGATGACCCAATTGGTCGTGCCAAGTTATGAAATCATTTGGACTAGTAAACTTCTGGTTTACAATGGCATGTGATTCAATTGCACTAATCTTGGTATAATATAACCCAAATGAAAGTGAGGGTAATTTTTCTAATATAACTTTCTTATTTGAATCATGAGTTGTGATACATAAGTACTCATGATTTTCCTCATTCATAGTCTCAATATGATATCCATTTTGGCGAATATCTTTAAAGCTCAATAAGTTTTTTCGAGACTTGGTAGACAATAGTGCATCATTTATTATGAATTTTGTTCCTCCAGGAAACAAAATTATAGCTCTTCCGGAGCCTTCTATCATATTGCCTGAGCCAATAATAGTATTAACACATTCTTCTTTTGGCACAAGATGAGTAAAATATATATTACTTTTAAGAATAGTGTGCAAACTTGCACTATCCGCAAGGCAAATATCTTCAGAATATGTCCTTGCCATTTTTCTTCAAAAACAAATAATAATAATAATAAAATGAATAAAAATACGTGCATAGTAAAATTATTCACATGAATACTTAACAAACACATACATATATCAAACTATTTCATCATTGATCAAATAGCCAATATTTCCTTCAGAATCCTTAAAGAAATTAGATACATCATAATGAGTGGTGGAATTTCCATAATTTGAAACAAACTTTGTTTCCTTTCCTTTGTCATTCTTTTTCAAGGATGCTTGATAAAGACCAACTAGGTGCCTTGGGATACGACAGGTACGTGACCAATTGCCCTTTCCACCACAACAGAAGCATTTATCCTCAATTGATTTTCTTTGTCCATTATTTCTTTCTTTATCCCACTTCTAGTGAGATCCTCTCTTTTGAACATAATTCCTTTTTCTTCCATAATTTTTCTTGTTACTAAAACCTTGCCATTTACCTCTTTTGGGGTAGTTTGCCGCATTTACTTCAGGAAATGGGGCGGCGCCAGCTGGACGCGCTTCATGATTCTTTTAAGAGTAACTCATTGTTGTGCTCAGCAACAAGAAGGCAAGAAATTAGCTCAAAATATTTTTTAAATCCTTTTTCTCGATTGCTACTGCAGGAGCGCATTCGAGGCATGGAAGGTCGAGAAAGTTTTCCCTAACATATAGGGATTAAGGAAGTATCACATGATTGTACCTTTCTTCAAGGTCTTTCCACAGATCTGCATGATCTTTTAATGTGGAATATTCATTTTTCACAGATCTGCATGATCTTTTAATGTGGAATATTCATTTTTCAATCATACGTCAAGATGACGACGAAGAAAAATTATGCCTTTGGCTATATCCTTTTGGGATGTATTATTTTCAGCCTTAATGGTATCTCCAAGATCCATTGAATCAAGATGGATTTTAACATCTAGTATCCATGATAAATAATTATTTTCAGATATATCAAAAGTATTATATTCAAGATGAAAGAGATTCGACATAATAAAAATTTGTTACCTAGAGTCTTCCTAAAATTTCGTTAGAGTTTTGTGCTGATAATGTGTTATAAAATAACTAAATAAATAAATAAGGAAGAGATAACAAATATAAAATAAAGAAATATAAAGAGAGAAAAGAGTGTGTCCGTATAAGGGAGAGAGAAGATTTTATTAATTATGTATAGTTTCTCAGATTGCTTCACTATTTATAGGCATGTGAAGCTTACAATTTCAACTTTATTAATTTATGTTTGCTATGAGGAATTGAGCCATTCAGCATTGAAATCAAACACCCGTATTAATGATGGTCATCCACTTCGTCTTTCATCCTTATCACAACAAAATAAAAGTAATGGTCTTATTTTAAAGAGCTTTTGAAATAAAATGTTAAATAAGTTGTTTTGAAAAAAAAGTTTAAAGTATAAAGACTTTTAATGGTAGTTTATAAATAAGTTATTTATTGTTTGAATTTTTAATTATAAAAGTACTTATTTTAAAGTTGTAGCGTTTGGACAAATACCTAAAAAAATACAATTTTTTTACATAAGAAAATGAATATTAAAATAATAATTATAACAAATACTTTTCAATATTGAATATTAATTTTACATAACCTAATCACTAAGATTACAATCCATTAGGCAATTGATTCTTTATTTGTTCTTTTATTAGTTCTATTTTTCTAGCGCTTTCAGCATTCGATACTTCCCCACTTAATATCATTAGAAACTGGTTCTTCTACTTCACATTCACCCATAACAGTGTTCTTATATGTGGTGAATAGTAATAAAATTCTAATTCACAATCATCTTGATGGCAATGCTAAAGAAATTATTGTGTAGTTAGTGTTTGCTATGATATGATAGGTGAAAATAAAAAACAAATGGGAAAGTGGCTTTTCCGTTTTCGTTAAAGAAATCAGTAGGGAGGCATATGGATCAGAGTGTTTCATGATGATGGGATGTGGAGAAGGATGTAACTGAGATTCAAAGGGCTGTTTAGATGTGTTAGATAATGTAATTAGAAAGAATATAATGTCAGTGTGGAAGTTACCGTTGAGAGAGTTAGATGCGACGGTAGAAGTGGTGCTAAAGACGCACAGGGAAAATGAAAAAAGGGTACAATGGTAATTTCAAAAAAAGATTTAAATGAATGGGGATAAGAGATTTTAAATTTGGGAAGGAAAAATTGTGCATCGAAGGGAGTTAAAAGAGGAGCTGATTTGGTGGAATCTTCAAATTTAAATAATGATGTGATTTCAGATCGTACGATATCATGGTGTTATGAGAATAATAATAATAATAATAATAATAATAATAATAATAATAATAATAATAATAATAATAATAATAATATAATAATAATAGGAGTAATGTAAATCAATACATGTTAAATAGCAATAATGATGATATGAGTGTAAGGAAGGATTTTTGGTCCAATGTGTTATGTCACAAGAGTATAAGGGTGAGTAGTATGACTTTGAGCCAAACAAAAAGAGGTCAAAAGAGGAATGGGCTGATTGGAACTTCTAAAACCCAAGTTAAAGGAGGACCACGTGATGTGATAGGTCAGGTTCATGAGGAGGCTGAATGTGAATCTGATGTAGCTCCAACCAAATGCAAAAAGGTGTGGAACGAACCCAATGAAGGTGATGTTGTATGTGCGGGTTCGAAAGACCATGACAAAGTGATCCACGATGCTAATAAGGACAATCCCGATGATGATGGATATACAAGAGTAACAAACAGGAAGGGCGAGACTCATGGAGTAAGGAATGACGCTAATTAAGGATCGAGGTCAACTTGCGATGCCGTTGAAAGGTGTCGACGGGCGCGGGTATGACATTCTTATGAAGAAAGATAACACAGAGACTAAAAGAGTAAGAAGAAAAGAACTAGAAGGTATTAAAATGGAGTCTTTCATAGATATTGATGGTGGTAAAAAATGTGGGGAGAATTTGATGATGAAGGGGGACAACGGAAGGAGAGTGAAGTTGCTGCAGAGGAATGAGTATGAAAATGAAGTTAATGAGGCTATTGAGTGTGGAGTGGACCATGAAGTGAATGATGTTGGTGATGATTGTGATGGTGAAAGCGTGTGGGGCCTAAATGCTGTTAGAGACACTGACGGTGCGGAAGATGCAGAAAAAGATTTGGATGACTCTGATTTAGATGTCAACAGTGACACTGGAATAGAAAAAAAGCAAACGTCTTGGGAGGACAATATGAAAGAAAATAGAAAAACATAGAAACTAGCAGTTGAGTCAGGAACAGTCCAACTTGATGAAGAAGATAATATCATGGCAATTTTACAAGAGCAAAACGAAGCACTGGCACTAAAGAGGAGACAGGCAAAGCAAGAGAAAAAAGCAAGGAGGTGCAGGCCAAAAAATCGAAAACATGTGTGTAAAAAGAATTTAAATAATTTTTAGTTCTTGGAATGTTAGGGGGTTAGGGGGTGTAGGAAAGTTGTCTATGGTGAAAAATTTTAAAAGTAAATATAGATTGAATTTGATGGGTTTAATTGAGACTAAAAAAGAGGTGGTGACGAAATTTGATGTGATAAGAATTTGGGAGAATGATGGAGCGGGTTGGGAATTTGTTGGTTCTGATAGAGCATCTGGAGGTTTGTTATTGATGTGGGATGAAAATATTTTTAGGAGAGATAATTGCTATAAAGGTGATAGGTGGTTATGTATTGAGGGGACGTTGCTGCGGAATAATTTTAAATGTGCATTTTGTATGGTATATAGAGCTCATGTAAGAGAAGATAAGCTTGCTGTATGGGAAGAATTGAGCTATATTGCTGGTTTAAGTCAAGTGCCATTTTGTTACATGGGAGATTTCAATGAGATTTTACAAGTGGAGAAAAGGAAAGGAGCTACTAGTTTGTTGGCATCTGCTATAGAGTTTAGAAGTTGGGTACAAGATATGGAGTTAGTGGACTTACCGCTCAATGATTGCAAGTTTACAGGGTTCAGAGGTCAATCTTGTAGCCGTATTGACAGAGTTATGGTTACCACAGAGTGGTTGGAGGTGTTCCCGGAGACTCGATTGAAAGGAGGACCTAGGGGCTTGTCTGATTATTGTCCTATGATAGTGGAAGATACAAGGATGTGTGGAGGTCCAAGACCATTTAGAAGCCTTGATTCATGGTTTACTCATGGTGGGTTCTTGCAAATGGTGAAAGAAGAATGAGGGGGTTTAGAGGATGCTCAATTTATTGATAAGTTGAAGGCCTTGACGGGTCCGCTCAGTAGGTGGCACAAGGAGAAATTTGGTAATATTGATAAGAAGATAAAGCAGTTTGAGGATGAAATAAAAAAGGTTGATGACAAAGTTAGTGATGGAGTATATGATGGGACTATGAAAGTAAGAAAAAAGGCGTTACTGAGATGTTGCGAGAGATGGTATATCAGGAAGGAGATACATTGGAAACAAATGTCACGATCTCAACATGCAAAAGAGATGGACAAGAACACTAGATATTTTCATAGCATTGCTTCAGCTAGACGCAAAAATAACAGAATTGATGCACTAGTAATAAATGGTAGGGTGGTAAAAAATCAAGCAAGGATCAAGATTGCAATTAGAGATTTTTATAAGAGCTTATACCATCAAGAAGTTTCTCCTAGAATTGGTTTTCATGATGGACTGGTTAGTCAGATCAGTGAGGAGGAGTCTATATCTCTGAAAGTGTTGCCATCAAGTGAAGAAATGAAGGAGGCAGTTTGGGATTGCAAGTCAACTAAGGCACCGAGCAATGATGGTTACAATATGAATTTCATCAAGAAGTGTTGGGAAGAAATTAGGGGTGAGTTCACTGCAGCTGTGATGAGTTTTTTTGAGATAGCTAAGCTACCAAATGATTCAAATGTTACCTGGGTGGCTTTGGCACTGAAATTTGTTGGAGCAAAGGAGATTAAAGACTTGCGGCTGATTAGTATGGTTGGCGATGTATATAAGGTGATATCTAAAGTGTTGTGTAGGAGGTTGAGAAGGGTAATGCTAAGATTGGTCGGGAAGACGCATAGTGCTTTTGTGAAAGGTAGGAAAATACATGATGGGATTTTGATAGCATGTGACACTGTTCAGTGGCTAAAGTTGAGAAAGAAAGCTTTTGCCATCATTAAGCTAGATTTCCAAAAAGTTTATGACAGAGTTAAGTGGAACTTTGTAAATATTGTTTTAGCTAAGATGGAGTTTGGTTAGAGATGGAGGGAGTGGATTAGGGAATGTGTAGTTACTGCATCAATGTCACTACTGATTAATGGGTCACCAACCAAGTCATTTAGGATGGAAAAGGGTTTGAGGCAAGGAGATCCTTTGTCTCCATTTCTCTTTGTTCTTATTGTTGATATTTTGCACAGGATGATAGGAGAGGCTATTCGGAATGAGCGCATTTTTCCATTACTGGTAGGGAGGGATAGTATAGAGTTGTCTCATCTTCAATTCGCGGATGACACTATATTATTCTACCCCCTGAAGAAGAAACTGTGCGAAACTATAGGAGGCTCCTCTGATGCTTTGAATTGATGTCTAGGTTAAGTATCAACTTTGAGAAGTCTAGCTTGATCCCAGTTAATTGTGAGCCAAACTAGGTACAACAGATGTGCGGTGTTTTGGGGTGCAAGGCGGCAATACTACCTGTGAAGTACCTTGGTATCAATCTAGGGGCGAATCTACGGCTTGTGAAAACATGGAAACCAATGATTGATAAGGTTGAAGAGAAGCTTAGCCTATGGAAATCGGTGTTAAATAAAACTGGTAAATTGGTTCTTATAAAATATGTTCTTAATAGCTTGCCAGTTTATTATCTTAGCTTGTATAAGATGTCGAAGGTGGTTGCAGAAAAGTTAATTACTTTACAGAGAAGATTTCTTTGGGTAAAGGATGATGGTAAACCTTGGGTTGCTCAAGTTAAATGGGAAGTAGTACAGGCACCTAAGAAGCTAAAAGGTTTGGGGGTGGGTGATGTAGTGGTTCGGAATATGGCGCTTCTGTTTAAATGGTGGTGGAGATTTTCTAAGGAAGATTGTCTGCTTTGGAAAAAAAGTGGTGTGCTCGTGTAATAACCTGGATCTAAATCGGATGCTATGCACTCAAACGCTCCCCACTAGAGGTCGTCCTTAGAAGGATATTTGTCAAATACAAATAAAGGAGCAACATGTAAAAGAGAATATGATTAATGGTCTGTATATGGAATTAGGGGATGGGAGGATGATTAGATTTTGGGAAGATAATTGGTTACATTGTGGTGTTCTAAAGTCTTCCTTTCTAAGACTTTTCTCGGTTTCAAACCAAAAAGAGTTCACTATATGGGAATGTGGATTTTGGGATGGGTTAGAGTGGGTGCAAAACTTCCAATGGAGAAGGAATCTATATCAATAGGAATTAGAGTTACTAAACCAACTACATAGTGTTTTAAAAGTGGCCAAATTGACAAGAGGAAGAGAAGATACAGTTGTATGAAAATTTGATAAAAATGGACTGTTTACTACAAACTCATTTGTGTAGGTATTGTAGGAAGAAAGGTCACCGGAGGATATATCAAGCTATAGTTTCACTAAATCTATTTGGAAGGGGCTGGTTTCACCTTGAGTTGAAGTTTTTACTTGGTTTGTATTAATTGGTAGAGTGAATACTAAAGATAGGTTGAGTAGGTTTGGTTAATTGAATCTAGTGACAATTTGTGTGTGCTATGTGGTAAGGACATAGAGAGTGTATACCATTTGTTTGTTGCTTGTGAGTTTTCGTGACAGCTGTGGTGTGCTTGGGCTTGTGATGGTGGCTGTTCATAGACTATCCCAGGTACGATAAAGGAACATTTCGAAAGTTGGACAAGAATAACAATGAGAAAGAATCATAGGAAGAAGTGGTTGATAGATTTTTTTGCTATTGTTTGGAATATCTGGTGGGAAAGAAATCAAAGGACCTTTCAGAATAAGGCATCCGAAGTTACTGATGTTGTTCAACATTCATTTAAAAGCTATAGAGAGTGGAGTTGTGCAGATTCTTTTAGTTGTTGATGGCAATGCCAGATATGACAAAGGAATAGAGATTATGAACAATTTTTTATTCTTGTTATTTTTACTCTACCTTATTGTGTTGAGTTTTGTATTAAAAAAAAAACAAATGTGAAATGTGTGTCAATGTATATTTTGTTGTTATTTTTTATTTTTTATTTTTTTTACTCCTATTAGAACTTCCTCCTCCTTTATTGGGGTCAAAACTTGCTCTAACTATAAAAATAATAGCAAGCTATATAAAAATAAAATCACATGTGAAAAAATAAAATTAAAACTGAGATTTCATACCATTTACAATGTTAAATACAAATTTAATAATAAAAATAGAGTGATAAAATAGTAAAAAATACCTAAAAGGAATATATAGAAGGAATATATGCAATAAGTGGATGGTCAATACTTCCAGCAGATGGAACATTGCATAAAAATAGTGGTAGAAGGCCAGTACTTCTAGCAGATGGAACCTTGCGTGAAAATGGTGATGGAGGATCAGTATTTCTAGCAGAAACAAAAAATATTTTTCATAGAGCCAAAAATTAAAGTAAATTTTTTTGTTTTGAAGTCAATTTTTTTACAAAAGTGATAGAATGAATTATCGAGAAGGAGAAGTCATATATTTCTACTTCTTCATAATGATGTGAATTAACCTTTCAAAAAGTTATAAGCTTTTTTTAAAATGGTGCCAAACACGCATATTGTGACTTTTCATAATTCAAAAGTAAAAAGAAAAAGTAGCTTCTGCTACTTCCTAAACGGGCTCTTACAAAAAATAACAAATTAAACTTCATTGTGGATTTGTTTGGCACTCAAAACTATATCTATTTTGTTGCATAGTATGAGGGTGATCAATGTCTAATGATCAATGTCTCCCACTTCTCCAAAAATATTATGCTCTTAAAATTATATTACGTGGTATACACGACTTCTCCATAGAAATTATGCAAAGACATGTAGCTTATTAGACTTTTTTGGCTTTCCAGACAAAAGTGATTTTCAGCTTTGACCTTCGAGTGTATTGATTTTTTTATTGTAAATAATCTCAAACATGCAAATAAGAGCGTAATAGTCTCTGATAATTAAATTTCCTCTAACTAGTCAATTTGATTCCACAGCAAAAGTCCCATGCCCCATCAATGGGCAAATGAAACAGAATTGAAGGAGAAGAGTAGTACGCTATGGCGCTATGCCCATTGATGCATGTGTGGAAGGGAAGGACCATCAACCAAGAAACAGTGATGCAACTTTGCAAGCAAGGGTGACATGTCTTTTTGTTGAAACCGCAAAAGTACAACAACATGACATGGATATGATTATTATCTTTCTATCTATATTCATGAATGAGTTCGATCGGTGCACCCCACCCTTACCAGTTACCATCATTTCCACAGTCCTACCTTTACCCATTTTACTTTCTTTTATCTTGTAAAATATCATTTATTATTTTACCATATGTTTGGTAAGTCCCAAATTGGTCTAAATATTAGAGAAGGAAAACACACAGAATGGATATTGTATATATAATGATAAAAATCATGAGTGGACTGTGGAGTGATATTTAAAAATGGGAGTAATAGTATACATGTCCTACATTGGTAACCAAATACATCTATAACTCAGCAGCCTCTTCTGCAGTATCAATGGCCTTAGTCGTGGGTTCTTCTAAATCGCCATCCCTTGTCAACGACATACCTTCAACGTCACATTCAGACAAATCAGTCAAACTTTATTGGAGAGAAAGTTTGACTTCACAGTGTTCATTGTATTCACCCATGTCAAACAAATCTCTTGGCTTCACATGGACAACTACACTCCATTCCTTATCAACTTCATCTTCCACATAGTTTACAAGACGAGCCTCGGATGTAAGAATGTACGACTCGTCATCTTCACGATCACCAGTGTGAATCGTATTACTAAAGTTGACACATGTGTGTCCCAAAATGTCTTGCTTTATGCCTCTATCAGACTTGGTGTCTGCCCAGAGGTACCTAAACAAGACTACGATAAATTGACCACTGTAATTCAGCTTAATGATATCTACCAATCTTTCATAATACGAGACACCACCAACAATAACATTACTGTCACGAGCGCTTGCATAACTTCTAGTATCATAAGTGACATAAATCCCGTTATTCTAGGTTCTCATCCCATCCTCTCTCGACAGGGTTCTAAACTTAAATCCATTGACGTTGTACGCCTTAAAGGGCCTAGCTTGAATATTGGGGCCACATGTGAGCTACTGCATTTCTCTCGAGTGTATGGTGCTTTCCAGTGGTATCTAACAAGGTATAATTATACGTTTTCTCAGTTGAAAAATAGAAAGCAAGATATTACCCAATCTTTAAGCGGATTAGGCATATAAAAGATTCACCTCATCCTTGAATTACAACAAAACTTGAATTACTGGTATATTTTACGTTATATTGTGGATGCATTAGGTTCTATACGTTAGTTTTTTTAGCATGTTGTTGACATTGGAGCAAAATTTGCAAGGAGGTACATCGGTTCGATAGACCACATACCTGTCTAGCACCAACCATGTCTCAGAACCATGCTCAATTGGATAATGGGTTGACCTGCAAGGTCGTGTTACCTATGATAAAGACTGATCGATCAGTGTCTATCTCAGTGTTGCAAAGTGTTGTCCATCAGAGTTACCATTTTAAGCCCTTATATCAGAAGGTGTGGAGGGCAAAGCAAAAGGCGATTACCAAGATATATGGCGATTGCGAAGAGTCATAGAATAGAATTCTGACGCCTTTACAAGCTTTGTAATAGTGCCTCCAAGGTATAATCCACGAATGCATTGCTGTTCTTTTTTACAACGGAAATATGGTTGACGGAGAGTGGAGTCAGTTTGATAAGGTTTTATGGGCATTTCTTCCATGTACTAAAGCATTTAAGTTTTGCAAGCCGTTTGTATCGGTGGACGGAACACATTTGTACGGCAAGTATGGGGGCGTGCTTTTAATTGCTATGGCTCAAGATGGCAACAACAATATCCTTCCTATAGCTTTTTCATTAATGGAATCTGAGACAACGGAGTCATGGTCGTTTTTCCTCTCAAATTTGAGATAGTTTATGATCATATCAGATAGATCACAGGCCATTCGCCCCGCTCTCAATGCACCTCACAGTGGATGGTATCCTTCGTCAGCATATCATGCTTACTGCATCCGGCACATGGCTTCAAACTTCAATTCCAGGTTTAAGTCGACTGAGGGTAAGAGGTACATTATAAATGTTACGTACAGTCCAAGTAAGGAGGGGTGCAACTAGTACTTGGATACTTTGGGTACACTATCCCGAGAGATGGTGATTGGGCTCTTTATTTCAGAAAGGATTTGTGGTTACAACATTGTGACAAAGGTCGTCGGTATGGTCACATGACGACGAACCTATCGGAGTGTATAAATGCCGTGCTAAAGAGAATGAGGAATCTTCCAGTGCCAACAATTGTTCAGGCAACTATGAGAGGTTGCAACAGCTGTTCGTGCGCAGAGGACGTGAAGCACATGCTCAGTTACAGGGTGGACAAATCTACTCACAGCGGTCGATGGCAGTTATAGATAAGAACAAAGAGTGCCTATCGTTGATGCGAGCCACCCATTGTGATCGTAGGGCATTCGTTTTAGTGTGGAAGAGTTGGAGCCGGTGGATGGTTGGTCACAGACTTCATATCGGGTTCGTCTGACCGAGCGTACATGCGACTCAGGCCTGTTCTAGTCATTGCATTACCCATGTCGTCACGCCCTGGCGGCATGTGCAGCTGCGAGTATTGAGTGGGGTCATTTCGTGGACCCTGTGTACATGATGGCCTCTGTATTCAGGGTATACGAGAGAGTTTTTGCCGATACCAGATGAAAAGATGTAGCCTCCATGGTACGATGCACGCCTGAAGCCCAACTTAGCCATGAGGAAGAAGGCATCGGAAAGGCCGGTATCGACTCGGATCCGAAATGAGATAGATGCCATTGAGCGTGCGGAGAAGAGATGTGGATTCTACCGCGGAGAGGGCCACACTAGATGTGGGTGTCCCTAGGGGTGTTTACAGTGCGGTTTGGTTCGGTTTTTTAAGAAAAAACCATCCGATCCAATTTTATATTAGTAGTTCGGTTCGGCTTGGTTCGATCTTTTTACTGAGACCATCTGAACCAAACCAAACCAATTAAATCGGTTTGGTTTGGTTCGGTGTATTCGGTTTTTCAATTCAAAAAATGTATTCAGTTCTAGTTATTTTCATGTACTAAAACTCTGTTTGATATATTATTTTCAACAAAAACATATGCAGCAAAATAACAAGTTTAATTTCACAAGGTCATAAATACAGTCATACAACATAATAACTAACAAAAATCTTGATACAAGAAGTTCAACAACAAAAGAAATTATAATACAACAATCAAAAAACATGAAAAGTTTAATACAATAAAAAGAAAAAAAGTTGCTTCCATTAATTTGTACAGCAAAGCAGCCATATTTTGATGTTCCCTAGCAAAATCGCAAAACATTTTTCAGCAAACAAAGAACCTAAAATCAGAAATTGAGTTATAACAATTAATACCAAATGGGATTGTATATTCAGAAAAAAATGAATGTTAAACAGTAGTATGAATGCTTAACTAAACTAAACATGTGTCTCTAAATGTTAGGTATTCTCGATTCTCAATATTCAAATTAGGGGAACAAGGCTCATGCCTTAATTTTTGCATTATTTTCAAAATTAGATCATAACAAGTTTCAGCAAATAAACACAGTTTACATCATAACAAGTTTCAGCAAATAAACACAGTTTACAAACAAAATCATTGGTTCACTTTATTAAAATTGTAGAATCATTGCAGTACAAGGCAGCAACCTTAAACCGGAATTAAAAAAAATGTCAAAATAGAAATCACAAAGTCACTAACAAGTAATCAACTTGACTCAAATCATTAACAAAGTAGTAGAAACACAACAAATTAAAATCATCAACAATTTTGTAAAAATAGCAGAAGCAGAAGATGGAACAATAATCAACCTCACTCAGAAAAATCAAGAAGCAAAAAAAAAAAAAAGGCAAGAGACTGAATCAGAAATAGAATCAAACTAAATCAGAAATACAACCAAACTGATTCCAAAAAATTTCATGTGGTGCACTAATTCCACAAATTCTTCCTCTTTCACTTTCTCCTTTCTTGCATTAACATTGAATAAACAAGAAATTCAGAATCAACCCTAAACAATAATTACCCTAAATAAAATAGAACAAAAAATTTAGAATTAAAAAATAAAATCAGAATCAACAACTCAGCCATAGAATCAAGAACAAGCCAACCAAGTGTTCATCCCAAATTAGAATCAATAAGAATACTAAACCAGAACTAAAGAAATATAACCAGAACAAAAAAACAAACCTGAGACTTAGGCTCCATTACAGAGGACAACAGAGATGCTGCGACGGAGAAGACGAGACTAGAAGAACTGGAAAATAAATTAAAATGAAGAATAAATTAAAAAAATTAATAATAGTAGTGAACCAAGAAAAAAAAATTAAAATAAAAAACACTAATCAACAACCAAGAAGAAAATTATAACAAAAATAGAAAAGGAAAAAATCGCAGATAGAGAATGAAAACTCAGAAAGAAAATCAAGAATAAATCTGTGTGACGGAGACACGGCAGTTGAACTGTGCTGCACGATGGGCAACACGGGGCTATTGATACGTGGACGTCGACACAACGAGCCGGGGGCTGCTGGTGCGTGCTGTACTACTGCTGCTGTTTCACTACGTGGGAGACGACAGAGAGAGAGCAGGTACGAGAAAGGGAGAGGGAGAAGGATGGGATAAGGGGGAGAAAGGCTCCTTCGTGGCTGCTGCAGTCTGGACTCTGGAGGATGGTAGAGGAGAGTGGAAGAAGAGGGGTTGAGAGTTCAGAGTAGGGCAAGGAAGGTATTGAAGTCTGCAGCACTGAGGTGAGGGTGAATGAATGGGCTTTAGTGTTTTGGGTAGGCTCATTAGGGTTAGGGTAATTTAAATGTTTTATTTATATACCGGTTCGGTTTGGTTTGGTTCAGATTTTCTCAACTAAAATCGAAAACCGAACCGAACCGAACAAAAAACTGCAAAACATAATTTTTTGGTTATTTCGGTTTTTGGTTTTTTTGGTTTGGTTCGTCGGTTTTGTTTGGTTTGAATTGGTTTTGAACACCCCTAGGTGTCCCAATGCGCCCCACTCGGATCCATGACGACGCATGTAGTTTAGGGTTTAGGCCTTTTGTTCGAACGTTGTCACTTTGATGTAATGTTTGTTATTAAACGTGTTTAATGTGTAATGAAGCATACTTTCTGTATAACTAGTTACTTTCAAAGTTACGGACCCATTTTTCATGTACAACATTTCAATATTTTCATAAAAAAGCATACACCAAAATGGGTAAACAAATAGAGGACAAGTTTGATAATACCCTGGATCTTTCCCCTTATCTCGGGTGCACTGACCCGAATTAGAAAACGCGGGTATCTTGGGTGCAGTGTATTCGAGATATACTTATGTTCATATAACAGTTGGATTCGAGATATGGTCTGCAGACACCCTATCATAGCAAGGAGTTAGTGCACCCGAGATGTGGTCATTTTGGACAATGACCTACAGTACCCGAGATGTGACTCAGGATGTATTTTCATAATTTCTTCGACGTTTTTGTATTTTGGTAAATACTATATTTATTTAATTTAAATAAAAAAGTCCTTAAAACTCTCCAATTTAAGAAACTAAAAATAGCAGAGATAAAAAAAGAGGGAAGTGGAATAGGAGTGAGGGTGAGGGAAGCGTTTTGTGTATACAAAGAGCGTGCGTTTGGTTAGTGGGTGTGTCTACCCAAAACAAAGACATGGAAGCACACGTTCTTCATTTGGTTAGCAAGACACAAAATTTTGATAGACACGGGAAGACACAAAGGCATACAAAGACACAAAATTTGTGTATAACAAGGAGGGGTGGAACACTAAACTTGAGACATAGACACACTCTTTTTAACATTTAATTTTCATGATTACCCTTCAAATTCTTCTCCTTCCTCAGTCTTCTTTCATCCATTTTCCCTTCCACTTCCAAAATACAGAAATTTTAACCTCTCATCTTCTCTTTGATGAGCGGATAATTTATACACTTTTTGGCATTATTTTTAGATAGTTTTTAGTATGATTTAATTAGTTTTTAGTATATTTTTATTAGTTTTTAAGCAAAATTCACATTTCTGGACTTTACTATGAGTTTGTGTGTTTTTCTATGATTTCAGGTATTTTCTGGCTGAAATTGAGGGACTTGAGCAAAAATCTGATTCAGAGGCTGAAGAAGGACTGCTAATGCTGTTGGATTCTGACCTCCCTGCACTCAAAATGGAATTTTTGGAGCTACAGGTATTCAAATGGTGCACTCTCAATTGCGTTGGAAAGTAAACATCTAGGGCTTTCCATCAATATATAATAGTTTATACTTTGCCCAAGTTTAGACGCGCAAACCGGCGTTCAACGCCAGAATTCTGTCCTATTCTGGCGTTAAACGCCAGAAACAAGTTACAAACCAGAGTTAAACGCCAAAAATAGGTTACAAACTGGCGTTTAACTCCAAGAATAGCCTATGCACATGAAAGCGTCAATGCTCAGCCCCAGCACACACCAAGTGGGCCCCAGAAGTGGATTTCTGCACTATCTATCTTAGTTTACTCATTTTCTGTAAAGCTAGGTTACTAGTTGAGTATAAAAACTACTTTTAGAGATTTATTTTGTACCTCATGACATTTTTACATCTAAACTTGTATCCTTGACGGCATGAGTCTCTAAACCCCATGGTTGGGGGTGAGGAGCTCTGCAGCGTCTCAATGAATTAATGCAAGTATTTCTATTTTCTATTTAATCTCGCTTGTTTCTATTCCAAGATGTTCGTTCGCACTTCAACTTAATAAATGTGATGATCCATGACAATCATCACCATTTTCAACCTATGAACGCGTTCCTGACGACCACTTCCGTTCTACCTTAGATTGAACGTTTATATCTTGGGTTTCTGGTTCACGAGTTTGACTGCCTCTCCTGACAACAGAGCATTCAAATCCGTGAGATCAGAGTCTTTGTGGTATAAGCTAGAATCAATTGGTAGCATTCCTGAGATCCAGAAAGTCTAAACCTTGTCTGTGGCATTCCGAGTAGGATCCGGGAAGGGATGACTATAACGAGCTTCAAACTCATGAATGCTGGGCGTGGTGACAGACGCAAAAGGATCAATGGATCCTATTCCAACATTAGTGAGAACCAACAGATAATTAGCCATGTACATGGATCCTTTTCACTGAAAGGACAGTTGGTAACCATTGACAACAGTGATCCATCAACATACAGCTTGCCATGGAAGGAGACTTGCGTGCGTGAAGAAGAAGACAGTAGGAAAGCAAAAATTCAAAGGACAAAGCATCTCCAAAACTCTAACCCATTCTCCATTACTGCGTAACAAATATTCATTTCATGCTCTTTCACTTTTTACAATTGAAACTAAAGAACCCTATTGATATCCTGACTAAGAATAATAAGATAACCATAGCTTGCTTCAAGCCGACAATGTCCGTGGGATCGACCCTTACTCACGTAAGGTATTACTTGGACGACCCAGTGCACTTGCTGGTTAGTTGAGTGGAATTACATAGTGTGAGTGTAATTTTTGTGCACCAAGTTTTTGGCGCCATTGCCGGGGATTGTTCGAGTTTGAACAACTGACGGTTTATCTTGTTACTTAGATTAGGAAAAATTTGTCTTTTTGGTTTAGAGTCACTAGGATTGCATCTTTTGTTATTCCTTTTAAAAATCTTTCAAAAATATTATTTTTCTTCATTAGTTTTTAATTTTTCTTTGAGTCTTTTATTTGAGTTTAGTTTCATATCTTAAGTTTGGTGTCAATTGCATGTTTTTATTTTCCTTTAAATTTTTGAGTTTGTGTTCATAATTCTTGCTATTTTTCTTGTTTGATCTTTAGTTTATCTTGTTTGGTGTCTTTTCTTGTTCTTCTTGTGTATTTTCAAATTTTCAGTTTTCAAAAAAAAATTTATATATATTAAAAATACCTTTTAAGAAAACACGTTAAATTTATAGCTCAGTTGGCTAGAGCATTGTGCTTGTGTTCTTGGTAATTGGGTATCTTCCTTTTAAAAATTTTTCAAAAATAATTTTTCTTTGATTAAATCTTGTGCCAAATTTTAAGTTTGGTGTTCTCTTGTTAATTTTTCTTTAGTTTTCGAAAATTTCATTTTGGTTTTCTAAAAATTTTAAGTTTGGTGTTCTTTCTTTTGTTCTTGTTGTTCTTGTGAGTCTTCAAGGTGTTCTTGAGTCTTCTTTGTGTTTTGATCTTAAAATTTTTAAGTTTGGTGTGCCTTGGTATTTTTCCTCCAAAATTTTCGAAAACAATGAGCATTGGATCTAAAAATTTTAAGTCTTATGTCTTTTGTGTGTTTTTCTCTTTCATAATAAAATTCAAAAATAAAAAAGATATCTTTTCCTTTAATTTCTCATAATTTTCAAATCCCTTGGGTTGACTTGGTCAAAATTTTTCAAATAATATCCTTTTAAGATTTTTAAAAATCATATCTTTTTCAAAAATATCCTAACCACTTTCTCTCTCCTCACATTTTCGAAAATCCTCATAAAATATTTTCAAATCTTTTTTTATTTAATTTAGTTTTTATTTTATTTTATTTTATTTTTCGAAAAAAAATTAAATAAATATAATAAAATAAATCCATATCATCTCTCTTTCTCCATCATGGACCTAAGTGGAAATAAACAGTCCAGAAGGACTTTGGGGTCATATGCTAATCCCACTACTGCTTCATATGGGAGTAGTATCTGTATACCCTCCATCGGAGTTAGTAGTTCTGAGTTAAATCCTTAACTCATTATTATGGTGTAGCAAAATTGCCAGTATTCCGATCTTCCACAGGAAGAACCTACTGAGTTTCTGGCACAGTTCTTACAAATTGGTGACATAGTACATGATAAGGAAGTAGATCAGAATGTCTACAGATTATTACTGTTTTCATTTGCTGTAAAAGACCAAGCTAAGAGGTGGTTCAATAACCAACCTAAAGCTAGCATAAGAACATGGAAACAGTTGTCAAACAAATTTCTGAATCAGTATTTCCTTCCTAAGAGGATGACACAGCTAAGGCTGGACATCTAAGGCTTTAAACAAGAGGATAATGAATCCCTTTACAATGCCTGGGAGAGGTACATAGAGATGCTAAGGAAATGCCCCTCTGAAATATTTTCAGAATGGGTGTAGTTAGACATCTTCTACTACGGGCTTACAGCAAAAGCTCAGATATCTCTAGACCACTCAACTGGTGGATCTATACACATGAGAAAAATAATTGAAGAGGCTTAAGAGCTCATTAATACAGTTGCTAGAAATTATCATCTGTACTTAAGTAGTGAGTCCTCCATAAAAGAAGATGCTAAGGCAGTGTCCACTGAACTTAGTCCTCTAGAACAAGTTGCTGAAGTCAATCAGCATTTATGTTATTTGACAGAACAGTTGGCAGAATTTAAAGAGATGTTACAAGACACTAAGGACGCTAACAGGAACATGGAAGCACAACTTGACCACACATGATAGCAGTTATCAAAACAGATAACAGAAGAGTGCCAAGCAGTTCAATTAAGGAGTGGAAAAATATTGAATACCTTAACTCAAAGCAGCAAAAAGCCAAGAAAAGAACAAATAATAGAGGATGAGCAGACTGCTACCCAAAATCCCTCTGAGGATAGTAAGAGCTCAGAGAGGAATGATTCTGGCATTCAAACACCAGAAAAGGGTGAAAAACTGGCGTTAAACGCCCAGTGGACTCCCAGTTCTAGTGTTCAAATGCCAAAAAGGGAGAAAAGTTGGCGTTAAATGCCCAAATCATGTTTAGTTCTGGCGTTCAAATGCCAGAAAAGGGAGGAAATCTGGTGTTAAACGCCAATCCAGCCCCCAATCCTGGCGTTCAAACGCCTATGAGGGGTCAGACACTTGCAAGTGCTGATAACAACTCCCTCAAAAAGGCTTCTCAACCTACCTCTGTAGGAAATAAACCTGCAGCAACCAAGGTTGAAGAATACAAATTCAAAATACCTTATCCTCAGAAACTCTGCCAAGTAGAACAGGATAAACAATTTGCCCGCTTTGCAGACTATCTCAGGACTCTTGAAATTAAGATTCTGTTTGCAGAGGCACTTGAGCAAATACCCTCTTATGCTAAGTTCATGAAAGAGATCTTAAGTCATAAGAAGGATTGGAGAGAAACTAAAAAAGTTTTTCTCACTGAAGAATGCAGTGCAATCATTTTAAAGAGCTCACTAGAGAAGCTTAAGGATCCTGGAAGCTTTATGATACCATGCACATTAGAGGGAACCTGTACCAAGACAACCCTATGTGATCTTGGGGCAAGTATCAACCTAATCTCTGCATCCACTATCAAAAAGCTTGGCTTGACTGAAGAGGTCAAACCAACCAGGATATGTCTTCAACTTGCTGATGGCTCCATTAAATACCCATCAGGTGTGATTGAAGACATGATTGTCACAGTTGGGCTATTCGCCTTTCCTAATGATTTTGTAGTGCTGGAAATAGAGGAGCACAAGAGTGCAACTCTCATTCTAGGAAGACCTTTCCTAGAAACTGGATGAACCCTCATTGACGTCCAAAAAGGAGAAGTAACCTTGAGAGTCAATGAGGATGAGTTTAGGCTGAATGCTATTGAAGCAATGAAGCACCTAAACACATCAAAAGACTGCATGCGTGTTGATATTATTGACTCCTTGGTACAGGAGATCAGTATGGCTGAGAGTCTCAAATCAAAGCTAGAGGATATCTTTAAAGATGTTCAGCCTGATCTGGAGGAACCAGAGGAAATAAAAGAACCTCTGAAAATTCCTCATGAAGAGGAGAAACCTCCTAAACCCGAGCTCAAACCACTACCACCATCCCTAAAATATGTTTTTCTGGGAGAAGGTGAAACTTTTCCTGTAATCATAAGCTCTACCTTAGAGCCACAGGAAGAGAAAGCACTAATTCAGGTGCTAAGAACACACAAGACAGCTCTTGGGTGGTCCATTAGTGATCTCAAGGGCATTAGTCCAGCCAGATGCATGCACAAGATCCTACTGGAGGATAATGCCAAACCAGTGGTTTAACCACAAAGGCAGCTGAATCCAACCATGAAGGAGGTGGTGCAGAAAGAGGTCACTAAATTACTAGAGGCTGGGATTATTTATCCCATTTCTGATAGTCCCTGGGTGAGCCCTGTCCAAGTTGTACCCAAAAAAGGAGTCATGACAGTGGTTCATAATGAAAAAAATGAACTGGTTCCTACAAGAACAGTTACAGGGTGGCGTATGTGTATTGACTACAGAAGACTCAATATAGCCACCAGAAAGGATCATTTTCCTTTACCATTCATAGACCAAATGCTAGAAAGGCTAGCAGGTCATGACTATTACTGCTTTTTGGATGGCTACTCAGGCTACAACCAGATTGGAGTAGATCCCCAGGATCAAGAGAAAACAGCATTCACATGTCCATCTAGAGTATTTGCCTACAGAAGGATGCCATTTGGTCTGTGTAATGCACCAGCAACCTTTCAGAGATGCATGCTCTCTATTTTCTCTGATATGGTGGAAAAATTTCTGGAAGTCTTCATGGATAACTTCTCAGTATTTGGAGACTCATTCAGCTTCTATCTTGACCATCTAGCACTTGTTATGAAAAGATGCCAGGAGACTAACCTGGTTTTAAACTGGAAAAATGTCACTTTATGGTGACTGAAGGAATTGTCCTTGGGCATAAAATTTCAAACAAAGGCATAGAGGTGAATCAAGCTAAGGTGGAGGTAATCGAAAAATTACCACCACCCACCAATGTTAAGGCAATCAAAAGTTTTCTGGGACATGCAAGATTCTACAGGAGGTTTATAAAGGATTTTCAAAAATTGTAAAACCTCTGAGTAACCTGCTAGCTGCTGATATACCATTTATCTTTGACACAGAGTGTTTACAGGCCTTTGAGACTCTGAAGGCTAAGCTGGTCACAGCGCCTGTCATTTCTGCACCGGACTGGACATTACCATTTGAACTAATGTGTGATGCCAGTGACCATGCTATTGGTGCAGTATTGGGACAGAGGCATGACAAGCTTCTGCACGTCATTTACTACGCCAGCCGTGTTTTAAATGACGCGCAAAAAAATTACACAACCACAGAAAAGGAATTGCTTGCAGTGGTTTATGCCATTGACAAGTTCAGATCTTATTTGGTAGGATCAAAAGTGATTGTATACACTGACCATGCTGCTCTTAAATATCTACTTACAAAGCAGGATTCAAAACTCAGGCTCATAAGATGGGTGTTGCTTCTGCAAGAGTTTGATATAGAAATAAGAGACACAAAAGGGACAGAGAATCAAGTAGCAGATCACCTGTCCTAGATAGAACCAGTAGAAGAGATGTCTCTACCCCTCACTGAGATCTCTGAAACCTTTCCAGATGAGCAACTTTTTGCCATTCAGGAGGTGCCATGGTTTGCAGACATCGTAAACTATAAAGCTGCAAGATTCATTCCCAAAGAGTTCAGCAGGCAGCAAAAGAAAAAACTACTTTCTGATGCGAAGTACTACTTGTGGGATGAACCATATCTCTTCAAGAGATATGCAAACAGACTAATCCGTAGGTGCGTGCCTAGAGAAGAGGCGCAGAAGATCCTATGGCATTGCCATGGATCACAATATGGAGGACATTTCAGAGGTGAGCGAACAGCCACCAAAGTCCTCCAATGTGGCTTCTACTGGCCTACAATCTATAGAGACTCCCGAGAGTTTGTACATAACTGTGACAGTTGCCAGCGAGCTAGTAATCTGCCTCATGGTTACGCCATGCCTCAACAAGGGATCCTAGAGATTGAGTTGTTTGATGTATGGGGTATTGACTTCATGGGTCCTTTCCCACTATCATACTCAAACACTTACATTCTGGTGGCAGTAGACTATGTATCTAAATGGGTGGAGGCAATTGCAACACCCACTAACGATACTAAGACAGTACTGAAGTTCCTCTAGAAATATATCTTTAGCAGATTTGGTATCCCTAAAGCACTGATCAGTGATGGAGGCACTCATTTCTGCAATAAACAGCTTTATACTGCCATGGTTCGATATGGAATTAGCCACAACGTGGCAACTCCATATCATCCACAGACCAATGGGCAAGCTGAAGTCTTTAATAGAGAACTAAAAAGAATCCTGGAATGGACTGTAATTGCCCATAGAAAGGATTGGGCAAAGAGCTTGGATGATGCTCTATGGGCATACAGAACAGCATTCAAGACTCCTATAGGAACCTCTCCATACCAGCTTGTGTATGGGAAGGCCTGTCACCTGCCAGTGGAACTGGAGCATAAAGCCTATTGGACAACCAGATTCCTAAACCTTGATGCCAAATTAGCTGGAGAGAAAAGATTGCTCCAGCTGAATGAGCTAGAGGAATTCAGACTCAATGCTTTTGAAAATACCAAAATTTACAAGGAGAAAGCAAATAGATGGCATGATAAGAACCTATCATCCAGAGTCTTTGAGCCAGGACAAAAGGTTCTGCTGTTTAACTCTAGGCTCAGGCTATTCCCTGGGAAACTAAAATTCCGGTAGAAAGGACCATATGTGATTATAGGTGTGTCACCATATGGATATGTAGAGCTTCAGGATATTGACTCTGACAAAAAGTTCATTGTTAATGGACAGAGAGTTAAGCATTATCTTGAAAGAAATGTCGAGCAAGAATACTTAAAACTGAGACTAGATTAAAGCTTAGTAAAAGTCCAGCTAAAGATAGTAAAGAAGCGCTTATTGGGAGGCAACCCAATCTTATTTATCTATGTTAATCACTTTCTCATTTCATTTTCCATTGTTATTTAATGTTTTCTTTAGGTTGATGATCATGTGGAGTCACAAAAATAACTGCAAAAATCAAAGGAAAATAAAAAAGCAGCATTAAAAACAGCACACCCTGGAGGAGAAACTTACTGGCGTTTAAACGTCAGTAAGGATAGCAGAATGGGCGTTTAACGCCCAGTCTAGCACCATTTTGGGTGTTAAACGCCAGAAACAGGCTACAATCTGGCGTTAAATGCCAAAAACAGGTTGCAACCTGGCGTTAAGGAATAAAAGCTGGCGTTTAACACCAGAAACAAGCAGCAGTCTGGCGTTAAACGCCAGGATTGCATATTAAGGGCATTTTTGCACGCCTAAATGGAACAGGGATAAGAAGTCCTTGACCCCTCAGGATATGTGGACCCCACAAGATCCCCACCAATTTTGACTCATTCTCCCTCCCTCCATCTCCTCCATTCTCTTGTTCTTCCCCTTCTTTCTTTTTTCTTTTGCTCGGGGACGAGCAAACCTTTTAAGTTTGGTGTGATAAAAGCATTGCTTTTTGTTTTTCCATAACCATTTATGGCACCTAAGGCCGGAGAAACCTCTAGAAAGAGGAAAGGGAAGGCGAAAGCTTCCACCTCCGAGTCATGGGAGATGGAAAGATTCATCTCAAAGGTCCATCAAGACCACTTCTATGAAGTTGTGGCCAAGAAAAAGGTGATCCCTATGAAATTCAGCTGGAATTGTCATAGAGGAAGACATCCTCATTAAAGAGGACAAGCCCATTGATGAGCGGATATTTTATACGCTTTTTGGGGGTAATTTCATGTAGATTTTAGTATGTTTTAATTGGTTTTTAGTAGAATATTATTAGTTTTTAGGCAAAAATCATATTTCTGGACTTTACCATGAGTTTGTGTGTTTTTCTGTGATTTCAGGTATTTTCTGGCAGAAATTGAGGGAGCTGAGCAAGAATCTGAGTTAGGCTGAAAAATGACTGTTGATGCTGTTGGATCCTGACCTCCCTGCACTCGAAATGGATTTTCTGGAGCTAAAGGAGTCCAATTGGCGCGCTCTCAACGGTTTTGGAAAGTAGACATCTAGGGCTTTCCAGCAATATATAATAGTCCATACTTTGCACGAAGATAGACGACGTAAACTGGTGTTCAACGCCAGTATCATGCTGCTGTCTGGCGTCCAGCGCCAGAAACAGGTTACAAGTTGGAGTTCAACGCCAGAAACAGGTTACAACCTGGTGTTGAACGCCCAAAACAGCCCCAGGCACGTGAGAAGCTTAAGTCTCAGCCCCAGCACACACGAAGTGGGCCCCAGAAGTGGATTTCTGCATCATCTATCATAGTTTACTCATTTTCTGTAAACCTAGGTTACTAGTTTACTGGTGGACGAAATTGTGATCCATATTCTTTAAGTTGTACTCCTTGTACTTTTATGGAATTTGAAATTGGCACGAGTGAACACAACTCCGTTCAACTAACCAGCAAGTGTACTGGGTCGTCCAAGTAATAAACCTTACGTGAGTAAGGGTCGATCCCACAGAGATTGTTGGTATGAAGAAAGCTATGGTCACCTTGTAAATCTCAGTTAGGCAGATTAAATTGGTTTATGGTTTCGAAAATAAATAAAAAGAAATAATAAAAGGGATACTTATGCAGATTCATTGGTGGGAATTTCAGATAAGCGAATGGAGATACTGTATGGCTCAAGAACGCCTGCTTTCCCACTGCTTCAACCCAATCCTTCTTACTCCTTTCCATGGCAAGCTGTGTATAGGGGTTCACCGTTCGACGATGGCTACTTTGTATCCTCTCTGGAAAATGGTCCTCTGCGGCTGTCACTCGCATGGCTAATCGTCTGGAGGCATCACACTGGCCGAAGGCTACATCCCATCCTCGCAGTGAAAACTACGCTCACGCGCTCTGTCACAGCACGGCTAATCACTGGTTGGTTCCCGCTCCTACTGGAATAGAATCCCTTGATTCTTTTGCGTCTGTCACTAACGCCCAGCACTTGCGAGTCTGAAGCACGTCACAGTCATTCATTACCGGAATCCTACTCGGAATACCACAGACAAGGTTAGACTTTTCGGATTCCCAGGATCCTACTCGGAATACCACAGACAAGGTGAGACTTTCCGGATCCTCATAAATGCCGCAATCTATCTAGCTTATACCACGAAGATTCTGTTGGGGAATCTAAGAGATACACATTCAAGCTCGGTTGCATGTAGAACGGAGGTGGTTGTCAATCACGCGCGTTCATAGGTGAGAATGTTGATGAGCGTCACATAATCATCACATTCATCATGTTCTTGGGTGCGAATGAATATCTTGGAATAAGAATGAGAAAGATTTGAATAAAAGAAAATAGAATTGCATTAATACTTGAGGTACAGCAGAGCTCCACACCCTTAATCTATGGTGTGCAGAAACTCCACCGTTGAAAATTCATAAGTAAAAGGTTCAGGCATGGCCGAATGGCCAGCCCCCAAAACGTGATCAATAGCCTCTTAGGATGAAGAATAAAACAAAACTGAGACCAAAGATGTCTAATACAATAGTTAAATGTTCTATTTATAATAAACTAGCTCCTAGGGTTTACATGAGTAAGTAATTGATGCATAAATCCACTTCCGGGGCCCACTTGGTGTATGCTTGGGCTGAGCTTGATCAATCCACGAGCTGGGGCTCCTCTTGGAGTTGAACTCCGAGTTATGACGTGTTTTGGGCGTTCAACTCCGGATCATGACGTTTTTCTGGCGTTTAACTCCAGACAGCAGCATGTACTTGGCGTTTAACGCCAAGTTACGTCATCAATTTCCGAATAAAGTATGGACTATTATATATTGCTGGAAAGCTCTGGATGTCTACTTTCCAACGCCGTTGAGAGCGCGCCAATTGGAGTTCTGTAGCTCCAGAAAATCCATTTCGAGTGCAGGGAGGTCAGATTCCAACAGCATCAGCAGTCCTTTTGTCAGCCTTTTTTCAGAGTTTTGCTCAAGTCCCTCAATTTCAGCCAGAAATTACGTGAAATTACAGAAAAACACACAAACTCATAGTAAAGTCTAGAAATGTGAATTTAACACAAAAACTAATGAAAACATCCCTAAAAGTAGCTTGATCTTACTAAAAACTACCTAAAAACAATGCCAAAAAGCGTATAAATTATCCGCTCATCACAACACCAAACTTAAATTGTTGCTTGTCCCCAAGCAACTGAAAATCAAATAGGATAAAAAGAAGAGAATATACTATAAATTCCAGAATATCAATGAATATTAATTATAATTAGATGAGCGGGACTTGTAGCTTTTTGCTTCTGAACAGTTTTGGCATCTCACTTTTTCCTTTGAAGTTTAGAATGATTGGCTTCTCTAGGAACTTAGAATTTCGGATGGTGTTATTGACTTTCCTAGTTAAGCATGTTGATTCTTGAACACAGCTACTTATGAGTCTTGGCTGTGGCCCTAAGCACTTTGTTTTCCAGTATTACCACCGGATACATAAATGCCACAGACACATAACTGGGTGAACCTTTTCAGATTGTGACTCAGCTTTGCTAGAGTCCCCAGTTAGTGGTGTCCAGAGCTCTTAAGCACACTCTTTTGCTTTGGATCACGACTTTAACCACTCAGTCTCAAGCTTTTCACTTGGACCTTCATGACACAAGCACATGGTTAGGGACAGCTTGATTTAGCCGCTTAGGCCTGGATTTAATTTCCTTGGGCCCTCCTATCCATTGATGCTCAAAGCCTTCGATCCTTTTTACCCTTGCCTTTTGGTTTTAAGGGCTATTGGCTTTTTCTACTGCTCCTTCTTTTTTTTTTTTCGCAAGCTTCTTCTTTTTCACTGCTTTTTCTTGCTTCAAGAATCAATTTTATGATTTTTCAGATCATCAATAACATTTCTCTTTGTTCATCATTCTTTCAAGAGCCAACAGTTTTAACATTCATAAACAACAAGATCAAAAATATGCACTGTTCAAGCATTCATTCAGAAAACAAAAGTATTGTCACCACATCAATATAATTAAATTAAATTCAAGGATAAATTCGAAATTCATGTACTTCTTGTTCTTTTGAATTAAAACATTTTTCATTTAAGAGAGGTGAAGGATTAATGGATTTTATTCATAGCTTTAAGGCATGGTTACATACTAATGATCATGAAATAAAGACACAAAACATAGATGAACACAATATTAAAAACTGAAAAGCAGAAAGAAATAAGAACAAGGAATGAGTCCACCTTAGTGGCGTCTTCTTCTTGAAGGACCAATGATGTTCTTTAGCTCTTCTATGTCCCTTCCTTGCCTTTGTTGCTCCTCCCTCATTGCTCTTTGATCTTCTCTTATTTCATGGAGAATGATGGAGTGCTCATGATGTTCCACCCTTAATTGTTCCACATTGTGGCTTAAATCTTCTAAGGAGGTGTTGAGTTGCTCCCAATAGTTGTTGGGAGGAAAGTGCATCCCTTGAGGCATCTCAGGGATTTCTTGATGATGAGCTTCCTCATGCATCTCTTGAGAACCGTGAGGGGTCTCTCTTGCTTGCTCCATCCTCTTCTTGGTGATGGGCTTATCCTTTTTAATGAAGATGTCTCCTTCTATGATGACTCCAGCTGAGTAACATAGATGGCAAATAAGGTGAGGAAAAGCTAGCCGTGCCATGGGTGAAGGCTTGTCGGCTATTTTGTAGATTTCATTGGAGATGACGTCATGAACTTCTACTTCCTCTCCAATCATGATGCCATGAATCATGATGGCCCGATCCACAGTAACTTCAGATCGGTTGCTAGTAGGAATGATGGAGCGTTGAATGAACTCCAACCATCCTCTAGCTATAGGCTTGAGGTCCAGTCTTCTTAGTTGGACTGGCTTGCCTTTGGAGTCTCTCTTCTATTGAGCTCCTTCCACACAAATGTCCATAAGGACTTGGTCCAACCTTTGATCAAAGTTGACCCTTCTAGTGTAGGGGCGTTCATCACCTTGCATCATGGGCAAGTGGAATGCCAACCTCACATTTTCCGGACTAAAATCTAAGTATTTCCCCCGAACCATTGTGAGATAATTTTTTGGACTCGGGTTCATACCTTGATCATGGTTCCTAGTGATCCATGCATTGGCATAGAACTCTTGAACCATTAAGATTCTGACTTGTTGCATGGGGTTGGTTAGGACTTCCCAACCTCTTCTTCGGACTTCATGTCGGATCTCCGGATACTCATTTTTCTTGAGCTTGAAAGGGACCTCAGGGATCACCTTCTTCTTTGCCATAACATCATAGAAGTGGTCTTGATGGCTCTTGGAGATGAATCTTTCCATCTCCCATGACTCGGAGGTGGAAGCTTTTGTCTTCCCTTTTCCTTTTTTAGAGGATACTCCGGCCTTAGGTGCCATTGATGGTAATGGAAAAACAAAAAGCTTATGCTTTTACCACACCAAACTTAAAATATTGCTCGCCCTCGAGCAAGAGAAGAAAGAAGAGAAAAAGAAGAAGAAGAAAATATGGTAGAGAGGGAGAGAGGTGGGTTCGGCTTAGGTGAAGAAGAAGGGGTTGTGTTGTGTGAAAATGAAGTAGAATGGAAGGGTATTTATAGGGAGAGGGGGTAGTGTGTATTCGGCCATTTAGGGTGGGAATGGGTGGGAAATTGGTTTTGAATTTTTGAAGGTAGGTGGGGTTTATGGGGAAGAGTGGATGGATGTGAGTGGTGAATGGGGTAATTGGGAAGAGGAATTGAGGTGATTGGTGAAGAGTGTTGGGAAGTGTGGCATGGGGAATAGGAGAGTGTGATTAAGATTAAAAGGTAAGGTGGGAATATGTTAGGTGGGGATCCTGTGGGGTCCACAGATCCTGAGGTGATCCTATGGGGTCCACAGATCCTGAGGTGTCAAGAAATTCCATCCCTGCACCAAATAGGCATGTAAAATGCCTTCGTGCATCATTCTGGCGTTTAAACGCCCATCGGTGCACATTCTGGGCATTCAACGCCCATGTAAAGCATGTTTTTGGCGTTGAACGCCAGTTTCATGCTTGTTACTGGCGTTCAGCGCCAGTTTTTCCTCTCTGGGCACATTCCTGGCGTTCAGCGCCAGAATGTTGCTTGTTTCTGGCGTTCAGCGCCAGAATGATGCTCTGTTCTGGCGTTGAACGCCAGCCAGATGCATCTTACTGGCGTTGAACGCCAGCCTGTGCGTCCTCCAGGGTGTGAATTTTTTTCTTCTGCTGTTTTTTATTCTGTTTTTAATTTTTATGATTTTTTCGTGCCTCCTCATGATCATGTACCTAATAAAACACAAAATAACAATAAAATAAAATAAAATTAGATAAATAAAATTGGGCTGCCTCCCAACAAGCGCTTCTTTAATGTCAATAGCTTGACAGTGGCTCTCATGGAGCCACAAGGTGATCAGGTCAATGTTGTATAGTTGTCCACACCAAACTTAGAGTTTGGATATGGGATCTTAACACCAAACTTAGAGTTTGGTTGTGGCCTCACAACACCAAACTTAGAGTTTGACTGTGGGGGCTCTTCTTGACTCTGAACTGAGAGAAGCTCTTCATACTTACTCTCTTTTGTCACAGAGGGATGGCCACGTGCCTTAAACACAAGGTAGTTCCCATTCAATTGAAGGACTAATTCACCTCTGTTGACATCTATCACAGCTCCTGCTGTGGCTAGGAAAGGTCTTCCAAGGATGATGCAATCATCCTCTTCCTTCCTAGTGTCTAAGATTATGAAATCAGCAGGGATGTAAAGGCCTTCAACCTTTACTAGCACGTCCTCTACTATTCCATAGGCTTGTCTCAATGACTTGTCTGCCAGTTGTAATGAGAACAAGGCAAGTTGTACCTCAATGATCCCCAGCTTCTCCATTACAGAGAGTGGCATAAGATTTATCCCTGATCCCAGATCACACAGAGCTTTTTCAAAGATCATGGTGCCTATGGTACAAGGTATTAAGAACTTGCCAGGATCTTGTTTCTTTTGAGGTAGAATTTTCTGAATCCAAGTATCCAGTTCATTAATGAGCAAGGGAGGTTCACTTTCCCAAGTCTTATTACCAAATAACTTGGCATTCAGCTTCATGATAGCTCCTAAATATTGAGCAACTTGCTCTCCAATCACATCTTCATCCTCTTCAGAGGATGAATAGTCTTCAGAGCTCATGAATGGCAGAAGGAGATTTAATGGAATCTCTATGGTCTCTTTGTGAGCCTCAGATTCCTTTGGATCCTTAATAGGAAACTCCTTCTTGCTTGAGGGACGTCCCAGGAGGTCTTTCTCACTAGGATTTTTGTCCTCCTCCTCCCTTGTGCGTTCGGCCATATTGACTATGTCAATGGCTTTGCACTCTCCTTTTGGATTCTCTTCTGTATTGCTTGGGAGAATACTGGGAGGAGTTTCAATGACTTTCTTACTCAGCTGGCCCACTTGTGCCTCCAGATTTCTAATGGAGGATCTTGTTTCACTCATGAAACTGAAAGTGGCCTTTGACAGATCAGAGACTATATTGGCTAAATTAGAGGTGTTTTGTTCAGAATTCTCTGTCTGTTGCTGAGAAGATGATGGATATGGCTTGCTATTGCTTAGCCTATTGCGTCCACCATTGTTAAAGCCTTGTTGAGGCTTTTGTTGATCCTTCCATGAGAAATTTGGATGATTTCTCCATGATGAGTTATAGGTGTTTCCATAAGGTTCACCCATGTAATTAACCTCTGCCATGGCAGGGTTCTCAGGATCATAAGCTTCTTCAGAAGCTGCCTCTCTAGTACTGTTGGATGCATGTTGCCATCCATTCAGATTTTGAGAGATCATGTTGACCTGTTGAGTCAACACTTTGTTCTGAGCCAATATGGCATTCAGAGTATCAATTTCAAGAACTCCTTTCTTCTGAGGTATCCCATTGTTCACGGAATTCCTTTCAGAAGTGTACATAAATTGGTTGTTTGCAACCACGTCAATGAGTTCTTGAGCCTCTTCAGGTGTTTTCTTCAGGTGAATAGATCCACCTGCAGAATGGTCCAATGACATTTTCGAAAATTCAGAGAGACCATAATAGAATATATCTAAAATGGTCCATTCTGAAAACATGTCAGATGGACATCTTTTGGTCAGCCGCTTGTATCTTTCCCAAGCTTCATAGAGGGATTCACCATCTTTTTGTTTGAAGGTTTGAACATCCACTCTCAGCTTGCTCAGCTTTTGAGGAGGAAAGAATTTATCCAAGAAGGCAGTGACCAGCTTATCCCAGGAGTCCAGGCTATCCTTAGGTTGTGAATCCAACCATATTCTAGCTCTGTCTCTTACAGCAAAAGGGAAAAGCATGAGTCTGTAGACTTTAGGATCAACTCCATTCGTCTTTACAGTCTCACAGATCTGCAAAAACTCAGTTAAAAACTGATAAGGATCTTCAGATGGAAGTCCATAAAACTTGCAGTTTTGTTGCATTAAGGCAACTAGCTGAGGTTTCAGCTCAAAGTTGTTGGCTCCAATGGCAGGAATGGAGATGCTTCTTCCATCAAACTGGACGTTGGCTTTGTGAAGTCACCAAGCATTCTCCTTGCATTATTATTTTCGGCTGCCATCTCCTTCTCTTGTTCGAAAATTTCTGAAAGGTTGTTTCTGGATTGTTGTAATTTAGCTTCTCTTAATTTTCTCTTCAAAGTCCTTTCAGGTTCTGGATCGATTTCAACAAGAGTGCCTTTATCCCTGTTCTTGCTCATATGAAAGAGAAGAAAACAAGAAAAGAAAGAGGAATCCTCTATGTCACAGTATAGAGATTCCTTTATGTTAGTAGAAAAAGAAGGGAGTAGAAGAATGAAGAAGAATTCGGATTTTTAGATGAAGAGAGGTGAAGAGAAGTGTTAGTAATTAAATAATTAAATAGAAGAAGAAAAGAGAAGGGAGATTTCGAAATTAATTTAAAAAAAAAGGGTTAGTAATTTTCGAAAATTAAAGATAAAATTAAAATTAAAATTAAAATGTGAAACAATTAATTAATAAAAAAGAATTTTTTTTTGAAAAAAGGGTAAGATATTTTCGAAAATTAGAGAGGGAAAAATAATTAGGTGGTTTTGAAAAGTATAAGAAACAAACAAAAAGTTAGTTAGTTGATTGAAAAAGATATTGAAATTAAATTTCAAAAAGATAAGAAGAAAAGGAGTTAGATAAGATATTTTGAAATCAAATTTTGAAAAAGATAAAATTTTGAAAAGGATAAGATAAAAAGATAAGATAAAAGTTTTAAGAAAAAGATATTTTGAAAAAGATTTAATTTTTAAAATGACTTAGCTAACAAGAAACTACAAGATAAGATTCTAGAATTTAAAGATTGAACCTTTCTTAACAAGAAAGTAACAAACTTCAAATTTTTGAACCAATCACATTAATTGTTAGCTAATTTTCGAAAATTAGATATAAAAGATAAGAAAAAGATTTTTGAAAAATAATTTTTAAAATTTTCGAAAATAAAAAAAATGAAAAAGATATGATTTTTGAAAGAGATTTTGAAAAGATAAGATTTTTAAAATTTGAAATTTTGACTTAACTTGTAAGAAACAACTAATTTTGAAAATTTTTGACCAAGTCAACCCAAAATTTCGAAAATTTGGAGGGAAAATAAGGAAAAGATATTTTTTTGAATTTTTGAATTTTTAATTATGAGAGAGAAAAACAACAAAAATACTCAATGCATGAAATTTTTAGATCAAAACAATGAATGCATGCAAGAATGCTATGAATGTCAAGATGAACACCAAGAACACTTTGAAGATCATGATGAACATCAAGAACATAATTTTGAAAAATTTTTGACGCAAAGAAAACATGCAAGACACCAAACTTAGAAATCTTTAATGCATGGACTCTAACAAACAAAAAATGCATATGAAAAACAACAAACAACACAAAACAAGAAATCATCAAGATCAAACAAGAGGACTTATCAAGAACAACTTGAAGATCATGAAGAACACTATGAATGCATGGAATTTTCGAAAAAATGCAAGAAAAATTTTTAAAGCATGCAATTGACACCAAACTTAAAAATTGACTCAAGACTCAAACAAGAAACACAAAATATTTTTGATTTTTATGATTTTATTATTTTTTTGGATTTTTATAAAAAAAATTTTTCGAAAATATATTTTAGAAAAACGAAAAAGAAAAGAAAAATTTTGAAAAAGATTTTTGAAAAGAAAATTACCTAATCTGAGCAACAAGATGAACCGTCAGTTGTCCATACTCGAACAATCCCCGGCAACGGCGCCAAAAACTTGGTGGACGAAATTGTGATCCATATTCTTTAAGTTGTACTCCTTGTACTTTTATGGAATTTGAAATTGGCACGAGTGAACACAACTCCGTTCAACTAACCAGCAAGTGTATTGGGTCGTCCAATTAATAAACCTTACGTGAGTAAGGGTCGATCCCACAGAGATTGTTGGTATGAAGCAAGTTATGGTCACCTTGTAAATCTCAGTTAGGCAGATTAAATTGGTTTATGGTTTCGAAAATAAATAAAAAGAAATAATAAAAGGGATACTTATGCAGATTCATTGGTGGGAATTTCAGATAAGCGAATGGAGATACTGTATGGCTCAAGAACGCCTGCTTTCCCACTGCTTCAACCCAATCCTTCTTACTCCTTTCCATGGCAAACTGTGTATAGGGGTTCACCGTTCGACGATGGCTACTTTGTATCCTCTCTGGAAAATGGTCCTCTGCGGCTGTCACTCGCATGGCTAATCGTCTGGAGGCATCACACTGGCCGAAGGCTACATCCCATCCTCGCAGTGAAAACTACGCTCACGCGCTCTGTCACAGCACGGCTAATCACTGATTGGTTCCCGCTCCTAATGGAATAGAATCCCTTGATTCTTTTGCGTCTGTCACTAACGCCCAGCACTTGCGAGTCTGAAGCACGTCACAGTCATTCATTACCGGAATCCTACTCGGAATACCACAGACAAGGTTAGACTTTTCGGATTCCCAGGATCCTACTCGGAATACCACAGACAAGGTGAGACTTTCCGGATCCTCATAAATGCCGCAATCTATCTAGCTTATACCACGAAGATTCTGTTGGGGAATCTAAGAGATACACATTCAAGCTCGGTTGCATGTAGAACGGAGGTGGTTGTCAATCACGCGCGTTCATAGGTGAGAATGTTGATGAGTGTCACATAATCATCACATTCATCATGTTCTTGGGTGCGAATGAATATCTTGGAATAAGAATGAGAAAGATTTGAATAAAAGAAAATAGAATTGCATTACTTGAGGTACAGCAGAGCTCCACACCCTTAATCTATGGTGTGCAGAAACTCCACCGTTGAAAATTCATAAGTAAAAGGTTCAGGCATGGCCGAATGGCCAGCCCCCAAAATGTGATCAATAGCCTCTTAGGATGAAGAATAAAACAAAACTGAGACCAAAGATGTCTAATACAATAGTTAAATGTTCTATTTATAATAAACTAGCTCCTAGGGTTTACATGAGTAAGTAATTGATGCATAAATCCACTTCCGGGGCCCACTTGGTGTATGCTTGGGCTGAGCTTGATCAATCCACGAGCTGGGGCTCCTCTTGGAGTTGAACTCCGAGTTATGACGTGTTTTGGGCGTTCAACTCCGGATCATGACGTTTTTCTGGCGTTTAACTCCAGACAGCAGCATGTACTTGGCATTCAACGCCAAGTTACGTCATCAATTTCCGAATAAAGTATGGACTATTATATATTGCTGGAAAGCTCTGGATGTCTACTTTCCAACGCCATTGAGAGCGCGCCAATTGAAGTTCTATAGCTCCAGAAAATCCATTTCGAGTGAAGGGAGGTCAGATTCCAACAGCATCAGCAGTCCTTTTGTCAGCCTTTTTTCAGAGTTTTGCTCAAGTCCCTCAATTTCAGCCAGAAATTACCTGAAATTACAGAAAAACACACAAACTCATAGTAAAGTCCAGAAATGTGAATTTAACACAAAAACTAATGAAAACATCCCTAAAAGTAGCTTGATCTTACTAAAAACTACCTAAAAACAATGCAAAAAAGCGTATAAATTATCCGCTCATCATTTACTATTTAAACAACTTTTAGAGACTTATTTTGTACCTCATGACATTTTCAGATCTGAATTTTATACACTTTGACGGCATGAGTCTCTAAACTCCATTGTTGGGGGTGAGGAGCTCTGCAGCGTCTCAATGAATTAATGCAATTGTTTCTATTTCTCCTTTCAAACATGCGTGTTCCTATCTAAGATATTCATTTGCGCTTAATTATGGAGAAGGTGATGATCCGTGACACTCATCACCTTCCTCAATCCATGAACGTGTGCTTGACAAACACCTCCGTTCTACATCAG